>NC_139512.1:234317240-234682240 GCF_947247035.1 Vipera ursinii
GACACACACCTAAAACATACTATAAAAACATATGCATAGACCTACACCCCTACATATACATTACAATAAAATATTACATACTGTCCATCTTGAATATGTAACGGAAGAAGGAAGCCTAAGAGTTCACAAGGTTAATGCTGTATGGAATGAAACTATGGTTGAATCTGGATGTTCTGCTATGGATACCACGACGCCTCCTCCCAGAAGGTAACAAGGAAAACAGGTCGTGAAGAGGATGAGTAGTATCCGAGTTAATCTTATGGACCCTGTTCAAACAACACTTCTGTGCTATGTACTGGTTGGGAGGGAGGGAACAGCCGATGATCTTTTCAGCCATCTTCACCACTCTCTGCACCGCCTTCCTGTCTGAAGCAATGATGCTTCCAAACCAGACTGTGATGCTGTATGACAGGATGCTCTCGATCGCCCCCCTGTAGAAAGTGGTCAGAACAGGGGAAGGAAGATGAGCTTTTCTCATGCAACACAGAAAGTGCAGGCGCTGCTGTGCCCGCTTCACCAGTTTCGCACTGTTGAGTGACCAAGCCAGCCTACTTGTTAGCTGCACACCCAGGAATTTGATCCTGGTAACCATCTCCACAGGTGAATCATTAATGCACAGAGAAGTGTGGCTGTGCCTGCCTTTTCTGAAATGGACAATCATCTCTTTGGTTTTTCTGGTATTTAGAACTAGGCTGTTTTCCTTACACCAGTTCACCAACCCCTCAACCTCCTTGCAGTAAGCTTCCACATTGTCATCATGAATAAGGCCCACTACTGTTGTATCATCTGTGAACTATTAACAATGAAGTGTTAGTACTATTTTATAATGCCTTGGTAAGACTGCATCCAATTTTGGTTACCACAATATAAAAAAGATGTTGTCTAGATGTCCAGAAAGAGTGCAGAGAAGAGCAACAAAGATGATTATGCGACTGGAGGCTAAAACATACAAAGAATGGTTGCAGGAATTGGGAGTGTCTTCTTGAATGAAAAGAAGGACTAGGAGTGACATGATAGCATTGTTTCAATATCCAAAAGGGAGAAGAAGCAATGGATGGAAACTAATCAAGGAGAGAATCAACCTAAAACTAAGGAGGAATTTCCTCACAATGAAAGCAATTGATCAGTGGAACAACTTGCCTCCAGAGGCTGTGGGTACTCAAACACTGGAGACTGGACAACCATTTGTCTGAAATTGTACAGAGTTTTCTGCTTGAGCAGGAGGGTTGGACTAGAAGACCTCTAGGGTCCCTTCCAACTCTGTTATTTGGTTATTCTAATCACCTTTTGCAACCTTCTGACAAGCAAAGTCAATGGGGAAGCAGATTCACTAAACAACCATGTTACTAATTTAGCAAGTGCAATGTCACTTATCATCCGTGGCAAGAAAGGTCATAACGTGGGGTAAAATTCACTTAACAACTGTCTTGCTTAGCAACAGAAATTTTGGACTCAGTTGTGGTCGTAAGTCGAGGACTACCTGTATTGCACTCTGTTCAGCACCAGGTAATTGATAGCAGCTGCTAATTTCTTAAAATGCTACTGACGTAACATTATGTGTCATTCTGGGGAATGATTGGTCTCAGCTGACTTTGCCTAATGCTGACTGAAACTCAAAATTATGTGCCTTAATGGCATTCAGAATGTCCAAGTTTATCATACACTGATTTGCTGGAGAAGTTGCATCTAAATCAGGGGTATCAAAATGCCGGTCTGCAGACTGGATGCATCACGCCAGAACCGCGCCCACCCCATTGCCGGCAATGGAAAAAAAAGATGTGATACCTCACGACACGTCACGTGATGTTTCAAGTTTGACACCCCTGATCTACATATACCTTACTATAATATTGCATCATGACCCTAATGCATTGGTTAGCAATGGCTTGAAACAGATGTTACCTGTAGTAAAACAGGTGTAGTAAAGCAGTTCTTATATGCTGTCTACATTTCCTGGAGAGCAGGCAACTGAAACACATTCAGTCAATGTCCAGGTTTGTCAATAATCGTGTAACAAGTATGTTAGCCGCAATTTCTTAGCTTTGATCCTGAAATTTGTAACTGTCAGAACCAGCAACTAAATGAAAACATCACTTGCTATATCTCTCACTCTTTTAGCCGGGAGAGTGTTTTTATAGCATTGACCACATTTATCTTCAAAATGAAAGTTTGTGGCAACCCATTTAAACTCTCACTTTGAGGGAAAAAGCTCCTGAGAGTCAGCAATTTAGGGTCTGAAGCCCATTCCCTTGTCACTACAGGACCTTGTTGATTCTGAACATCAGATTAAATTCACAGTGTACTTCTGCAAAGTATTTGTAAAAACTAACCAGTGCCGTTGCTGAAAGCATGTGCCTATAAGTGTAGACATTGAAATCAGTGGAAAAACTTAATCATGACCAAATTCATGAAATTCAGTTTTTCCAATCTGTGGAATAATAGATATTAAAGGTTGTTGTTAGAACTTCATTTGTTTCATGAGACTGTCAGGGTAGGAATGAAGAAAATATAAAATATGCAACCAAAACCAACAAAAACAAATAGGCCTCCTTCTATACACAATGTTTAGAGCTCTTTTGACAAGATAAACCAGGGGTAGGCAACCTTGGCTCTTTTATGACTTATGGACTTCAACTCCCAGAATTCCTGAGCCAGCATGGCTAAAGCTTGGAAACCTCTCCCTTTTCCCTCAGCACGGCTGGCTCAGGAATTCTGGGAGTTGAAGTCCACAAGTCATAAAAGAGCCAAGGTTGCCTACCCCTGGGATAGACCATGCCTTTAGCAATGTTTTCGTAGGCACTGGACCCATCTTTAAAATACTGGATTTTTTCCCTTTGCTAGTTCTGTTGCATTACATGTTTTGGTCACCAAGGGATTTTGTGTGGTGTTTCTCCCTATTCTTCTTATTGTGAAGAATGGAGGTATCTTTTTGCCTATCGCTATGCCAATTTGCGCACTCCACTTCTGGATTCTGCAAGCACTGAAAGTACACTCAGCTTGCATTGTGAGATACATAAACCATGAAAACTGTAATAAAATCCTAAACTGGTAATTGCACAGCTAAAAACAAAAAACAAGAAAAGCCCCAAAAGGTCCTTTCCCAAGCCCAGCCCTATTTGTGTGTGATGGGTCATGTCCTCTTTGTGTCTGCAGCCCTCTAAAATATTAAATATGGCTGTTGGCCACCAAAAAGGTTAGTTTCATTTGGCTTAATGCAATCATCTAGGGTTTTCATGCCAAGTACAGATGACCTGTGATCACAACTGAGGCCAGGATTTCCATTGTTAAGCAAGGTGATTAATTAATTGAGTTAAACCAATTTTTACAACCTTTCTTTGCCCATGTTTCTTAAGCGAATCACAGCAATTGTTAAGTGAACCATGTGGTCATTAAGCAAAACTGGCTTCCCCCATCAAATTTGCTTGCTAGAAGCTGGCTGGGAAGGTTGCAAATGGTGATTATGTGATCCTGGGATGCTGCAACCATCGTAACTATTTGCTGGTTGTCAAGTGCCTGACTTTTGATCACATAATTGTAGGGATGCTAGGAAGATTGTAAGAATGAGGAACAGCTGTAAGCCACTTTATTCAGTGCCATTGCAACTTTGATTGGTCACTAAACGGATGGTTGTAAGTTGAGGACTACCTGTAATAGCTGGGTTGTCGAAATAAGTGCTAGGCTAAGGCAAATTAAACACACACCCCCAGAGTGTTTGCATTTTAAATTTTTATTTTTCCCTCTGGTGTGGCTGTTATTTTACTGTTTTATAGTCTCATCAATTTATGACTTTAATCCATTTTAATTTCTTTAACGGATATTTATTGAGTAATGTTGAATAAATAAATTGAACTACCCAACCCCATTTTAGCCTAGTCTCTATATAAACACAAAAGAGGAACTGAATAGAAGAGACAGAATTATGCTATTTTCCACTGCTTTAACTCATGTACTGTAAATATACAATTGGATCCCTTTCCTGAATGATAAGCATAATATAATCCAGAAGTTACAATTCTTTCAATATTTGAAGGATCAAGGAAGGGTTTATCGTATACTGAAATGCCATGTCAGTGAAAGAAATAATTAATAGAAATAAGACAACTTGAATTGTATCAGAAACAGAAAAGCTTTAGCTGTAATAGAAGACAGCTCTTTTGAGATACAGTATTATTTTATGAGCTGCAGAACTGAAAATTAGACTGAGGCTGCATAATTAAGAGCACAATCTATTCTTTCCCGCTGAGCATACCAGGGACCCCAAAACTGTAAATCTCATTGTCCACCTGCAAAAAGGGACGTTCTCAGGTGAAGAAACAATATGAGATCTCTTTCTTCCTGTAGGATACTCTGAGTCAAAAGCCAGACTGTTCACTCCGCATAGAGTAGTGTGTCAACTCCTCCAAAATTCACATGCTTCTTTCTTTAAAGCAGTGTGGTGGCCTAGTGGTGAAGATGCTCGCCTCCCACCCGGAAGGTAGAAAGTTCATTCCTAGGTAGCGACAGGTGTTTCTCTCTCAGGGCACAAAGAAAAAATATCTAGTGTGAAATTCTTTTAGACTTCAGGAAGGGCATCCAGCCAGCAACCTCTAAGCTCCATCCAGTCACCCCAACTCTACCTCGAATGGGGACTAAGATAAAGGTAAAGGTTCCCCCGCACATGCGTGCTAGTCATTTCCAACTCTAGGGGCCGGTGCTCATCTCCGTTTCAAAGCTGAAGAGTCAGCGCTTGTCTGAGGACGTCTCCGTGGTCATGTGGCCGGCATGACTAGACGCCAAAGGCGCACAGAACACTGTTACCTTCCCACCATAGTGGTCCCTATTTTTCTACTTGCATTTTTACGGGCTTTCGAACTGCTAGGTTGGCAGAAGCTGGGACGAATAACAGGCGCTCACTCTGTTACGCAGCACTCGGGATTCGACCCGCCAAACTGCCGACCTTCTGATCGACAAGCTCAGTGTCCTAACCCATTGAGACTACAGAGTCATAAAAAGAGGATTTTCTTTACTTTCTCTCCCAAGTTCCTTTCCTGCCAACAAGAACTAAGCAAACTTTGGGATCTGACAGCTCTTCTGAAAAGGGGGAGAGTGATAAAAACCTGTTGCAGCCTCAAAACGCACCTTCTGCTCCTCAGGTATGAAAGAGTGGCTCTTATATAGCAAGAAAAACCCGTAATATTTTTTTCCTGCTTCTCTGCACCACACAAAAGTACTTGTATCGTTACACAAATAACTACAAACTCCGTTTTTAAAGAAGAAATTGAACTTTGATCGCGTGAAATCATATTGTCCACTCATTTTTTTCCATTGATAAAGCAAGCTTTTTCCCTCCCATGACTGAAAAGCTGAGGAAGGTGAAACAAGAGTTACTTTTAACGCCAGAAGTTCAGCGTGATGAAGGTAGACATTTTGTCTTCAGTGCATAAAGTGGCGGAATGTGTGGAAGATTTAGATGAAAAAGTGGATGATTTGACCCAAAAGAATGCAATATTAGAAGTAAAAGTACGGGAGAATGAAAATTTAAGAGACAAAATGGAAAGGGAGTTAAGCCTTGCTCAATATTACCAGATGCAGTTTGCTGTTAGAATCAGAGGTTTAAAAGAGAATATTAAGGAAGATTTAAAGCAGCTGGTTTCTGAGGCTCTCGAAGTGGTATTGAACCAGCCAGCATCTGAAATAAGAGCAGCTATGGATAAAGTGTTCCGTGTGAATTCATGGATTGCCAGACAGAGAAAGTTGCCTAGAGATGTGGTGGTTTACTTTGCAAAAAGAGAAATTAGAGATGAAGTTATACAAGCTGCCTATGATGCTAAAGTTGTGATTGCTGATCAAGAAGTCTTGGTTTTAAAAGAAATCCCTCCAAAGATTTTAAGGAGAAGGAAGGACTTTACATTTCTTGTGCAAGAGCTCAAGCAACGAGATATAAGGTTCAGATGGGAGATTCCAGACGGGCTGATGGTGATGCATGAAGGTAAAAGGTATCGGCTGATTACTGTGAAGCAAGCGCGTGATTTCTACAATAATGTTTTAAAAGCAACCCCATTAACACTTCTGGAAGCTGCAAAGGGATCTGGAGAAGGAGAACATCAAGAGGATGAAACAGAGGATAATGGTGCTGGAGGAGATCAAGCTATAACTTCTTTGGATGATCCTAGAGAGCAAAGAGTAACGCGTGCTGCTTTAAAACGAGCAAAGAAAATAAAAGAACAAGACCAGCAAAAGTCTTCAGAATCTTCACAACGTACTCATAGCCAAGCAGTGGGAGGAGCACGGCCTAAAGAAGATAGTCCTATCAAAGCTGTGCTCCAAGAGCTTTGGGAGGATATGCATGGCAACTAAATTCTTAACTTGGAACGTTAATGGACTAAATTCACCACAAAAGAGGAAGAAAGTTTTTCAATATTTAAAACAATTTAAGATAGATGTTATATGTTTGCAAGAAACGCATATTAGAGTTTTGGATCAAAAGTATTTATCGAACTCGAGGTTGGGTACGCAATTTGTTGCTTCTGCAGAGAACAAGAAAAATGGAGTGGTTGTTTATGTTAAAAGTGCCTTAACAGCAGGCTTAATTGAAGCAGACAAGCATGGAAGATATGTTATGATTGAGCTGCTGTTAGAAGGTAAAAAGACGCTTTTAGTTGGGATTATATGCACCTAATCAACAACAAGCTGACTTTTTTAGTTTACTTCACACAAAGCTTACCTAGTTGGATTATAAATCTTTTATTTTTATGGGGGACTGGAATGGTGTTTTGGATGCACAGTTGGATAAGGCTGGAGTTTTCAAGCGCATTCCAAGTCATGCTAGATTGCCTAAATCTTTTTTTGAAATGAAGGATGACCTGGAATTGCGAGATATTTGGCGTGAGAGACATTTGCAGGAGAAGGATTATACTTTTTATTCTGATAGACACCAATCTTTTTCGAGGATTGATTTTATCTTGCTGACTAATGATTTTTTTTGAGGACCAAAAAGGTGAAGATTTGTGCAAGAACTATCTCTGATCACAGTCCAGTTTGGTTAGAGATTGATAAGGAGATAAGAGACAGGCGCTCGTGGCGCGTAAATGAGAACTTGTTTAGAAATCAGAGAAATGTGGAAGAATGCAAACAGCGGATGAAGGATTTTTTTGAGATTAACATGAATAAGGGTACCTCTATGGATATGGTTTGGGATGCTAGCAAGGCCTATATGAGAGGGGTGTTGATATATATGAATAATAAACATAGACGTGCAGTGGAAACTAGAAGGAAAGAACTGGAGAATGAAATAAAGGAAAAAGAAAAGGCTTTGATTTTGAACTCAGAGGATGTGAAGACCAAGGAGGCTATTAGACTGTTAAGAGGACAATTTGATAAATTAATGGCTGATCAAGTGGCGACCAATCTGCGGTTTGCTAGGCATAATACTTTTTGCAACGCTAATAAACCAGGCAGATGGTTAGCTTATAGATTGAGGAAAAAACAAAGGGCTTCTAATATAGATAAGATTGAGTATAAAGGAAGGGTTGTGTTTCAACAGAATCTTATTAAGGATGCTTTTGTGGATTTCTATTCGAAATTATATGCTAAAGAGGAAATTAATGAAAAAGATATTGATATATATTTGGAGAATGCTAGCATCCCGGTTCTTACGCAATTACAAAAAGAGGGGATTAATCAACTGATTACAGAAGAAGAAATTTTCACAGCAATTAAGGAATTGAAGGTGGATAAAGCACCAGGTATGGATGGCTTGACTGCGGCCTATTACAAAAATTTACAATTAGAGATGATAAAACCGTTAAAGGAACTGTTCCAGACAATCCAGAGGGGGGAAAAGGTGCCACCGTCTTGGAGAACAGCTTTTATTTCTCTGATTCCGAAGGAAGACCAAGATGCTACTCAAGTTAAAAACTATAGACCGATATCGCTTTTAAATACAGATTACAAGATATTTGCTAAGGTTTTGGCTAATAGACTGATGAGGGTTCTGCAACAGGTGATTCATGGGGATCAAACGGGGTTTATTAGTGGTAGGCAAATGAAAAATAATGTGAGGCATATAGTTGATGTGTTAGAGTTTTTGGAAAGGAACAACCAGATCGCTGCGGTGCTAATTTTTTTAGATGCTGAAAAAGCTTTTGATCAATTGAATTGGAAATTTTTGTTGAAAGTTTTAGACAAAATGGATTTTGGGGAAATTTTTTTACAACCGATTAGGGCATTATATCAAAAACAAACTGCCCGAATTATAGTTAATAATAGCTTGACGGAAGCATGTAATATTGAGAAGGGCACAAGGCAAGGGTGTCCGTTATCACCCTTGTTATTTGTGTTAACATTAGAGATATTATTGGTTAAAATTCGGAATTCGGAAAAAATTAAGGGGATACAAATTGGAGATCAGGACTACAGATTGAGAGCATTCGCAGACGATCTGGTTGTTACAGTGACCCAGCCAGAGAACTCTGTTGTGGACCTGATGGAGATAATAACACAATATGGGAAGGTTTCTGGATTTAAAGTTAATACACAGAAAACCAAAATTTTGGCCAGAAATATGACAGTTTCGCAAAAGGCTCTCTTAGAAGGATTAACTGGATTTGAGATTGTTAAAAGGGTTAAATATTTGGGGGTGATTTTGTCGCCCTCTAATACAAAGCTATAT
The DNA here is from genome assembly GCF_947247035.1 of Vipera ursinii. NCBI lineage: Eukaryota > Metazoa > Chordata > Lepidosauria > Squamata > Viperidae > Vipera > Vipera ursinii. The sequence continues at coordinate 234,325,891 of NC_139512.1, forward strand.
AAAAATAATTATGAAAAACTATGGGGGAAAATTCAAAAAGAATTGGAGAGTTGGGAAAAATTGCAATTGTCTTTGTTGGGACGGATTGCAGCAGTAAAAATGAATGTCCTGCCTAAATTTTTATTTTTATTTCAAATGATACCGATTCTTAAGAAAGATTCTAATTTAGAGGAATGGCAGCGAGGTATCAATAAATTTGTATGGGCAGGGAAAAAGCCACGAGTTAAACTTAAGATTATGCAGGATACTCGTGAGAGAGGTGGCCTTAAATTGCCTAATTTTAAATTATATTATGAAGCTGCTGCATTAGTAGGAATAAGTGATTGGATTAATTTGACGCAAGGGAGGTTATTAAATCTTGAGGGCCATGATTTGTTGTTTGGCTGGCATGCATATTTGTTGTATGATAAGAAGGTAGACAACGTGTTTAGGGTGCATATTTTAAGACAGGCATTGCTGAGAGTTTGGAAGAAGTATAGACATAAGTTAAGTTGCAAGATACCATTGTGGGCAATTCCAAAACACGCAATAGAAAATATACATGCTGGCTTCAAACATGATGTGACTACGTACAAGGAGATCCTCAGCTTGGAAAGAAATGTTTGGTGTTTGAAATCATATAGCCTCTTGCGAGAAGAGAAGGTTGTTCAAAATTGGTTTCAATATATTCAGTTACGGGCCAGGTGGAAAGAAGACCAGAAAAATGGATTTACAATGACTGATGAAAATTTGATAAAGCAAATCAGAAATCAGGGACCAGCACATATCAAACGGATATATCTTGCATTGATAGAGATTGACTCAGAAACAGAGCTTGTTAAGGATTGTATGATAAAATGGGCCCAAAACATCCAGGAAGTTATCACAATGGATACGTGGGGAAAGATTTGGGTGAGGAACGTAAAATTTACTCAAGCTCAAAATCTAAGAGAGAACTTTTACAAAATGTTTTATAGATGGCATTTAGATCCTAAAAAGCTTGCAAGTATGTATCCAAATTATCAGCCTAAATGTTGGAGGTGCGGTGATGAAGATGCAACATATTTTCACATATGGTGGACATGTAAGAAGGTTAAGGCTTTTTGGATAAAAGTTTGGTGGAATATGCAGAAGATTTTTAAACAGAGGATAAAGTTTTGTCCGCAACTTTTTTTGTTGGGAATAATTGCAGACGCTACAGTTGTGGACACCAAGTTGATGTTGAACTTAATTACGGCAGCAAGACTTTTGATAGGCCAATATTGGAAGAAAGAGGAACTGCCGACCATAGAAGAGTGGACTTTAAAGGTTTCCGACCTGGCAGAGATGGCGAAGATTTCGGCCTATTTGAAAGATCATTCGCAAGAACGCTATATTATGGAATGGAGAAAATGGATTGAGTTTATCCAGAACAAGTATAGGGTTAAGAAGTTTTATGTAGCATTTGAATAAGTCTTCTTTCGTTTTTTTTTCTTCTTTTTTTATTTTAGTTTCTTTTTATACATATTCAATATTACTAAGGCTTGTTTTATCCTATATAAGCTAGAGAGTGATGGATTTTAGAGTTTACAGTTGTTAGTATATGATTGTTTATGATTGCTTTTTATATATATACCTTGTATTTAGCTCTGGGAAGTTGGGGGGGGAGGGGGGGAGGGGGGGAGGTAGGGGGGGAGGAGGGAGGGGGAAGGGGGGATTTTTAAAGGAAAATTGTATCTTAAAACTTTTCAATAAAAAAAAAGAGTTACTTTTAACGGCAAACAAAGCTATAAGAAAAAAAAAGAAGACGAAAGAAAAGAAAACAACCACCTAGTTTTGCAGTTCAGCCATACCACAAATGAACCAAAGATAATCTCTATAGTCTTCTAAGGAATGTTGACACTGTGTGAACAGAGGTCTGGAGTTGCAGGACCTCATGCGGAAATACTTTTTTCTTGTTTTCAGGAACTTTTTTTTCTTGTTTTCAGGAACTTTTTTTTCTTGTTTTCAGGAACTTATAGGCAACTAATCCAATTGATTGTCTGTTCTTTTGTACTAATGAATGGCTGCTGGGAAAAGAGTGAATTTGATGGTTGCTGAAAATAAGAAACTGCACATCTAAAAATAATCAGTCGGATGCCTTTTGACATCTGACGGTGCTTTATTCTTCTTTAAAATCAGAACAAATTATATCCTGAATACAGACAGCACAACCAAGTTTGGGGGAAGGCTATTAGGGATTAATGGCTCCCCCCCCCCCAGCTTTAAATACATACATCCACCACTTATTTTCTGAATTCTCAACAAATTTCCTTTTGGGCATTGTCGGGATTTCAAGTGACTATAATATTGCATAGAGAACTCACAGAGGGCATCTCATTAGATGTTTGATTCCATTGTTTGGGGATTTATCATGGGATTTGTGGAAGTCACCTTGTGGCGAGATGGATGGCAAACAAATTTAAAAAGTAAATATAAATAAATAAACTGTAATACAGGTAGCCCTCGACTTATGACCACAGTCGAGCCCAAAATGCCTGTTGCTAAGTGAGACAGTTGTTAAATGAGTTTTGCCCCATTCCACGACGTTTCTTGCCACAGTTAAGTGAATCTCTGCAGTTGTCAAGTTAGTAACAGGGTTAAATGAATCTGGCTTCCCCATTGACTGCTTGTCAGAAGGTTGCAAAAGAGAATCACATGACCCCAGGACAGTGCAACCTTCACAGATACGTGCTTGTTGCCAAGCCTCTGAATGTTTATTTTATTTTTTTATTTTTATTTTTATTCCATTTATATCCCGCCCTTCTCCGAAGACTCAGGGCGGCTTACAAGCTTAGCAGTAGCCTTCATTTTATGTATATGACTGCTTATTAGGGCTTTCATACACCCCCCAAGTGGCATTATTACAAAGTCAGCTTAATCGCCCCCAACAATCTGGGTCCTCATTTTACCTACCTCAGAAGGATGGAAGGCTGAGTCAACCTTGAGCCTGGTGGGATGCGAACCTGCACTAATTGCAGGCAGCTGGTGTTACTTAAGGAGGCATTAGCCCACTGCTCCACCAAGGCTTATGTTGATCATCTTCATTCCGGGGTGCTTCTTCCATGTTCCTTTTCAAACTTATATATGAGCTCAGTAAGAGAGAAACAGCTCTAAATGGTGTAACGCCATCTCTTGCAATCTAACTCATTTAGGTGAAGATCACATAGTTGAAGGGTCATATGAGAGCAGAAGCAACAGATACTGAAACCCAGACAAGGAGAGTGATAAATATTTGTGAAAGTTATTCAGGCCATTCTCAGTACACTATATATGGGAGGAAGGCCACGTTTTTTCCCCTCAGGATTTAAGTACCCTTATCTACACCTTTATAGCCTTGAGTTGAAACAGGTGACCTGTCAGGCTTATCTCTGGTTTTAAATCAGAAACATCAGCATTCTGCAGAAGGTGGCTGCCCACATTATTTTAAAAATTCCATATTGAGGCTTTCCTTGTCACTCCGTTTTCTATAGTGATTTGAACTCAAACACTTTAGGAAAGGATCACAGAATGCAGTAGTCATATGATGAACAGACAGGTCATTCACATATGTCACCCATGTAACAAATTTACACAGGAAGTGTGCACAGATGTTTTGCAAGCTGCCCCAAAACATGAGCAGCACCAAAATGCTTATTTTATTTTATTTATTTTACTTTTCATACTTCTTAACCGCCCATCTCCCTCAGAGAGTAGCTCTGGGAGGTGTACAATTTAATCAGTAAAATTAGGCATTAAAACAGAATAATTTAAGATTAAGATTATTTTTTAAAAAAAAAATATAAACCAACACTGTAAAATTTAACTCCTCAGTATGGTCTTATGTAAATAAAAAGGACAAAGGTGAAGTAGACTGCATGATTTCCAATGTTTTAATCAGGTTTATTTTGCCTGTGTTGCTGTGTGTTGCTGTAGCACTTTTTTATTATTCCCATTTATATCCCGCCCTTCTCCGAAGACTTACAATTTAAAGCACAAATCAATGTGCTTAGCAATAGCCTTCATTCTATGTATATAGTTCATTCTATGTATATGCCTGCTTATTATTATGTATATGCCCCCCCAAGTGGCATTATTACAAAGTCAGCTTATTGCCCCCAACAATCTGGGTCCTCATTTTACCTACCTCGGAAGGATGGAAGGCTGGTGGGACTCGAACCTGCACTAATTGCAAGCAGCTGGTGTTACTTAAGGAGGCATTAGCCCACTGCTCCACCAAGGCTTTTCTAACACCCATGGATTTTGGGTTGGGTTAAAAGGTGTTCCTCATCCATAAACCAAAGCATCTTTTTTTAGTTACAGCAAAAATCTTTCCCAGATGAAAAGTGTCCTGAGATTTCACCTATGTTGCTCAACACATCCTTCTACAGGAAATGTCTCCTTATTCTTCAGAGCATTTTATCTGAGGAATAAGAGATCAGCAATACCCCACTCATCTACATAACTTTGGACCTACCCTGATCTTCATCACCATTCTAAAACTATCGAAAATACGTTTTCTTTGAGCAACTTGAAAATGTATGCTGGTGAATGTGGAAAGGACAAATCTCCCTGTGTTTACCTGAATCACTCTTCCAAAACACCTGCTCTACATTAGAAGAGTCCCATTAATGATTTTGTGCCATTATAATTGATGAAGCCAAGCCCCCTCCCACTAATATGTTTGTTTCCTGTTATTCATCATTTATACACAATATGTCTTTGTTTTTTCTTCCCCTGCACAAGGTAGTAGCTATGAGAGCTGGTAATAATCCAACAGTTATTTAATTCTCTTTTGATGTTTTTAAAGAAATCAGACTTGTTCTTGCACTAATGGTTGCTTCTTAATATTAAGGATGCTTATTTGTGACTATTATTTCTCTATGATCATTATGATAAAAGCTTAATATAGCATCCGGCCCTCTCAATTCCTGGCAAATAGATGGGGAAGAAATGGAGGTAGTGACAGATTTTGTTTTCCTGGGCTCCAAGATCACTGCAGACGGGGACTGCAGCCAAGAAATTAAGACGCTTGCTCCTGAGGAGGAAAGCCATGGCAAATCTAGACAGCAAATTAAAAGCAGAGACATCACCCTGCCAACAAAAGTGCGTATAGTCAAGGCTATGGTCTTCCCAGTTGCAATGTATGGCTGTGAAAGTTGGACCATAAGAAAGGCTGAGCGCCAAGGAATTGAGGCCTTTGAACTATGGTGCTGGAGAAGACTCCTGAGAGTCCCTTGGACTGGAAGGCGATCAAATCGGTCAGTCCATGAGGAGATCAACCCTGACTGCTCTTTAGAAGGCCAGATCATGAAGCTGAAACTCAAATACTTTGGCCACCTAATGAGAAGGAAGGACTCACTGAAGAAGAGCCTAATTTTGGGAAAGATTGAGGGCAATAGAAGAAGGGGACGACAGAGAATGAGGTGGCTGGATGGAGTCACTGAAGCAGTAGGTATGAGCTTAAATGGACTCCAGAAGATGGTAAGAGGACAGGAAGGCCTGGAGGAACGTTGTCCATGGGGTCACGATGGGTTGGACACAACTTCGCAGCTAACAACAACAACAAGAGTTATACATTTAGTCTACATAGCAGGCTTTGGTTATGAGGACAAAGTAGTTCAAAAAGTCACTTTACACATAAACTCTTCAAAACATCCAGGCTATTCCTTGTGACATTTTTACTGAGCATGCAAATGTTATCAAGAAAGCCTTGCATATTGTGTCAGCATGTTACTCTTAGGAGCTAAGCAAGTTACCGGTTTTTCAGGCTGTTTGTTCCTGTCAGGATAGGTTCTGGCTGTCACATCCGCAGACAAATTGGTTAAAATGGCAAGCTGAATAAATCATCTCCCTCTCTCTCTCACACACACACACAGACCTGCTTTCCCTGTGTGTGTTTGTATTTGGGCGCTTCCAGTCAATGAGGACTCCTAACAACTATCTGGATTAGTCCCTGCAGATTTCTTGGCAAGATTTCTAAATTCTTGTTGAACTCTTGATTTCTTGCTATTGCATTTTTCGTTGGGTGAAAGAGGCTGATTGGCCCACAGTCAACCAGCTGGCTTTGTGTCTAGGGCAGGACTAGAACCCATGTTATTCTGGTGTGCAAATTGGTGCCTTTAACCACTACAATAAACCGGCTCTATATCTCTATACTAGCTCCATACTAATTGATTTTTTCCTAATCAGATACTTATTTTCTTATGATAAGACAGGATCAGACTAACAAAAATTCTATCTTGATTTAAGAATGTCCAATCAGAGCAAACTGTGAAATCATTTCCATTTATTTTTGGAATGGTTAAGCCACTGATATGGTGGCCAGAAAATAATTTTGTACTGTTAAAAGATCTGGTTTGGGAGGCTGCAGCACTAAAAGGTCCAATCAAATACACGCCTATGAAAAAATAAGAGAGCTGCAGCCTGGAATCACCAGCTCTGTAGCTATTTGTTCAGTACATGCACAGAAAAGAGCAAGTTTTAATCAATTTTTAATCTGGAATCTGCTTTTCTTTAGCTACTATGCTTTATCTCCCACAGAAATTCAGGAATTTCAAATAACTGCATGGGAGAAATTGTGACAGGTATAACTCTGCATGGCTAATTTTACAACCCAACTTCAAGAGGTCAAAGAGGTATTTGAGAATTGCTTGCTCTTTCTCTCTCTAAAATAAAAACTGCTAGTGTGACAGTCCTGACTCATCTGCTTTAGGTAGGAGCCCAAACCACTAATTAAGGAATAATTATCCAGTCTGAACTTTCTGCCCTTCGAAATTCCAAGGACATTAAGTGTTAAGTTTATATGATCTGGCTTTAGTTTATTCCCCAAACCGTCAAGGAACAAAGAATTTCAAGATATACACAGCATCAAAGGACAATTACATTACATTAAAAGCTACCTCCAAAAAATAGGCAATGGACTGGGGGCACTTTGCAATGTCTGATTGGTTAACACAGCAGTCAGGATCAACTGCAGGAATGCCAAGTACAGAAATGGCACCTTTGGGAGAAGTGGGTGTGCCAGTTCTAAAAAATCCCATACAAAGTGACACCGATCCCCAGATTAGTTTCTGCATGACTGGGGAAAAACTATCACATCCAGGAGAGGGGAAAGTGCCGATTGAAGAGAATATTTGCAGCTAAAGGTTGAACTGCCGGGTCCTTGGCGCTCTCCAAGCTTGGTAGTTTTCTTGCAGATGTTTCATTACCCAACTATATAATATCATCAGTGCTAAGAGAAAGTGCATTCTGAGTTCGACTAGGGTGTCAAAAACACCTCTTATTTTTGAAGATGTAATCAGATTTATCAGCACTTCTGCAAATATCCAAGGTGATGCTGAACTAAAAAAGAGGGTCCTGTAGAAATAATGGATGGTAGCAAAAATTTTGCTGTTGCTTCCTAATTGTATATACAGATACAGGTAGAGTCTTCAGTTACTGGTTGCCTTGTTCAAAATGACAGTTCAAACTTACGATGGTGCTGAAACAGTAGATTTACAATCTGTTCTCCAAGTTATGGCGGTTGCAATATTCCATAGTCACATGACTGCCACCTGCAACCTTCACAGCTGGCTTCCAACTGGCAAAGCCAATGGAGAAATCAGCAGGAAGTCACAAGTTGTGGTCACGCTGTGTGTTACAGACATCGCATTTAACAATTGCAAATGATTCAATGAACAACTGCAGCAAAATGTATGTCATAGGTTGGGCATGGCCGTGTGATATTCCACTGGACTGTAATGCTTAACAATGGAGCTGCCAATCCTAATTGGGGTTGCTCCTCTAATAAATTAATAAAAACTAGAATATCCTATCTCTGAGTGGCTGCTTCTATAGATTTGAAAATTATGTGCAAGAGGACATTTTTAGCCTCTTTTAAATTCAGAGCCTGAAAAGAAAATTGAATTAATCCTTAATCTGGCTGGATTTCAGAGCTGAATGGCCATAACACGTTTAGTAGTTTGAGGAATCTTAGATATTTCATTCTAAACACCTAAGTCATCGTAAACCGCTAAATGGGATTTAAATTAAGATTCTGAAAGTGCATTGAGTAAATTCCAGGGAGCAATCGTGGAGACAGAGTTCTGATCTTTTTGCCTTAGATGGATTTGAACCATTTTTTTTGTAAATGCTATTAGCCATGTATCAACTGCTTCCTTATGTCTTTAAAGTCACGAAAAAGAAGACTTTTATTGCCTAGATTTTTACTGAATTTATTTCATTTGTCTCTGGACCTGGACAACTATGTTACACTGTGCTCCTCTTTAAAGGAAGATTGCCTGAAAAGGGCAAATTATGTCTGTGTAATAAACATAAAGTAATATGCAAGAGTATTCATGGACAATCCTGTTCAATGCACTGAAGTTGTCAATGTGAGCTGAGATTCTAAGTTTTAATAAAGGAAAAAATAAAGGTTTCTCCTGTCCAGTTGTGTCCAGCTCCAGGGGTGTGTGCTCATTTCTGTTTCTTGGCCTAGAAAGTCAGTGTTGTCCGAAGACATTTCCATGGTCATTTGGCCGCATGGCTATACCCCTTCCCACCAAAGTGATAGCTGGCTGATCTACTAGCATCTTCATGCTTTCCAACTGCTAGATAGGCAGGAGCTGGAGAAGGAACAGGAGCTCACCCTCTTGCGCAGCTCTTGAGTCTTGAACCCCGGCTGCCAGCTTTCCAGCTGACAAGCTTAACATCTTTAACCGCTGAGCTTGTCGGCTGGAAATGCAAGCCACTACTAGCATTGTGCTAATAGTCTGAGCTGTTTTGCTGAGCTTTGGTGTGTGTGTGTCTCTGTGTGTACACTGTGTGTTGGGGGGAGCGTGGCGTTAAATCACAGGTTTGTTAAATTGCGAAGTCTAAACATTAGACATTTTGTCCTTCTTGCTATTCCTGATTTACAATGATCCAATGATAAGTTTCGAAGGGGGCTCTTATGTTCCAAACTTGAGAACAAAAGCACTGTTTATGTTCCCTGTTGGGCATATCCCTGGGAAAAAGTCCTTAAGAAAGAGATCATAATGAAGCAAAAGGATTCTCCTTCTCTTTCTTCCCCTTGCTTTTTTCCAATAAGCATGTTAAGCAAAGCCTTTTTTTGACTACATCATTCCTCTTAGGATTTCTGTCATGGGAAACCCTACAAGAAAAGCTGGCTTAAACATAAAAAGTAATAGTAAATCTAAAATATTATTCCATAATATATTGAGGGAGCAGATATATGAAATTGCTGCAGTCTGGAAAATACAGAAAACACACTGAAAAGTTTGTTTTCTTAATCTGTAATTATTTAGGGATAATAAATCTAAGAACACTAAAGACTATGATTAAATAATAGATTTTGAATTACAAGAGTACTTCAAAACAGTATGTATTTAGAATCCTGATTAATTTTACAAAATAAGAAACAAAATGGCATGATTTTTAAGAATTTGTGCCTTTCATCAATTATAATTAAGCAAAATTATACTGAATAGTTGCATCACTGTTTAAAACCTGGTTCAGCATATTTGTATTATTATGCCAAGACAGTAAATAGCAAACCGTAACCAAGCAAGTGATTAATATTTAATGTCTTTTAAAATGTACATGCAGAGTTTAGTTTAAACAATGAAGAAATTAAAGCTCACAAATTATATGAAAAATGGAAAAAAAATCTTTCTTTACATTGTCATTTTGAATAAGAAGTCTCAGGACATATTTTATATTGTTGATCTGGCCAGATCTATTGTTCTTATCCAACTGGGTGGAGAATAGTATATGTGGGCAGATACTAAACTGAATAAACAAAACTTGGAAATAAAATGCATATTTCTTCTACTATTTTACTGAATGTAATAGTTACACCCCATCTGCCTTCCAGTCATACTGCATTCACATTTGACATGGGAGGGATTTGCTTTAATGACCAGACCTGTAGTTAAGTAACACTTCATATACCAACAGGTATGTTTCAGGTATTAGTTCCATATTAGCAAGTATTGGTAACTTTAGATTTCCATGAGACGTAATGACACATTTGTCAGTTAGATTATGATGTCAATAATCTAAAGAAACAAAAATCATTAATACATTTAAAATTCACGACTAACAAAAACAAAGTTAAATGCCATTTAAATGACATTACAGCTCCATAGCATATACTCAAAAAAATAGTTCTCTTTAATTTTTCCTTCATAAAATTAGCTCTTGTGCCTATGTACAAGTGAATTTAGCTATAAGCCAGTCAGATTTGCAGAAATTCCAAATCCTGGTTTATCTTACTTCTCCCTTAAATGTTGGCAAAGTTGAACTTTTCCAAGAATAAAGTCAGAACCAAAAATGGCATTTTCACAGTTTTACATTGCAAGCTTCAACCTTCAGGACTGCAGGCTGTCAGCCATAATAGAGCGATGGCTCATCATCACTTATATCCGAATCACCTTCGTCCATTTCACCTTCGATGACCGATTTTTTCCCTTTGCAGCATGACACAATTAATCCAATCAAAAAAACCTGTGAATTTACATCAACACACTGTGTTACTGGAGGTCAGATGAAGGATGCAACAGATTTTATGTGAGGCAATATTATTGCCACGATGCACATGTTGTAGGTATAGTTATCCTAGAACATTAGATTGTATTCATAATCATCTTTCAATAAGATTACTTACTCCAATAAAAGCCCAATTGCCAAAGTAATATACAGCATTGAAGAACCAAAATTTGTGTAGAAACAGATATGTCCGAGTAACTGTGCACTGATCTGGAGAGGGATAAAAGAAAGCAGCAGCTAAGAATTGCTCTTAAATGTTAGGAAATGAATTTTAAAAGGTCATGATTCTTCCAAGTATACATGGATTCTCTTTACAACTGAAATTACTGCATAAATGTGTGTGTGTGTGTATGTGTGCATACATATACATACATACACAAGTTATATATATATATATATATATATATATATATATATATATATATATATATATATATATATATATATATATATATATATATATATAGGGACGCGGTGGCTCAGTGGGTTAGGACGCTGAGCTTGTCGATCAGAAGGTCAGCAGTTTAGCGGGTCAAATCCCGAGTGCCGCATAACAGAGTGAGCGCCTGTTTCTCGTCCCAGCTTCTGCCAACCTAGCAGTTCAAAAGCACGTAAAAATGCAAGTAGAAAAATAGGGACTGCTACGGTGGGAAGGTAACAGCGTTCTGTGCGCCTTTGGCGTCTAGTCATGCCCACGGAGATGTCCTCTGACAAGCGCCTTTGGTGTCTAGTCATGCCCACGGAGATGTCCTCGGACAAGCGCCTTTGGCGTCTAGTCATGCCCACGGAGATGTCCTCGGACAAGCGCTGGCTCTTCGGCTTTGAAACAGAGATGAGCACTGGCCCCTAGAGTCGGAAACGACTAGCATGCATGTGCGGGGGAACCTTTACCTATATATATATATATATATATATATATATATATATTTGTTGTTGTTAGTTGCGAAGTCGTGTCCGACCCATCGCGACCCTATGGACAATGTTCCTCCAGGCCTTCCTGTCCTCTACCATCTTCTGGAGTCCATCTAAGCTCACGCCTACTGCTTCAGTCACTCCATCCAACCACCTCATTCTCTGTCGTCCCCTTCTTCTATTGCCCTCAATCTTTCCCAGCATTAGGCTCTTCTCCAGGGAGTCCTTCCTTCTCATTAGGTGGCCAAAGTATTTGAGTTTTAGCTTCAGGATCTGGCCTTCTAAAGATATACATATATATATATATATATATATATATATATATATATATATATATATATATATATATATATATATATATATATATATATGTGGATCCTTGGTTTTTCAGGTTTTTCCCCGCGTAGAACTAAAGGTGTAGGCGCAACGTTTCGACGACACCTTTAGTTCTATGCGGGGAAAAACCCGAAAAACCAAGGATCCACATACAGGCACCCACGAAAACCTCAGAAAACATATATATATATATATATATATATATATATATATATATATATGTGTGTGTGTGTGTGTGTGTGTGTGTGTGTGTGTGTGTGTGTATGTGTATATGTATGTATGTATGTATGTATGTATGTATGTGTATACACACACACACACTTACCAAATATCTTTCATTTTTCAATCTAAACGGATGAAAAAGGATTCATAAACACAATTTGTCAGTTTCAGGAATCAAATTTACTATTCAGTCTCTGAAATCTAATAAGGCACCTGGAGATTATTTTTTTTTACTGCCTGATCTTTTCAAGACTGGTTGATTGGTGGGTTCTATTATTAGCAGAGCTGTTGTCCCATATAAATTGCATCCCAGTCAGATGAGAAGTCGCCATTATAACCCTCATGTATATAAAGAGGGAGGCACGGGTGGCCCCAAAATTATAGACTGAGAAGCCTTACTAAAATTCGGTCTAAAATGTATACAAAACATCCTCTGAGTAAAGTAGAAGACAGAGAAATAGGAAAAAAAAACTTTTTAGTGGAGGAGCAAGCTGGATTCAGACTAGAGCACATCACAATATTATTTGACACCACCTCATAACAAAACAACTAACTAATGGCAAAAAAAAACATTTAACATCATTATAGATATCAGTGTGGCTTTTGATTCTATAAACAAAAATATTCTGGGGAAGAAACTGCCTAACTTAAATATGGGAACCCAGACTCTTTACTCAAACACCCATTTGAAAGCCTGCATGGGTGTAAATGGTCCTCTAAGAATACACTTACCCATAATAGTGTCAGCCAGGGACTGTATTTTAGCCTGAATGTTTTTTAACATCTATGTCCATAATATTCCAGGATTCTGTATGCTTCGCACACTCTCATATGCCAAAGATCCACGACAAATTAATTAATACAGTTTTATATCCTGACGATTTGGCACTTTCAATAGGGTTAATTAGTATGCCACTACTTCGCAAGACAGTTTGTCAAAATCTACATTAAACTTTTTTTTTTAAAAAAAATAGCATGTCTTGAAATTTTACATCTGGAATCTGTATATGCTAAATAAGCCTACACTTTATTCTCAGAAGAATGGGTATGGAAGTGCATGTTAAGGGGGGGGGATGGACATTGTTGGCAAACTGCAGTAAGGCCGAGCCACATTCTACAAGCAAGGCCTTGTTCTTCTGCCATTTCATTTAGGAGGAGAGTATCAGCAGAATCAACTTACTTCACTGACCCTACTTTCTTAGTCCTCCAGAAGAATTTAGAACGTAGTTTATAGATGCTAAGTCAGAAATAAGTACACAAATATACATTTGTTCTCAAACACACAGATCTACAGTCCAAGTTTAATAGTTAAGATTGCAATTTTATAATTTAAATATCAGAACTTACTTATACATGGCATGACTGCTCTTTTCCAATATTGGAACTTGTCAAAACCACAGAGCCAGATCTTTTCTGTGACGTTCAAACCCTCTACCGGGAACTGAACTTACAGACTACTGAACTTTAAATTACCATATGCAGTGCATTAGCTTTGGGAGCTATCCAGGCTCTGGTGCTCAGCAGTGTGGCAGGAAGGGATATGCAGAATCTATCAGAATGGCACATATATGAGAGAACACCTATCTGACCTTGACGAATATAAATCACCGGGACCCGACAGATTACATCCCAGAGTTCTGAAGGAGCTGGCAGATGTAATCTCAGAACCTCTGCACCATATCTTTCAAAACTCCTGGAGCACCGGGGAAGTACCTGAGGATTGGAAAAGGGCTGGTGTGGTTCCCGTCTTCAAAGAAAGAAAGGGTGGGGGGAAACAGACCCAGGAAACTACAGACCAATTAGTCTAACACCAATACCTGGGAAGATCTTGGAAAAGATAATCAAAAAACAGATCTGTGAACAACTAGAAGCAAAAAAAGTTATAACCAGTAGCTAGCACGGGTTTGTCAAAAACAGATCATGTCAAACCAATCTTATTTCATTCTTTGATAAAGTGACTAAATTAGTAGACCAGTGAAACGCCTTGGACATAGTATACTTAAGACTTTAGTAAGGCATTTGACAAAGTAGACCACAACCTGCTGCTTGGTAAGCTAGAAAAAAAGATGGGATAGACAACAACACCATCAAGGTGGATCTGTAGCTGGCTGACAAACTGTACTCAGCGAGTAGTCCTCAATGGCACTACATCCACATGGAGAGAGGTAAGCAGTGGGATACCACAAGGCTCCGTCTTAGCCCCAGTACTCTTCAATATCTTCATTAATGACTTAGATGAGGGAACAGAAGGGGAACTCATCAAATCTGCAGATGACACTAAACTGGCAGGAATAGCCAACACCCCAGAAGTCAAGCTCAGGATCCAAAAAGATCCTGATGAACTTGAACAATGGGCCCTATCCAACAAAATGAGTTTTAATGTGCAGAAAAGCAAAGTTTTACATTTAGGCAGGAAAAAAAATCAAAGGTACAAGTACAGATTGGATGAGACCTGGCTCAAAAACAGTAACTGTGAGAGAGATCTTGGAACCCTAGTGGGCGATCACTTGACTATGAGCCAGCAGTGTGCAGCAGCCGCCAATAATGCTAATACAATCCTGGGTTGTATAAACAGAAGCATAGAATCAAGATCACATGAAGTATTAGGACCGCTTTATAAAACCCTAGTAAGACCACACCTGGAATACTGCAACCAATTTTGGTCCATATACTACAAAAAAGATGTTGAGACCTTGGAAAAAGTTCAGAGAATTAATTTTAAGTTTTTTCTTTAATTTTAATTCCATTTATATCCCGCCCTTCTCCGAAGACTCAGGGCGGCTTACAAGCTTAGCAGTAGCCTTCATTCTATGTATATGCCTGCTTATTAGGGCTTTCACACACACACCCCAAGCGGCATTATTACAAAGTCAGCTTAATTGCCCCCAACAATCTGGGTCCTCATTTTACCTACCTCGGAAGGATGGAAGGCTGAGTCAACCTTGAGCCTGGTGGGATGCAAACCTGCACTAATTGCAGGCAGCTGGTGTTACTTAAGGAGGCATTAGCCCACTGCTCCACCAAGGCAACTAAAATGATCCAAGGCCTGGAGATTAAAACATATGAAGAACGGCTGCAAGACTTGGGTTTGGCTACTCTAAAGAAAAGAACAAACGGGTGACATGATAGCAGTATTCCAGTATTTAAGGGGCTGCCACAAAGAAGAGGGAGGGGTCAAACTATTCTCCAAAGCACCAGAGGGCAGGACAAGAAACAATGGTTGGAAACTGACTAAAGAGAAAGCAACCTGGAATTAAGGAGAAACTTTCTGACAGTGGAATAGCTTGCCTCCAGAAATCGTGGCTGCTCCATCACTGGATACTTTTAAGAAGAGGCTAGACAGTCACTTGTATGAAATGGTATAGGTTCTCCTGCTTGGGGGGGGGGGCTGGACTAGAAGACCACCAAGGTCCCTTCCAGTTCTAGTCTATTCTATATACAGTTCAAATTCCCTTAAGATCTCAGGTAAATACAGATGTTGCAATATATTATGCCCCTGCATTTAGGTTTTTACATGATTTCCACCACCACTGGAGTATGGGGTTGGGGTTTGGGTTTGGCAGAGGATTTGAACCAGACAAAAAAGATGTGGTTACATACATCTGACGAATCGCAATATAGGACCAAACTGCCTCCTGGTGTCTATATAAATAATACCACAATAGCATGGTCTAGAAATTAACTGCTGGCCTAGAAACCAGGAGACTGTAAAGCTCTAATCCCATCTTAGGCATGAAAAACTGACTGGGTGGCTTTGGGCCAGTCCTCAAGCTATGACCATTTGTTCAGTGGCCGTTCAAAGGTATGCAGATGCTAAATAGGACACCCATTCCCAAAGTTACAGTCCTTGCAGCACTCCTGTGCTCACGTGATTAAAACCTGGACGCTTGGCAGCTCACCCACACTTACCAGAGGGCTTTTCAACCCCCCCCACACACACACACTCACCTCCTTTCCATCCCTGCTGTTTTGGTCCCTGCACTCCATTGCCCCTTTGCCAGCTGTGGGGTGCCAGTGAGCCCCTGAGCTGCCCGTGGCAAGCAGCCCAGAGCTGTGTGATTCTGGGGCTACTTGCTGCCTCCCAAGGGAGGAAACAGTTGCTAAAAGGGAAGAAATGGGGGGGAGGTAGATGATTGGGAGGGGTTGAAGGGGCGGCAGTCCTCTACCGTGGAAGAATTGAGGCTAGGAAGGACTGGGAATGGCTTGTAACTGGGTGGGTCCTCGTCTAATGACCGGTGAAATTCAGCAATAGGGAGTGTCGCTAAGCAATGCAGTCCTGTGACATCAAGCTTTACAGGTAGTCCCCAGCTTACAACCAATTGCTTTAGCATCCATTTGAAGTTACAACAGACCTCCCCAGACTTACTTACAACCCGGTTTTGAAGTTCTGAGGGCTGCCCCTGCTGATCGCATTTTGGGTGCTTGGCAGTTGGCCCACGTTTACGACCAATTGTGAGGTATGAGACTGCACTTTTGGCGGAAGGGCCAAAACTGACACTTACTTCCACTTTCCATTGGCTAAAATGGGACCGTTTACTGACCACAGCATTCTGTGCTGTTCACTTAACATCTGCCACAAAAAAGGTTGCAGAAACCAGGTGCAGTCACATGGTGACCCGCTTAACAACTGTCGTGCCTCATGATCATATTTTGGACTCAATTATCTTCATACGTCAAAGACTAGCTGTACAACCACGCTGCAACAGCAATGGAAATCCTGGTCCCAATCGCCACTGTGACTTGAGGACTGCCTGTATGCTGTATTGAAAGTGAGAATTTCTACCCCTCCGAGATGGGAAAGATGGAAATTATCTAAACTTTGTTCACAGAGATCTAACAGAATCCGACATTCGCATTTTCCTCTCTGAAAGCTTGAGGGAAGATGGACTGGATATACAACATTTTGATCAGACTCAAAACTTGTTTAATGACTACTTCAAGCCCCAAGGAAAAACAGAATACTGATTTTCTCTCTTATTCAACATATCATCTAAAATCACTCACTTGCTTTCACTTCCGTAAGCCAGCCCTGATCTCCAGAATTAGCACTAGATTCAGCCACCTGAATCATCTACCATCTAGTTTCATAAAATCACAGAGTTGGAACGTATCTTAAGAGATCAACTAGTCTGATTTTGTCAACAATCTTTTCATATTATACCTTAATGCTATCTTCGCTGAATTAATTTCCACTCAAAACAAATGAGCCGCTACAGCCTCGGCTTTTTCCACAGCATCTTGCTGGTCAGTCCAGGTGCAGCCAGTCCTCATTTAGCAACTGCCTTGTTTAGCGAGTGTTTGCAGTTACGACAGCAATGAAAAAATAAAGTTACAACCCATCCTCACAGTAACAAACTTCACAGGTCTATACAGGTAGGACTCAACTTACAGCCACAACCGGGACCAGAATTAAGTAAATCCAACTTCCCCCATTCCCTTTGCTTATCCAGAAGCTGGCTGGGAAGGTTGTAAATGGCAGTCACATGACCACAGGAAATGGCAAATCTTGGTAAATACATGCTAGTTGTCAAGTGCCTCAGTTTTGATTATGTGATCATGGGGATGCTGTGATTGTTATAAATGCAAGAACCAGTTGTAGGTCACTTTTTCCAGTGCTGTTGTAACTTCAAATGGTCACTAAATGGTCACAACCACTAAAGAATGGTTGTAAGATGATAACTACTGTAAAGCCAAGGAAAGCTGAATTATAAGCACAGAGTTAATTTAGCGGTTGAGTTGCTGGTTACAGCTATGGTCACTAAATGAGGATTATTTTATTCTGTACCCTTGTGTTTCAAGCAAATCCTATCTGACTTTTTAATGCTCTAAAATACATCCTCTATCTGGGAAAAGGAACAAAGCAAGTCAAGAGCAAGTTGCTTTGAGATGATTGATGTTGTTGTGAGTGCACACAACAAAACCAAGAAAGCACAGCCTTTCTGAACCTTCAGTATGGTCTGTTAAATGAGAGCCATAACCCAGAAATCCAAATGAAAGAGAATGACTGGACTAAGATCACCAACAGAGTTTTGTCACTTGGGAAATGGAATGTACATTCTCTATGATTTCTATGGACTACACAGAAATTTTTAATTACATTTTCAAGCACCATTCAGGAAAGAAAAAATAAACTACTTTAAAAAACCCAATAGAAGACAAAAGAGAAACTTCCTTTAATTTAGCCTGTGTTCTGTACCAGCCTACTACCGGCCCTGCAGATAAGGCAGGGACAACCCCTTTACAAGAAGGCAAGAGGCTGGAACTAAGCCTGCCAAATTTATGGACACAAAAGCAAACAGAGCAAAACAAGACACGAACCATGAAACAGGAGCTATTCAAACGGTTGCCTTCAGCAAACCAGCCCTCCCACACATTCCCCTTTTATACAGCTCAGGGCGTGGCTTCTCTCTGCCTCCTTCCGAGGTGCCCCATTGCCTTCCTCTGTTTACTCCTGCTTGACTGCCTCCTGCGTCGGGCGTCCTTGAACAGGGCCAGCTGTGGGTCATCTTCATCCACGCTGTCAGGCTCACACAGCTGGGTCTGCGTAGTAACCAGATGGGAGGGGCCTGGCTGAGGGCTCTGCGGAGCCTCATCAGCAAGCTCTCCAACACCCTCAGCAAGCTCTCCAACACCCCCTCCTCCTCCTCTGAATCGTCCGACCCAACTGCCGAACCCACAGGCTGACCCTGAATCACAACAGCCTGTGATCATTCCCTCTTGTGCATCTTGTGGCAATTCACAGAATCAAAGAAGGCAAGAGTGGGAAGTTCCTCTAGGGGGTCGTCAAGTCCAACACATGGTGCAAGAATCTCCACCTTGGCATCTCCACCAGATGGTTTTCAAATTCTGCTTAAACACTTCCAGCGAAGGACAGACCACCACTCCTAAAGCAGTTTGTTCCTTTGTTGAACAGTTACTTTAAGAACATTTCCTGATTTTCAACAATATCTGCTGCCTTGTAATTTAAAGCCATTGTTTCTTACCCTGACTTCTGCAACAACTCTGAACACTTCTGCACACGACAGCACTTCAGATATTTGAAGACAAGCTATTATGTGTCCCCACAGGCTAAACATAGTCAACAACACTTCACAAATGTTTACTCTCAGGTCCTTAATCTTTGCTGCTCTCTTCTGGACCCATTCTTCTATAGTTTGATAACTGCTTCTCTCCAGCCTGTTTTACTTTTTTCTGTCTGTCTTGACAGACCTTGAAAGCCAGCTCCATAGAACAAACATCTACACTGTCCACTCCCACGACCAAGTACCTTGCAAATTAAGTAAGTTGCTGACAACATTAAACACTACATGTTTCAGAAAGAAATCTGTCATAGTACAATACCACTTCAGGTTTTTTTCTTTTCCTACCAATTAGCCAAGAAGAAATTCAGCTTGATTATCTTTCACCTTTACTAAAACAATGAAGAGCCAAAAGAGGAGCCAGAAACTGTTGCCATGGGAATGTAGCGCACCCACACTACTGATGCAATGGGAGAGCATCCTGTAAAGCTTGACAAAAATAATCTAAGGTCTTCTGTTCCTTATTCATACCAAGATAGGTGTATTTTAAAGGAACATTTAGCTTTAACACCTGCTACAGATAATATACAACACAGACAGGGCAAAAAAGTATTAAAAGATTCTATGACAGATTTCTCAAGAGAGTATCTCAAATGAGTATGTAAAGTGCAGATGTTTTTTCCAGAGAAGATGGATTTAGGGAAAGCAAAAGCCTATCCTGAATTTGAGTAGCCAACTCAGCAAGATCCAGAGAAAAAGCTGGGGAGCCATCAACCAAGGTTTGTCTAAAAATAACCTCAATGAATCTAAAGTTAAAGAGGCTAATTATTTATGTGCTATTTTCTTTTAAATCACGGGATAAAATTACAAAGAATCACAAATGAATGCTGTTAAGTACCTTATTTTTGGAAACATTTTTTAAAATCAAACACTTTTCAGTACTAAAGGTGCCATACCAAACATCTTTCAAGAATCATTTGTGAAAAAGGTTGAAAATGGCTATTTCTGTGGTAAGTTCAAAATTATTGTTATAAATGTGCAAATAATGCCACTTTCTAATTTTAGAAAATAACTGTATAAAGTGACAACTAAGGATAGTCTTATACTAATATTTAAATATGGCCTTATACATCTGAATAAAGTTATTACAGAATTGATAAATTTTATTTTTGAATTTGTTCCTTACTATTTTTTATAATAGAGTTCCCCTGTGTTTATTTTATTGATTTAAAAACTTCCACACTCTTGAGGCCCCTGACATTTTCATTATAATATATACCCACAACCTTGAGATTCCTTTTCTTGTCAATCCTTGATAATTGTAATATTTGTTTTGAATATGGATGCATTTTTTTTAATCCCATTTATATCCCGCCCTTCTCCGAAGACTCAGGGCGGCTTACAATCTAAAGCACAATGTGCTTAGCAGTAGCCTTCATTCTATGTATATGCCTGCTTATTAGGGCTTTCGGCCCCCTCCAAGCGGCACTTTTACAAAGTCAGCTTATTGCCCCCAACAATCTGGGTCCTCATTTTACCTACCTCGGAAGGATGGAAGGCTGAGTCAACCTTGAGCCTGGTGGGACTCGAACCTGCACTAATTGCAGGCAGCTGGTGTTACTTAAGGAGGCATTAGCCCACTGCTCCACCAAGGCTCTTTACTATCTTTACTACTCTTTACTATCACATTTACCATGTCTTTTTTATCTGAACTGACCCCCTCCCCTTTTCTATTTATTAACAATTCCTCTGGAGGAAAGACCCAGACTAACTTCTGAAGATAAATGTAGCCCTGAGAACTAGAGGTTTGTTTTACAACTTGCTAACTTTTCAGTTTAAAACCATTTTATTTTTTACAGATTATTTTAAACTTATTATCACAATAAAAAGAGTATTTTGCAAGAGTATACATGGTGCAAGACAGGGAATTAATTTTAAAAATAAGAAAGTGAGGTCACTTCATGATGGACCTTCAAAATAAAGCATTTTTCTCCTACATAATGAATTACATCGTTTTAATTACCACAAGAAACGGTGATGACTCACAACCGAAGTTTCTTTAGAGAAACATTATACAAGTAAATGATGGATAAATGAAGAGGAGCTGTAATCACTGAACAGCACCTGCACGTATTGGTAGCATAATGCTCTAAAATAACATTTGCTGAAGAATAGAGAAGATAGTTATTTCTGCAAGCATCAAGTTAAGCACTGTGGGAAACAGGATCCTGGGATAGATATGCTTAAATCTAATTCAGCCAGGTTACTCTTCTATTCAAGGCAATATTTTTAGAAATGTAGTTGCCATAACAACCTCTTTTTTTATATTACGAATGAAACCGGGATTCATGTGCAATCCCATCAGCAATGCTCTTATTTCTAATACTCTTCTGTCAGTATAATCTCATAATCAATATATACTGGTATATAAACCATAAGGCCTGGAAGTAGGATGTAAATTAGAAAGTAAATTGGACTGCTAAAATGTACTGCACTATAGAACAATGAACATATTTAAGAGAACATTCTCGCTGAACAAGGAGTTACAGCCACAACAATTTATTGCAAATGAATTAGTGTGTCAGTTTCTTTATTAAAGAGTCCTTCCTCTCAGCACTTTTTTTCTTCTCAAAAGCTGGTGGGGAAAGTAATAAATTATCTAGTTAGTGGCCAAATGCTCATCTTTACTCCAAAATACAAGTTAGTCTAGTCATCAACACATTAAAAGGTAAAGGTTCCCCCGCACATGCGTGCTAGTCCTTTCCAACTCTAGGGGCCGGTGCTCATCTCCGTTTCAAAGCCGAAGAGCCAGTGTTTGTCCGAGGACGTCTCCATGGTCATGTGGCCGGCATGACTAGACGCCAAAGGTGCACGGAAC
Source organism: Vipera ursinii (assembly GCF_947247035.1). Lineage (NCBI taxonomy): Eukaryota > Metazoa > Chordata > Lepidosauria > Squamata > Viperidae > Vipera > Vipera ursinii. The sequence continues at coordinate 234,347,764 of NC_139512.1, forward strand.
GCTGTTACCTTCCCACCGTAGTGGTCCCCATTTTTCTACTTGCATTTTTTACGTGCTTTCGAACTGCTAGGTTGGCAGAGGCTGGGACGAGTAACAGGCGCTCACTCTGTTATGCGGCACTCGGGATTCGACCCGCCAATCTGCCGATCTTCTGATCGACAAGCTCAGCGTCCTAACCCACTGAGCCACCGCGTCCCTTACACATCAACACATTACTTTGAAGTAATTCTACTGAACGAAAATAAGCATCCTTAAGACTACAGTCACAGTTTTTATAAGAAAGGCAAAATAATAATAATAATACTGACACATTTTTCCCAACAGTCTTCTGGAAATTATACACAAGGAATTAGCAGCCATTCTCTGCAGAAACAAACAAGCAAACAAACATACACCACTAGAGAGGAAGTAGTAAATACTTTCTCATTCACTCATGATCTTCCTTTAAATAGACTACCTCCCTAATGAATGAAGTGGAGAGTACTCAAGCATCTGGACTACTTGAGAGGAAGATAATATGAAAACAGCTGTTTGTGAAGGAACATCCTTCTGAATGTTAAGCTTGTTTAAAAACTGCCCAAGAGCGGGAGGGGGGGAACAAACCTGTCATTGCAAAATGGGCAACAGAAATATAGAAACAATCTTAAAAGTATATTCTTTTGAAAATAACAGCAAAATCTATACAGAAGGGGAATTTTGTTTATTTAGAAATGGCTACTTTCTTAGAGAAGCCATGATGTCCAAGCATCAACAAGTTTCTAATTTGATATATTTGATATGCAACATTTAAGGGAATTTGATGACTCAGGGCCAAAGGCCTTCATATGACATCAGAACAGACTGTGGAAATAAAAAGACAATTCACCAACAGATTTGACAATATTTTTATTCCTTAGAAATTCATGAGATAGGAGGTGGCATATCGTCAGGATTGCAACCATAGTTGGGGATTAAGAATCAAATTAATGTCAGCTTCAAGGCAAGTTCTGATAGTGACTGGTGAGCAGCTTTAGTGTCTTCCATGAAAAAATCAATACATTCAAATAGACTTAATTACCAATTCAAGTATCTTTCACTATATATTAGAACAGGGTATGGAGTTATCTCACCTTCAGGTGCATCTGCATCACAGTCTTTGGATATGTATGTTGTTTCATTGTTCAAATGTCCTTCAAATGTCTTATTATTCTGCACAAAGAAGACATTAATTGAGGGTTATTTCACAGATACTAATGCCATTGACACATCATGTATTTTATTTGGTGCAACAAGCATCATGAGTCTTTTCTCTTTAAAAACAGATACAGGTAGTCCTCAACTTACAACAGTTCCTTAGTGATCATTTAAAGTTACAACAGCACTGAAAACAGTGACTTATGACCATTTTCCACACTTACCACCATTGCAACATCGCCATGATCAAAATTCAGATGTTTGGCAACTGGTTCATATTTATGATGGTTGCAGTGCCCAGGGGTCATGTGATCAGCTTCTGCAACCTTCTGACAAGCAAAGTCAATGGGGAAACCAGATTCACTTAACAACCGTGTTACTAACTTACCAACTGTAGTGATTCCCTTAACAACTGTGGCAAGAAAAGTTGTAAAATGGGGCAAATGTTTCACTTAGCAACAAAAATTTTGGGCTCAATTGTGATGACCGGGTCATCAAGGAATGATTGAAAATGCTTAAGGAAAAAAAGTCTACTTTGAATAATATGATATACAGTAAGTAACAGATTTACAAGCTTTGTAGTACTGTGGTCCTCGGAAAATATAAAAGTATACAATAAATTTGTGTGACACTCTCCTTCAAGAATAAAAGTAAAGAATTCATTAAGGCCAGGCCTGGGTAAAAAATAAATGTATAACTTATACACTGTAGGAAGAAGTACAAGTCCTTTATGAAACCTGTTTGGAACACATTAAAACATACATGCAATTGGACCCTGGGACCACTGAAATAAAATTGTTTTGGAGCCCTTCCTGTACACCAAGAGAATGGGAATATCTATGGGGCAACTACGATCCAAAAGGAAGGGCCACTACCACGTAGGCCTATCCCCTAGGCCTAGTCCAACCCCTCCTGATTTCCTAGGGGTGTGTGTGTGTGTGTGTGTGTGTGTGTGTAATATGGACCAAACCCACCCTCAGTGTTAGGAAAAAATTTAGGCACTATTAAGATATTGAAGGATGGAACTGGAAAAAACAATGAAAAGGAAAAAGAAAATAATTATATTTTGTCCTTCATATTATGACATTACCATTATAATGCTTAAGGTATTACACAACTGAACACTAGATTTATTACCTGAACCTATGTTCAATATAACACAAAAACTGCTTATTTCAAAATGCATGATGGCTGACTGTGAAGTTCCAAAATCTTACCGTAGTTAGATACTTTTGACTCCCATACATAACATATTGAGGGGCTAAACTGTAGATCATATAGCTGGTGTGAAGAACAATCAACAGAAGTATCATACAAAGAAAGAGAAGGGCTTGAGGTCGTGTCCTCCCCCGTCTGATCTTGTACAGCTAAAATTTAAAAAATATGTTCTTATATCAACACACTATGACATTAAAATAAGAAGTCTCTCAAAATATAATTTAAATAGGCTATCTAACCTTTCATTTGCAATTTCTGCTCCAAATTTTGAAGAATTACAGGAGTTTACAATTCCATACAAACAAAATATCACTGGTGAATGGATGCTTTAACTTCAGGGGTCTCCAAATGTGGTAAAATTGGCTGGGGAATTCTGGGAGTTGAAGTCCACAAGTCTTAAAGTTGCCAAGTCTGGAGACCCCTGCCATTAACTTATCTAAATATGCAATCATGTTAAAATATATCAATCTATAGAAAACTGGGTTATGCCAAGCCAAATTATGAGCACATCTACCCTGGTGTTATCTATTCTTATTCTTTCCCACACAGCACATTATCCCATGTACTTAACAGCAAAGGACCAAACAAGGACAGGAAACAGAAGTAGCAAAGAAAGAGAAAAGAAGGGAGAGAACTACAGCAAAGCATGAATGAAATATCTGGCACGTGGCTTGGGATCTTATGCTTGGGTGATGTGGGCTCCACTGGGGGATTAAACTAAATGCTACTGATCCTTTCTGTGGAGCTTATAGTTTGAAAGGCACTTAAAATCATTTAGTCTTTTCTTCTGTTTTTTTAATCTTTGTAAGCCGCTCAGAGTCACTTGTTGAGATAGGTGGCTTTATAATTCACATAAATAAATGGAGAACAGTCCAATTTCTGCAAAATGCTGTTGCTGCAGCATTCAGTGTTTGAGAAAATCAGCCCACCCGATAGTTTTACTTATAATCAAATCCAATTTTCCACAACATGAATTTCTTGTTCCTGATTTTATTTTTAGAGCAGAGGTCTTTAACCTTTTTATGCCATGGACCCCTTTGAGAATGGATCCTTTCCTAGAAAAAATGTACGTAAATGCACAAATAAAATACCTAGATTGCATTACAAAGAAAGCAAAATGTATTTGTGCTCAAATACAGTTATCATTTATTAAAACATGTGTAATATAGTAATACAGGTAGTCCTTGACTTACAACCATTCATTTAGTGATCATTCAAAGTTACAACACTGAAAACAGGGATTTCTGATCCCTTTTCACACTTACGACCGTTGCAGCATCCCCATGATCACGTGATTAAAAGTTGGGTGTTTGGCAACTGGCTCATATTTATGACGGTTGCAGTCTCCTGGGGGGGGTGTCATGTGATCAGCTTTTGTAACCTTCTGACAAGCAAAGTCAATGGGGAAGCCAGATTCACTTAACAACCGTGTGACTAGCTTCACAACTGCAGAGATTCACTTAATAACTATGGAAAGAAGGGTCATAAAATGGAGTAAAACTCACTTAACAACTGTCTTATTTGGCAACAGAAGTTTTGTGCTCAGTTGTGATCATACATTGAGGATTACCTGTTTATGTGAAAATACATTTATAATTTTCCCCATCCAAATTCATGGATTCCCTGAAATCTATACATAGACCCCTGTCCCCCATGGACTACAGATTAAGAATTGACTAAAGAAAAAAAATGATGTGCTATCTCATCTATGTTTTAGCCTTTCAAATATTTGAAAACAAAACTGATGACAATGGTTACCAGTTTTGGTCAGGGACAGAGAAAACTGCTTAGAGAGGGCTATAAAGTATTATGAAGTGGTATATAAGTCAGTGCTATTGCTATGGCTAAGAATTGTTTCTTTTAAAGAAAATGAGCATCTAAACATTCCATTTCTAGCAAGCGTCCATTTTCAAAGCAGCCCTGCTTAAGTAAAAAATGTATATTTTTTACTTCCATCCTTCCGAGGTAGGTAAAATGAGGACCTAGATTGTTGGGGGCAATAAGCTTACTTTGTAATAATGCCGCTTGTGGGGGGGGGGAAAGCCCTAATAAGCAGGCATATACATAGAATGAAGGCTACTGCTAAGCTTGTAAGCCGCCCTGAGTCTTCGGAGAAGGGTGGGATATAAATGGAATTAAAAATAAAATAAAATAAAAGTTAAGATGCCCTGTACACAATGCTTTAAAACTGAATCCACACTAATATCATATTATGAAATACTGTATGCTAAAACACTTTTTAAAATACTACTACCACTAATACCTGTTTTAAAATTAAGCATTTAAATATAACAAAATTGCTACCTAGTTCTTGTGGACAAATGCCAAGGCATTAAGTTTCAGAATAATTCCTGCACATGTTGTCTGGATGTGAAGCGAAATGATTTACTTGAGTTAATAGAAAACCCGACAAAACAGGTATTTGGTTTTAATACCTTTTCTGCATGTTTTCTAATATACATTTGCAATGTTTTATTTATTTGTCTAACATGCTAAATTATTTGAAAAGTGCATGAGATACAATAAAGTTTACCCTTATCCAGAAGAACCATATACCCATGCTGCGAATTCCAGCCATTGAAGTAAATATGAAGTACATGATGATGGTAGTAATAAGAATATAGTCTAGGGGAAACACCTAGAATATAAATGCAGTATATTTATACATCAGGAAAATTTATCACATTTCAATTATGAAACATTGAGGAAAACCCAAGCAATAAAATTTAAAAAAGTTACTAAATCCAATATATTCAACAAAGATAAGACAATGACAGAAAGTAGTATTTAATCCAAATTTTGATATTATCATCAAAATAATTAATAGACTTAAACGGGTTCTTAAACAGTCAGAATTTACGTGTCCTCTCAAAAGCTCTTTTGCCCTCAATACTCATTTAATTTATGGAACGTGGGATAGCAATAATAGGACCCCTAGTGAATGGTGTGGGATCAAGAGATTCCCTGCACCAAAACATGGATAAATAGCAACCTAATTTCAGGTCACAAATAGATTTAAAACAATTTGCATGCTAAAAAAGAAAACCCATAGCGGCAGGATACAATCCAGCTAGAACAATTTAGTTTATTGTATATAATTTATGATATTCTCAATCAATAATAATTTGAGTAGTTTTCAAAAGATAACTGTTAGTTTTCCTTTTCTATCAGTCATTGTACATACTAGATATAAATACTATTTCATGTCTATTATATTATTATCATCATCATTATTAACTCATTATTTAATATTGAACTTATTTATTTTTAAAACTTTTATTTTATTAGCATTAAAGTCCTTAACATTCCGTAGAAGCGCATTAGGAATTTTCCTGTACTGAGCTTTTACTTACTATCTGTAGAACAGGCAATAGCATATTCAGTGGGTTGGTCAAATTAGTTCCCAGGATTATAAATCCAGAACCTATACCAGTAGAATGAAGTGCTTTATCCAAACTGTAAGAATTTAAGACATATATTGTTATTGCTTGACTTTTTAAAAAAAAAAACTGCATTTAAGTACATTTTCTGTATAGAGTACTTAAAAACAAAGATACAAACTGACATCAACGTTTTAGAAATTATCTTATAACATTTGATAGTGACTATGATTAAGAATGTAGCATTTTTTATTTTAAATTATGCACAGATGAGGATTGACACTTTTATATATCTTCTAATCAACTTGTATATTCAGAAAACGTACCATTTTATTATAGAAAGTTCAGGAGATCCATGAAGTAGACGCTAATCTGATAATCATCACTCATGTTTCCATTAATATGAACTGTTGTATTGTTAAAGTTCTCCAAGCTTGGTTTTGGGATTGCTAATATTTCATTACCCCACTAGGAAATACCATTGTAATGTACAGGAGTTTTGGAAAAGGGCAGATTCCCTGCCAACCAAAACCCTCTTTCCAAAAATTTTTAGATTTTTAACTTTTTGGGCTATTAATTGTTATTTAATTTTATTTTAACTCTATTTTAACTTAACTTATATTGTTTTTTAACTTTGCCCTATAAACCGCCCTGAGTCCTTCGGGAATAGGGCGGTATATAAAACCAATTAAATAAATAAATAAAACTTCTGAATTGATGACATTACTAAGGGTAATGAAACGTCACACTATACTACACATATTTGCTATAATGGCAATAAAATGAATTCCGTTAGTGCAGAATTTTATGAAAACCTTTTGCAAACCCAGAAATATATCTAGATTTTTTAATTTTTTAATTCTATGTATTATATGCCTTTTTTAAATAACCACTTTTCTACTTGGGAAATATTATGCATTACAATTCACACTCCTCCACTAACATCCTATATATTTTTGCACATTATGTTGCAGACATCTGTTTTTTAAAATCCTTGTATTTATACATGTTCACAGTGCCAACAACTCAGGAATAGTCCTCTAAAAACACTAGAGATGAGAGAGACATATACAGACTTTGTTTGTTTCTTTGTTTTAGGTTGCTTGAGTTTCATCCCACCCTTTCATTTTAATATATATGGAACAGGGATGCAAAAACTTTTTATAAGTATGCCTTCAAGTCAATCTTGACTCCTGACAACTGTCTGTAGAAGTCCAGGCAGTTTTCCTGGAAAGATTATTTTTCCCTTGCCTTCTCCCTAGGGGTAAGAGTGAGTGACTGGCCCAGCTCATTTTGTACCTAAATGGCTCTTATGCAAAACATAGAGATTTGAAAATGCAATGTTCCAGAGAATTCCATAGTATACCAACCTCTCTCTAGTCCATTCATAATCTCTTCTAGGCTGTAGCTTTTCAGGGCTGTTCAGCTACATCCAGAATAAATCTTGTAAATTTTAAGTAGTTTGAAGTTTCGCTAAAGGAAGCAAGTCTACCTGGGGGATGGGTCACCCAGAGTACTTCAAGCCATTTATGGTCTGCAGGATTTAGTTTTAGAAACTGGCAAAACATTACTAAAATAGAATAGTCCAGAATGAGAATGTTTCATTCCTATGATTTAAATAGGAGCTACAACAAATATTCCTTCAACAAATGTTGACAACAAACAAACAAATGAAGAAATAATGGTGATTATATTATCTCTATCAAGTCCCGTGTTTACGCCATACAGTGTTTATTGTAAAAGCAACAAGATAATTGTAAATATTAGTTCACAGACCGATAAGGACGATTTCTAAATAGCTACCTGAATATTTCTCCATTATCTGTGAAATCTACTTCCCCAGCAGTTCATCAGAAAGCCATTAAAAAGAAACTAAGAAATTTATTGGCAGATAAATTGGTTCTAAATTGAAAATAGCTACTTGCTGAGATTTCTGTATCCATATCCCTTTCATCTCACGAAATCTTGTTAAAGCAGTGTGAGAGAATCTTATTTGGAAGAAATACTTTCAGTCCGAAGCAAAAAAGAAAACAACCTTGCACCAAGAACATTAAGCTTTTTCTTTGCGTGTTTAGTTGAATGTATAAGGATTTGAGAATATATTGAAATATGCTATGCACACTGGTCATCCACTTTACTTTCTGTAATATTCACATGCTCAGATAGAAAGGTCTGAAAAACTGTTTGCTTAAAGGTGAATAGAACAGCCTTGCAATCAATTCTTCTTTTATTATGCAAACAAGCTGATTTTACATTCAAATAAACATCCAAAGGTATTTTCAGTCTTCTGTTCTAAACAAGAAAACATGGACCATGTTCTGTTCACTTTCAAGCTCACAGGTTTCTGGTGAATAGCCGTAAAGACATTCATATCAAGTATTGGCCTGAGTCTGCCTGAATGATTTTCAGCAGATACATTTTAAAATGCGAAGCGCATGTTATATACTTACTTCGACAGGAAGAGAGAAATAGTGAACAGCAGGGCCACAAGTATAAAAAATATTCCCCATACAATCTAAAACACAAGTAAGTTTGAAAAATAGTTTAGCACATTCTCAACAATGCACAGTTTGTTCTGCTATTATTTAATAAGATAAATATAGGAAATTTGATAGAGGGGCATTTTCTCTCATAATTAAAAATGCAGCAGCTACAGTATTTCCAAAGCCTCTGCTAATAACATCAGAAACTACTCTGAAATCTGCAACGCATATTTGCTCATGTAAATCAAAACAAGAAAACCAGAAATATTATCTTTATAGAGATCTAAGATTACAGCTGGAAAGCAAGTTATATATACCGTATGTTAACCTGAATTCCTCAATTCATTTCCCAAAAAAGAATTTTGTCCAGATGTAGGACAAATTAAATTGTTCAGCTGATCATTTACGGAAAGATCTGCTAAAATGACAATGTACGTTTAAATCTTTCTAAAAAGTAGAGAAAACAATTAAAGCACATGTTTATGTATTTTTATTGATTCGCTAGCATGTGTAAACCATCTAGACCACGAAGACTTAGACAACAGATAAAGCACATAAATACATGTTCATATGAGGTGCCACTTCCACCAATGAGAAAAATTATTTTAGAGATAATTTCTGCCTAGCAAACTTTCATTTTTTTTAAAAAAAAGTAAGTCTTCTTTAAATAATGAAAGCAGTAAAACCAGAACTCAGTGCAATGCTGAAGTCTTAATGTATCTGTATATTCTGCAAGAGAGAATTATCTAAATTTAAATTATTTGGAATAGTGTATTATTCTGTAATATGATCCTACTTGTGTTTTAATATTTTTGATTTAAGATTCGATGTTATGATTCTCATTGTTCACAACAATATAAAGCCTATTTAAATACTGTACTTTGTTTACATTATAGCTGCTGCAACTATAAGATTACTGCTCGTTACCTACTGGTACATGACTACGCCATTATTTACAAATACTTGATTCAACATCTTGACTCTGATCTTTATACTAAATAAATGTAAGAGGCCTTAACAAGTGCAGAGTGCTCAGCAAGTTTCCACAAGTCTTTGGGAAGATGTACATTTGATCTGTGCATTGCAAAGCAATCTTCCTAAGCTACATTTAACTTTCACTACAAAGAAATCATATCTTTATATCGTTCACTACAAACCAATTATTTTTATGACAAAACAAGACTTTTTTTGGTGGAAATTTAGTCCCAATATGAGAGTTGAACTTTGCTATCAAACATGCCTATTACAAAGTAATGGTGTATTTTCAGCATCATTTGGGTGCAATTCTTTTTATGGAAAAGTGAAATCCCTAGTGTCTTAGCTTTTTGTTTCTACATTCTGTTGGTATCTTTCCTTTTTCCACATTCATACCCTGATGGTTTTCTAACACTAAATTGAATTTGTTGCTTATTCGTTCATCCTGCAAATCTGTTCACACATTTCTTCTCTTGTCTACCCATTTTATGCTGATCCATTATTTGTCCAATTGTAACAGTAACTTAAACCATAAATCTCTCTCCAATTTCAAAGTTAGTCTGTGCGCTTGCTAAATAGAATCTGACCCCATGGCACTACTATATAACTGTATGAGACTCTACTCCCAGCATATTTAATGGGAGCCATAGTTCCAAGTAAATCAACAAACAAGAGAAGAATCAATCTGATGCATGCTCTCATTTAATACACTGTGTTAGAATTCCCCCATTCTCCACATCTCGATTTTAGCTACAGTTCTGAATCATGATATATTTTAACAATAAAGACATGGAACTATAGCAAAAGGTTACCTATCTATATTGTATGTGTACTGATCGGTGTGTGTGTGTGTGTGTGTGTGTGTGTGTGTTGCAATTTTGCAAATTTTACACAGTTGACCAAATTTGCGTTAGCAGAGGCTATCTCTAGATCCGTCTTCTAAAGTATTGTATCAGGGGCTATGCACAGCATCTCAATGAATGATTGCTTGAAGCAATAAGGCTCCCGCCCTGCTTCTAAGCAGCAATTCAGAGGCAGAGCATTCCAGCCTGGCAAGCCCATAGATGCCCAGCCAGCATCCAATCTCTTTTACAGTTGTTTATGTAAACATTTATGTTTACAGAACTGGCAGTGTTCACATTTATGAAACAAGATAGCTGAGATTAAACCTAAGGGACTGTACTCCCCAGCAGCATTTTCAAACCATTATTACTTTCTTAGCATAGCCATTTATTTTTCCACTCTATTTTTTTTAAACAAATTGATTAATTTTATGCAGTGGAAAAAGATACTGCTTGCTGACACATCACACTCAAAGTATGTTTGGGTATGAGGTCTAAGCAATAGAGTTTTATTTAAAAAAAACAACAACTCAAAAACAATCGTCTCATGTTGTGGAGTCAGTAAAGACATTCTGATCTTCTTAGTGGAGTCTGTCTCTAATAATATGAGCATTTTATGAGATATTGGTAAGATGAGAGTCTTCCTATAATACAAAATGAGGGTATTTACTTTCAGGGGCCTCATGACACCACAGAACTTTGTCCAGCAGCTTTTCTCAATGTATTCCAGACGCCGTCCTCTTTTGCGAAGGGTTCTTAGTTTGTCTTCAAATTGTTGCAGCATTTGCCTGTCTCGAATTGGTAAAGGCCGGCCATCTCTGCACTAGTAAGGAGAATTGTAAGAAAAAGTGCATCATTTGTATATTAGTATTAGTATTACAATCTTTTTGTTTAATCCCAATTATTACTTGTGGAAAATGAGTTCTAATTTCATTTCATTTTTTAAAAATCTTTTTAAAAACTAAGAAATCATTTCTAAAGGGATTGGCTTTCCAATTCAACAGTACTTATAAATGAAACATTACACCAAAATCTGAGAATTTCATTTCTTTTAATACTAACTTCATTTAAACAAACAAAAACTCATGGAATGAATAGAATATAAATTAATAATACAAAGAACTATATATATATTAGAGCAATAACTTTTAGCTACTAAAATGTGAATGAATGCAAATGAAATTCTGCATTAATACATATTGTATTTTGAAATAATGAGATAAAATCTTATTTTAACATACATTGCATTTTTCAGGTGTCCAAATTCCGAACTAATAAGGAGTGAAAGTTAGTGGTTTTAGAAAAAGTGCAGAACTAAAGTCCAAAAAGTAATTTTTAAAACAGCACCAAACCTTTGATTTAATTCTTTGAATATTTTGCTCAACATCTTCAATATCTTCAGTGTTCTCCAAGCGTTCATAACTAGCATTTCTTGTACCTTTTATGAGATTTAGAGGCAAAGCAGACATCCCATAAGCCTAGAGAAAAATGAAACAGAGCATTAACTGAACCAACATTTCTAAGTGATTGTCTTCATTAGTGCAAAATCAGTATTTTAATTCTAGCATCAAAATGTTCAGTCATATTCTTTTATGACAATTTTACCAAATATTCACAAAACGTAGACAGTTTCTGAACCAATCTCTCCTTACCAGAAAGAAGAGTAAAATACAGGACACAGAATTCACCCAAAATACTGGCAAAAAATTGGAGATAGATAGATGGATGGATGGATAGATAGATAGATAGATAGATAGATAGATAGATAGATAGATAGATAGATAGATAGATAGACAGACAGATAGACAGATAGATGCCACATGTGGAATACTGCATCCAGAAGGACTGGGGTGATGTGATAGCAGTGTCCCAGTATTTCAGAGGTTGCCACAAAAAAGAGCTATTCTCCAAAGCACCTGAAGGCAGGACAAGAAACAATGGATAGAAACTAATCAAAGAGAGAAGCAACCTAGAACTAAGGAGAAATTTCCACACAGTTAGAACAATTAAGCAGTGGAACAATTTGCCTGCAGACGTTGTGAATGATCCAACACTGGAAGTTTTTAAGAGATTGGACAACCATTTGTCTGGAATGGTATAGGGTTTCCTGCCTGAGCAGAGGATTGGACTAGAACACGGGTCAGCAACCCGCAGCTCTTTCAGCCGTCTACTGCGGCTCCCAGTCCTCTGCCATGTGCAGTCCAAAAAAAAAAGAGGGACTAAAAAAGTTCAATCAATCAATTCAAACTTCTCATGGAGAAAAAAACTTGAAAAGCTTGAATTGATTGAAGTTTTTTGGTTTGTGGTCAGCCCACAAGCTTTCTCTTACCAGTTTTGCTGGATGAGGAAAGACGCAATCCCGCTTCCCGATCTGTACCCTCCCTAATACCCATTGGGCACCACTCTGTCCGTTAGAAGGAAAGAAGCCAAAAGCCACCCCTTTCACGTTCCTCCTTCCAAGCAGGGAACCTTTTGGGGGAGGAAAGGGTGAAGCAAACACACCCCTCCCCCAACCATTCCTTGCAGAAGAAACTAAGACTGATCAGCCGCATTTATTAGGAAGCTGCTCCTCTATTCTGGAGAGCCAGCAGGGCCCCTGCTTCGCTTTTCCTACATCAGCAGGGCTGGCACTCCCTTAGCCTGGAAAAAGAAGCGTAAAAAACTCAAAAAGATGGTTCTTGCTAGCGGCAGGGAGCTGTGAAGGTTGGTGACTCGGGAGAAATGGCCGGGGGGAAGGTGGTGTCGGAAGAAAGGGATAAAAGGAAAGCTTTTATCTCACTCTCTCATTCACTCACACGTTCCTCGCAAAAGCTTCTCTTGCTCTCATTTTCTCACATTTTGCTCTAAAAAGCCTCTCACACTCTCACTCACACTTTCCTTGAAAACGCTTCTCTCTCACTCTCATTCACTCACCAACTCGAAAGGCCAGCTGCGGCGCATCCATTGACTTCCATGGGGACGCTTGGCAATAAAAGGGCCGATTAAAATCGCTTCTGCTAGTGCTGCTACTGCTAACTTTTTCACTTGCTGCTTGATGATTCTCCTCCTCCACCCCCAGCAGTGGCATCCGGGGATTCTCCGGTTCCAAGCAGCAAGTGAAAAAATTAGCAGTAGCAGCACTAGCGGGAGCAGTTTTAATCAGCCTTCATTGCCAAGCGTCCCCATGGAAGTCAATGGAGGCCCCGCGGCTGGCCTTTCAAGTTGGTGAGTGAATGAGAGCGAGAGAGAAGCATTTTCAAGCAAAGTGTGAGTGAATGAGTGTGTGAAAGAGGCTTTTTAGAGCAAAATGTGAGTGAATGAGAGAACGGGAGAGAAGCTTTTGCAAACAAAACGTGAGTAAATGAGAGCAAGAGAGAAGCTTTTCCAAGCAAAGACGAGTGAATGAAAGCGGAGGGGGCAGGGCAGCTGCATGTCTCGCCTTACACTCCACTCTTCTGTCAAGCCTCTTGTTTTGTGCATGCGCACCCATTTTTTGTGGCTCCATTTTTCCTTTTGTGAGGGAACTGGTTCCGAGTGGCTCTTTCACTGTTTCAGGTTGCCGACCCCTGGACTAGAAGACCTCCCAAGGTCCTTTCCAACTCTGTTATTCTATTCTATTCTAATTCTATTCTATTCTATTCAAACCTAAGAAGAAGAGAGAAAAGTTTTATTGGTCCACAATGAGACAGTTATTTGGAATTTCTATGCACTGATTAAGATTGCATGCTTGTTTTTTTAAAGACTGTTGAAGGAAGGAATACAGCAACAAAGTTCCTATAAACACAGGAGAACACAATCGTAACTAATCTATAACTAAGATTCAAGGAATAAAAGTAAAAAAATATAATACTAGATTTTTATTGCACGTTACCAAATCTGGAAAAAAGTAATAAAAGTTAAAAAAAATAAACCCAGGAGCTTCATCTTTATTGATTATATGTCATCCAATCATCTTCGATTCCTAACAATCACATGTATCGTTTTTCTCCAAGATGAACCATCTCTAACCTCTTTCAGGTCTCCCAACGGTGCACTCATCACCACTACAATTGAGTCCGTTCATTTTGCTGCTGGTTGTCTTCTTTTTCTCTTTCCTTCCGTCTTTTCCAACATTCGAGACTTCTCCAGACAGCTGGGTCTTTACATACTGTGCCAGATTATTTGAGCCTAGTCATTTATGCCTTGAATAAAAATTCTGGATTTAATGATCCCTTGCACTGTTTTCTTGACTGTCCATGGTATTCTCAGAAGTCTTCTCTAACACCAAAGTTCAAAAGCATCACTACCTCTTCCTATCTTGCTTCTTTAAAGCCCGAACTTTTGCTTCCATAGAGTGTCACAGGGAATATCATGGCTTGCACATTTCTCACTTTTGTAGGTACAGGTACATCAGGGCTGAGTAGCTTTTCAAAGGTCTTCATGCATGCTCTACCGAGTAATGTCACTGACTTGTGCTTAGATTGTAAGCCGCCCTGAGTCTTCGGAGAAGGGAGGGATATAAATGGGATTAAAAAAAAATGTCATCAGTCCATCAAAAGGAAAAATATTTTAACCTATCAAAAGCAGCACTGTGGGAGACAGAGTAGGAATGCAGGCCAAAAATAGGCAAGGAATTGGTAAGAGAACACCTATCCACTTTGGGCAAGTTCAGTTCTCTGGGACCAGATGGTTTACATTCCAGGGTACTGAAGAAGCTGGCAGATATGCTGTCGGAACCACTGAATGAAATCTTTCAGAGCTCTTGGAGCACGGACGAACTGACATGGTTCCAATCTTCAAAAAAGAAAAAAAAAAAGGAAAAAAAGCGAATCGAGGAAACCAGAGACAAATCAGCTTGACATCAATGTTGTGACTCAGGGCCAGCCTGTGGGCCCGACAGCCGGGTCCGATGTATCGGAGGACTCAGATGTGGGGGAGGAGGGAAACGAACCGGCTGATGATGATTTGGAGACTTTGCAGAGTCCTCAGCCGGGAACCTCTTCTCAGCTGTGTGAGCCCGAGAGTGCGGAGGATGATGACCCACAGCTGGCCCTGTTCAAGGACGCCCGACGCAGGAGGCAGACGAGCAGGGACAAACAAAGGAAGGCTATGGGACTCCTCGGGAGGAGGCACAGGGAGACCACGCCCTGAGCTCTCTATAAAAGAAGTGTTTGGGGAGGGGCTAGTTGCTGAAAGCAACTTTTTCTTTGAGAAGTCAAGCTCTTGTATTTTTGTAACAGTGTAATTAAAACTTGGCAGAAGCCTTTTGATCTTGGACGCTTTCCAGACTCTTCCTTTGATTAGGGGTGCGAGAAGAGGGCTGGTTTAGAACAGTTTGCTTTCAGCCACCCACCCCTTAATACTACGATGGAGCAGCTTCTTGCCGAGAATGTCCAGCTCAACCAGCAACTCACCTTGCTGGCCACTCAGGTGGCACAACTGCAGGCTCAGGTACATGCTGCCCCCCCACCCAGGAGGAAATGTCAGATAGCTATGCCGGATAAATTCGCTGGTAATCCAGAACTGTTTCCTGCCTTCCTGGGACAATGCCAGCTTTATATCAGCGTGAAAGCAGCTGATTTCCCCACTGACCGAGATAAGGTGGGATTCGTGTTGAGCCTTCTGTCGGGAGATGCAGCTCGTTGGGGCACGCCTCTGTTGGCACAGCCTAGCCCTTTGTTGGATAACTTTGGGGGGTTTTGTGACCATATGCGCCTCATGTACGAGGACCCGATTAAGGCACAGACGGCCACCCGACGCCTGAAAGCTTTGAGGCAGGGTCAGCGCCCTCTACAGGCCTATATCAGCGATTTCCGGCTGCTTAGCCAGGATTCCGCCTGGAATGAGGCTGCGCTCGTGGATGCCTTTCAGGATGGCTTGTCAGAGGAGATGTTGGATGAGCTGGCCCGCGTGGACATTCCCTCAGACCTGAATGGGCTGATCCATCTTTGTCTGCGGATCGATGCCCGGCTGCAGCAGCGTAAGAGTCGCCGTGCCACCCCACAGACCCCTGCCGCCCCTGTTGTGCGTGAGCCCCCGGTCCAGAGGGAGGAGCCAATGGAGCTGGGTGCCGCCAGGTCCCGTCTATCGGTGACGGAAATGGACAGACGACGATCGGAGGGGTTGTGTTTTTACTGTGGGGACCCTGGACATTTGGCTGCTTCTTGCCCGAAGAAGCGTCAGCGGGCGTCAGTGACCAAGCCTGCCCTGAGAAAGTCCCCTGCTTTGTTATCGGGAAACGGCCCGAGCCCGATCTAGACGGTGTGAAAGATCGGGCGACCCACAACATCCACTCCGAGCGACGCCGTTCCAACGGTGCCTGTGAACCTCCACGGCATTTGATTTTGGAGGCACGTCTGATCCTCCCTGGCAAGTCAGAGGGGATTCCAGTCCATGCCTTAATTGACTCTGGGGCTACCACTAACTTTATGGATTCGGCCTTTGTGGCCAAATGGGCTGTTCCCCAGTGTCCAGTGGATCCGCCCATGCTTGTGGAGACCATCGATGGTCGAGTGCTCCTGTCCGGGCCTATCACGGCCGCCACGCAACCCGTGTGTATGGCCATCAGTACCCATGTGGAGGCCATTCAGTTCTACGTCACTTCGGATCTGCACTTCCCCGTGGTCTTGGGACTGGCGTGGCTCCGGGCGCATGATCCACAGATCTATTGGTCTCAGAACTTGGTCACCTTCCCAAGTTTGCAGTGCGTGGACCACACCCGCCATATCTGTGCCGGCCAGGTGGAGGGTTCCTCAGGGGTTTCCTTGCCTCCCGAACTGTCCGACTTTGCTGACGTGTTCAGCGAGTCAGAGGCGGACCAATTACCCCCGCACAGGCCCTACGACTGCTCCATTGACCTAGTCCCTGATGCGCCTCTCCCAGTGGGGCGTTTGTACTCCATGTCGGAGCCCGAGTTGGCTGCATTGCGGGACTTCCTGACGAAGAACTTGGCTCGTGGTTTCATCCGGCCCTCGTCCTCGCCAGTGTCTGCGCCCGTGCTCTTCGTCAAAAAGAAGTCGGGCGAGTTACGGCTTTGCTGTGACTACCGGAAACTCAACGCTATCACGGTGCGTAACCGCTACCCGCTGCCCCTCATCCCCGAGCTCTTGGACCGACTCCGGGAGGCTAAGATCTTCACGAAACTGGACCTGCGTGGAGCTTACAACCTCGTCAGGGTTCGGCCGGGTGATGAGTGGAAGACGGCGTTTGGTACTCGCTATGGACATTTCGAGTACACGGTGATGCCGTTTGGCCTGACCAACGCCCCCGCTGTGTTTCAGCATTTTATGAATGACGTCTTTCGGGATCTGTTGGACCAGTTTGTTGTGATTTACCTGGACGACATCCTGATTTACTCCCCGTCGCGTGAAGCGCATCATCAGCATCTCCGTCAGGTCCTGCAGCGCCTCCGGAATCATCGGCTGTTTGCCAAGTTGGAGAAGTGCCAGTTCTACCAGGTGACCATTGATTTCTTGGGTCACCGCATTTCTCCTGAGGGCATCGCCATGGAACCGAGTAAAGTTGAGTCATTGCAGAGTTGGCAACCCCCGCGTCGCGTGAAGGATATTCAGCGACTTCTTGGATTTGCCAACTACTATCGGACATTCATCCCTGGCTTTGCTGCCTTGACAGCCCCCCTCACCCGGCTCCTGCAGAAGAAGACTCGGTTCCAGTGGAACGCCCCCGAACAACAGGCGTTCCAAGCTCTGAAGGACGCCTTCATGAAGGAGCCCATCTTGAAGCATCCTGACCCGCAACGGCCATTTGTCGTGGAGGCGGACGCCTCCGACATTGCCATTGGGGCCGTGTTACTTCAGGCAGCGACGCCCAACGGTACCCTTTTCCCTTGCGCGTATCACTCACGGAAATTGAATCCCTCGGAGCGCAACTATACCATCTGGGAGAAGGAGCTGCTGGCCATCAAGGCGGCGTTCGAGGCTTGGAGGCATCATCTGGAGGGGGCGCGGCATCAAATCGAGGTCCGGACGGACCACAAGAATCTGGAAAGCCTGCAGACCGCTCGGAATTTGAACCAACGCCAGATCCGGTGGTCCCTCTTCTTTGCGAGGTTTGACTTCCGGGTGCGGTACATACCAAGCGGGCACAACCAGAGAGCGGATGCTCTGTCCAGGAAGCCCGAGTACACCCGAGTGGAAGACAAGCTTCCGCCCAGGACCGTGATCCCCGTCGAGTCTTTTGCTGCGGTGCGGGAGCCGGTGGATATACGGGCTCGGATCCGGGAGGCGCAGCAGCAGGAGGCGTGGGTGGCTCAGCGGAAGGAAGAGGTGGGGCCAGATTCGCCTTGGTCGGTCACGGATGGACTCCTGTATTATCGTGACCGGCTCTATGTTCCAGGAGGGCCACTCAGGGGACTCGTCCTCAGCCAATGTCATGATAACCCGGCTGCGGGGCATTTTGGCCTGTTCAAGACTCTGAACCTGGTCTCCCGTACATTCTGGTGGCCCCGAGTCCGACACGATGTCCAGTCTTATGTCACCTCCTGCGTCCCATGCAGGCAGGCCAAGTCAGCGACAGGGGCCCCGCCTGGTTTACTGCAGCCTTTGCCAACGCCCAAGAGACCCTGGGGGGCTGTGTCCATGGACTTTCTGACGGATCTACCCCCATCCTCCGGCTTCACGACAGTGTTTGTGGTGGTGGACATGTTGACCAAGATGGCGCACTTCATCCCCTGTCGCGGCTTACCGTCAGCTCGCGCCACTAGTCGCATGTTCATCCAACAGGTGTTCCGGCTGCACGGCCTTCCCGATAGAGTCGTCTCCGATAGGGGGGCCCAGTTTACAGCCCGCTTCTGGCAGGAGTTGATGCGGGCGTTGGACATTAAGGTTTGCCTCTCGTCCGCGCATCATCCTCAGACCGACGGGGGTACCGAGAAGGTCATCGGCATTTTGGAGCAGTATCTGCGCTGCTACGTTAACCTGCAGCAGGACAATTGGGTGGACTATTTGGCCATAGCCGAGTTTGCCTTTAACAACTCGCAGCACACCTCCACGCAGATGACACCGTTCTTGGCCAATGTGGGTTATCACCCTCGGTTTTTCCCCCTTTCTCCCGTGGACTCACCGGAGCCGGCAGCGAACGAATTCATGGCGGAGTTACAGGCGATCCATCGGTTGGTGCGACGGCAGCTGGAGAAGGCCAAGGCCGACTACAAGAGGTTCGCCGATCGGTCGAGAAGGGATACGCCTCCATTATCGGTGGGGGATCGGGTCTGGCTGTCCACCAGGAACCTACCATCCACTCGGCCGGCGAGGAAGCTGGACCACCGTTACCTTGGACCGTTCCCAGTCGAGGCCGTCATCAACCCGGTCGCCTATCGTTTAACTCTGCCACGTTCCCTGCGCGTGCACCCCGTCTTCCATCGATCCTTGTTGGTCCCCGAACAACCGGCTTGTCCACTTCGCCAAGCGGAACCTCCCCCATCAGGACCTCGTGATGGCGACAGCACCCCCGAGTACGAGGTCGCCAGCATCAGGGATTCCCGCTGGCTGAAAGGTCGCTTCCAGTACCTGATCGAGTGGAAAGGGTACGGGCCGGAGGACTTCACATGGGAAGACGCGACCGCCGTTCATGCCCCTGCGTTGGTGACTGCTTTTCACGAACAGTTCCCATCCCGACCGCATCCGGATCGGCAGACCCGGGGGAAGGGCCCTGCGGTGCGGGATAGTGTTGTGACTCAGGGCCAGCCTGTGGGCCCGACAGCCGGGTCCGATGTATCGGAGGACTCAGATGTGGGGGAGGAGGGAAACGAACCGGCTGATGATGATTTGGAGACTTTGCAGAGTCCTCAGCCGGGAACCTCTTCTCAGCTGTGTGAGCCCGAGAGTGCGGAGGATGATGACCCACAGCTGGCCCTGTTCAAGGACGCCCGACGCAGGAGGCAGACGAGCAGGGACAAACAAAGGAAGGCTATGGGACTCCTCGGGAGGAGGCACAGGGAGACCACGCCCTGAGCTCTCTATAAAAGAAGTGTTTGGGGAGGGGCTAGTTGCTGAAAGCAACTTTTTCTTTGAGAAGTCAAGCTCTTGTATTTTTGTAACAGTGTAATTAAAACTTGGCAGAAGCCTTTTGATCTTGGACGCTTTCCAGACTCTTCCTTTGATTAGGGGTGCGAGAAGAGGGCTGGTTTAGAACAATCAATACCTGGGAATATCCTGAAAAAACCAATCAAGCAGTGGATTTGTGAGCACCGAGAAAGGCTTTTCTAAAATTGATGAAGCACATACTGACTGCTTTTGAGTTTCCTTTTTTTAATTATCCAGCATGCATTGGGAATAATGTCTCATGTTCCTCAGCCTTTTCTAAACCCAACTTGAACATCTGACATCCCTTTCCCATATAGAGCTCTAAACTGTGCTGGATAATCCTAAACCTAATTTTGCTAGCATGTGAAATTAAGGATACTGTACAATGGTTTGCACACTTTATTAAATCTCCTTTGGTACTGCTCTGTAGATTGACTTATTCTGGCTACTATGTCAGTCTTCAGATTTGCTGACATAGCTTAGAGCCTTGAGTGATTCTGTTGCTTAACATATTTCAATGGGCATTCCATCAGTTCCTGTAGTCTTCAACTCGGTAATAATTGGA
This sequence comes from Vipera ursinii, assembly GCF_947247035.1. Lineage (NCBI taxonomy): Eukaryota > Metazoa > Chordata > Lepidosauria > Squamata > Viperidae > Vipera > Vipera ursinii. The sequence continues at coordinate 234,368,401 of NC_139512.1, forward strand.
GTGCTGATCTAACTTCATCTTCTAGTACTGATTCTTGTAAGTAAAGAATATCTTCTAAGGTATCTTAGATCTCTCTCTCTCTCTCTCTCTCTCTCTCTCACACACACACACACACACACACACACACACGTTATTGAAAGTATCTCTTGTAGTCCAAAAATATTGCCCCTCAAAATAAAAAGATTAAAAAGAGCAATCACAGCACACAACAGCAATATTCATAAAAAGCCTCAGAAAATAATGTAATTTTGATTATTTGGCAGTTAAGCTCAGTAATCAGAGTGTCAGGCAATCCTCTTTAGAGAGTTTGTTCCACAGCCAAAGCACTATCACACAGAAGATGCAATATCGTATTAACAGAGTGAAAGCTTTTGGAGGCAAAAATACCAAAAGAAGATAACTCTTTAATGAAATTAACAAACACTGAAGAAAGAGAACTATTAGCAATTCTGCAAAACCAGTCTATGCACCAATAAAATGTAATAAAAATAGATACGGAAGATAACATTTCTAAAATAAAAACATAGGAAGTGATTATTTAGAGATAAAGATAGAAACTACAGAAGTGACTGCGATTAAGTGAGAGTTACTAAAATAAACCAAGCCTAGAACAAATAAACAAACCTTGAATGTATATTAACAGGAAAAAAACCCTCAAAAAAAGCACAATCCAATTTAAAAATGTTTTGGAATTCACAATCTGTTGTCTGTGGATCTGTGGGGGGCCACAATGTTATCACAGGGGGTCCACGAAGCCTTGAAGAAATGTTATGATTTCAATCTTAAGTCTTGGGAATCCTTGGCCATGATCCATGGCCCCAAATGATATTTAGAAGAGTCCGTGGTGAAGAAAAGTTGAGAACAAATGCTGTAACCATTTACTCAAGGCTTTGCAGAAACTTTCAATTTATTTACTTGAAATAAGAGTGAACTAATTTAAAAGCACCTCTGGAATACATAGTCAGCATGTTTGTTTACAAGATATTCTATCCTATTCCCACCATACTGTTTTCTGGATTCCAACTCAGAGTCCATTTCTGCAGCCAATTGTAACAGCCCCTTCAGATCCCTGTTCAGAGGAGGAAGAACTGGAACTGTCCAATGGGGATGGCACATCTCCCTTGGAATGTTTACAGAGGCCAGGGGCTGAGGGCAATGCTTTCCCAGGCCCCTCGGGCATTGGGGGAGGTGATCAACCAGACCGAGAGCACTTCAGACAGGCAATGGTGCTATTTGGCAGCAGATCCCCTCTGATGAGGAACAGCTGCCTCCCCCACTAGATCCAACAGCACGGAGAGTAGAGCGGAGGCAAGCTCAAAGGAGGTCTGCAAGGCTGCTTGGGAAAAGTCAGCCCCCGCGCCTCTTCACAAGCAATACCTGGGGTGGGTTGATTTAAGCAGAAGCTGGGGGAGATTGTCTTTGTCGGGAACAATTGCTTGCTTTGGTATACAGTCCCCTGGCTTTGTAAAAAACTCAGCCTCTATTCTTATTTCTGCCTGTGCCTTGCCTTGTGTAGGTACAAATAAGAAGACTAAAAAGGACTCCTAAGAGACAACACTTTACTTGAAATAAGCTTGCTACCTATAAATGCCCATTAGCGGGTAATAAATGGAATAGATACAGTTTTTGTGAACAGCAATAGCACTTAGACTTATATACTGTTTCACAGTGCTTTACAGCACTCTCTAAGCGGTTTACAGTGTCAGCATATTGCCCCCCCAAAAGCTGCGTCCTCATTTTACTGACTTCGGAAGGATGGAAGGCTGTGTCAACCTTGAGCCAGTCAGAATCGAACTCCTGGAGTGAGCAGTGAATTAAGCTGCAGTACTGCATTCTAACCACTGTACCACCACGGCTCTTCATAAAATAAAACTCAAGTTATGTTTAATTTGGAGAAATTGTGTCAGTTTTTGGTAAATGCACTGACAGGTTTTACTCCAAGTTATGCATCTGAAATATCTTTAGTACTTAATAGAAAGAGAATTAAGTTTCTACATGGATAAACAGTTATATTATCAATAAAGATAACCCATAAAACTGAAATCTTAGTAATTTTCAAGTCCTAAAATAGAATGATAGCAACTTTCATAAAGAATAATGGGAAAAATGTATTGTTTAAATAATCTGTAAATTGCCCAAAGTTGTTGGGAGTTGGGCAATGTATAAATTTAAATAATAATAACAATAATAAGGCTTTGTTTCTACGGTATTCAGTATTATTGCCAATCAGACTTTAGAAGCTAGTGAAAGTTTGAAGTGGAGATCTTACGGAATACTCCTGCAGATGCAATTAGCTCTCACCTAATTTAGGAAATCCCTCAAACTATTTTATTTTGGAGGCCTTTGGCATAGAGTGATTACAAGCATCTCTCTTTTTTGCTTTTCTTATATGATCATTCTTATTCTACAAATAGTCTTTGACCACAACTGAGCCAGGAATTTTGGACATAAGTCATTGCGGTTGTTAAGCAGATCACTATGTCACCAGACTTAATTCTTTTTCTGAGTCACTAATACTATTAAGTGAATCAGATGCTCAATAAACGAATCTAACATATCCAGTGTGTGGTGTTTTGTTTTGTTTTGCCAGAAAATGACAAATGACAAAAGGGTAGCAAATCATAGTCACGTTACTATGAGACACTGAAAAATGTGAGCCAGTTGCCAAGCACCTAAAATGCAATCACCTGACCATAGGATGGAGGTGCAGCAGATGAAACTTTGAAGATGGATCATAAGTAGCTTTTTTTAAGCCCATCAAAAAGTGGTCAACAGACAGATCATCGAGGACTATCTGTACCTTTCTTTTTTTAAAAAAAATATATTTTATTAATTTTTTAACATAATCACCTTAATATTTGGTAAAGAGCGTGTTGTCTGGGTTTATATTTAATAACAATTAATTTGTATAATTCCATAATCCACATAGTAGCTTTTCTTGATTTTCTCTTCTTATAATATTATTCTTTTATCAACCTTAAATTAGTACATTTCTTAGTATTTTGATAGATAACAATATAAACATTTTTCTAGTATTTCTGCAAGTAACAACCACATCAATATAGTTTCTTTTCTAATTGATCATCTTAATTACCTTGTCACAGATCCTGTTTTCAAAGTTCTTATTTAGATTTGTTTACCCCACAGTTCAAAACATTCTTACCAGTTAAGATTTTCTCAGAGTTAATTACACTTAAGTATTCAAATCTTTTTTCTCATATAAGCCATCCCAACAATTTTACATTTCTCATATCTTAAAACAAAAACATAAAAAGGGAAGGAAAAAGAGAAGGAAATAGTATACTACTTGAGAAACATGTCTCTCTTAAGCTAGAATACATTTATATCCAAAAAATTTCTAGTTTTTAACCAGATTCAAACAAACATTTAATCTTTAAATATTCCATCTAATAAATCCAATCATCTAATCTTTTAAATCTATTCAAAACATGCTTATCAATTGGAATTTTCTCAAAATCAATTACACTTAAGTATCTAAAACATTTCCCTCATATAAACCATCCCAAGATTTTTATATTTCTCATATCATAAAAAAAACTATGTTACTTGAGGGGCCCATCCTTCTTAAACTAAAATTCATTCATATCCAGATTTTTTTTTCTATTTCTTTAACCATATTCAAACAGGTATTTAATCTTTAGATATTCCATCTGATAAATCCCATCATCTAATTTCTTAATTCTAACTTTATTAGCCTTTTTTTTGGCCAAACATCTTTCCTAATCAGTATGCTCCGCTGGACCAGAAGGTCTTCCCATAGTCTTGTAGATGTTGTTGTAGGTACAAGAGACAAGTCAAGTAAGATGTTTTTATAGGAATATTTTGCCCCTTCGTATTCATTGAAAATCTTTTTCTTTCTATTTGTACCTTTCTGTGGCTGATCTTTTAACAATACCCATGCATCCATGCTGTTAATTTGTACATGTATGCTGTCAATTCTTTGAGGCAAGCAAGATCAAGAAAGAGGGGCAGCAGGGATTCTCAGGCTGCTGTTTATTATAGCAAGATAGAATCTTGAAAGCCTCTCAGACGTTCTGTCTGCCTCGTCTTTGTACCAAACAAAATCAAGATGGGGTTATTTTGAAATTTATTTCCTAGGCTTTCATCTTCTCAGGAGTGAATAATCTTTTCTGAAAGTCACTCTTAACACTCACTCATCACTTTCCCATTCTCAAGGCCAGAGCTATTCCAGCTATCTAGCTAAATAAATATAAGATCTTTTCATTCTATTCTTCTCCTGCAGATTACATATATTTCCTGATTCTAAAAAATAGCAACCTACCAAATAAATCCCAAAGGAAAATAACTAGGACTCCAGGTGCCCAGGAAACTAAAACTATGCTACCCATTTACAGTGTGGGACACCCTACAATAGGAACGGCTAGGGGCACAATCTTTTTTATTTCCTACTATAGAAAGTCCTCCTTTAGCGACTGCCTTGTTTAGCAACCGTTTGCTGTTACAACTGTGATGAAAAAATAACTTTATGACCAATCCTTACATTTATTACAGACTTGTAAAGCAAAGGACAATTCAATTAAGCTCATAAGCACAGCTGGGGTTTCACTTAGCAACCACTTCACTTAATAACCAAGTTGCTAGTCCCAATTTTGGGTCACTAAATGAGGACTTACGGCAAGAGCTTTTAAACTATGAAAATATTTTAGCCAACATGCCGAAAAGTTCAATGCTAAGAATACTGAGATATACATGAGCAGTAATCCAATTCCATATCCTCCACTTTAACACAGTGACTTAGAAATGGCATCAAATATTTGCTGATTGTACTGTGGAGTCAGGATAATATATCACAATTACACTATTCACTTTCATATCCTTCTCTCCCTGGTTACTAAATTTTGAGGACATGCAAAAATAGTATATAATCATTTTAAAACAGCTATTAACTAGATTTATGAAATACTTTTTAGAGAAATCCAAACAGGCAGTCCTAATCCTATGACCACATATGGAACCAAATTCTGTGATAAGTCAGTGTGGTTGTCAGTCCTCACATAACCAGATCTGATTTTATGACCATTTTTGCATTGGTCATAAGGACAAATCCACCTTAACCAATGGCATTTTTTTGCCATTTTTTTGCTGGAAACTAGCAAAAGCCATCACAAATTGTGATAATGTAACTGAGGGACACTATAGCTGGTTGTAAATACAAGCCAGTTGCCAAGTACCCAACTGCAATCATGTGACCGTGGGAATGGCAATAGTTTTAAGTTTGAATTCAGGTCATAACTGAATTTTTTAGAAGCTGTTGCTAATTTGAACTATTATTATTCACAAGTCAAGGACACCTTACTATCTAAAACTTTAAAAGCAACTGTTTGAGATTTAAACATTGCAAACTACTTTCACATTAAAATTTGGTTCATCAATGCATCATTCGTGTCGATTCCCTGTTCCTAATTTATATTGTCCTTTGCACAATGAGCATAATCTTCCTGATGGCATAACTGCTTTTCTCACACCACTGGAGCCTTCCTGACACCCTTAAAATCTGCTGTGCAGATTAAGGGCTTATTAAAGGATTAAACAAATCTGACCCCCTGATAGTAGATAAGAAAACTTTGTTGCACAGCTTCTGCTTATATAGCAAAAGCTGACATTGTTATTTCTCTTCTGTGTAGAGTTTTATAAGGAAAAAGAAATATTTAGCTTTGTTAAACAAATATTGGAGCCATGAGACAGAGTTTGGTTTAGTGGTTAAACTGGGTGACCATGAGTTCTAGTCCTGTCTTAGTCATGAAAACTGGCTGGGTGACTTTGGGCCAGGGTCACTCTCTCTCAGCACAACACACCTCACTGGATTGTTGTTGTGGGGAAAACAGAAGGATGGAACATTAGGTATGTTCACTGCCTTGTTAGTTATAAGAATAATAAAGGTCAAAAAATAGATAAATAGAAGTTAAGAATCAGTGTGGAATCCATGGCTCTTCAATGTTGTCTTTGATTCCTAAAGTACACACTGTAAAGTGTGTTATGCAAACAATAGTCCAAGAACATCCAAAGGGCTAAAAATTCATCATTCGTATTCTAGATCTTCTTTTTTTAAAGAATAAATTACATCATCCCATTAAACCTCACTTTATTTGTTAATCTGAAGCTGAGAACTTGCAAAGTAAGTTTAGCGAAGCATTTTAGCTTTGCAGCTTAAATCACATTTTACATTTTAACCTCAACAACACTGGATTTGACCCTGAATTAACAAGGGGCAGAGTTCAAAATGCTGAAAAATGAGACCAGCCTTAAATGGAGATAAGACCAAAATTAAGTTGCTCACCGTATAGATAATAGCTGCCACCATTCCAATAAGGGTCAAAGAACTTATGGAGAAGGAGAGGGCAGCTAAACCATCTGCAGAGAAAAAAATACAGTTGTTTCCCTAAAATGTATACAAGCAAAGAAAATGAACTGAATCCAACCCAATATCACAGGGAACAATAAAGTATCAAAAATTGGTAGTGTAAACATTGTTAAAGGCAGAAAAGAATGTCAGATCTCATTGGTTATTTCCTACCTACCCACCCCCCACCCCCCACATTGTGTTTAAAATTGATGCTGGCATTGATTTAAACACTTAATTCAAGCAATGGGGGACTGGTGACCATTCAGACATTGCCAGATTGCAATGCCCATCACCCTTGATCTGCAGCTATGCTAGATAGCGCTGATGAGGGTTAGAATATTACAAAACTGGGAAGGTCACTAGTCCTCTCTTACTTAAGAAGTAATGATGTCAACACCATACACTTACAATACTTTTGGCTTAAGATCCTATGAATGTTGACCTGCATTCAACAGTTCTGTTAATTCTGCAGTGTTTGTACTTCCTCCAATAAGATTTCTAAGTTTTATCATTCAAATATATCGTTTCTTTACTGGGAGTATGCTGCCTGGAAGGGCTATAACCTCAAAGAAAAAAATAGGGTACTTTAAATAAACCATATAATCTGAGGGTATCAAGGATATTAATTAATCCATCCCCATGATCACTGCATGATGTCCCTAAATATCCCAGTAACTGTCCAGCTTCTCCTTAATAATTCTAGCAGGGCAGAACCACCACTCCATGAGGTATTTTACCACAGATCAGCTGCACTCTCTGTTAGAATATTATACATTCAGCAATGAAATAAAACTGGGTCTAAATATTGGCACCATTAAATTAGCTCAAACAAAACTTTAGAGCTCTCCAGCTGTTATTTATATTAGTTCCTCAAAAGACTCAGAATCAACTACCATAAACACAATTTCTCTGCATATAGTAAATAGTAAACGGTATCGAGGTCTTCAATACTGAAACTAAACCTAACATAATAGTTCTATACTACAGAGGTCCCCAACATTTTTGGGCACCAGGGACCGGTTCCGTAGAGAGAGGTTTTTCCATGGACCGGAGGGTGTGAGGTTTTGTGTGTTGCCTGCATCTCATGGAGGGGGTTTCTTGTTTGTGTGGCCCAGTTGCTGGCATGCCGCAGTCCAGTACTAGTCCAAGGACTGGGGGTTGGGGACCCCTGCTATACTACCCAGATTATTCCCTCATGATTACCAGTTTATTAATTCACACACATTGAAATTCAAGTTGCCCCAATCCAATGGACTTTAGGGTAAGAAAATACAAAATTATCCAACTGATTTACAAGACAAAAAAAATTCTCACGGCTACTTCCAAGTTCTTCAAACAAAAGTTTTATTTTCTCCCACTCTGTTGAATTTTTCTTGGCAGGAATATCCAGTGGAACAAAAGCTCTGTAACAGGAATAAATGAAATATATAAAATCAACCTGTATCATTGTACTAATAATACTGGCATAATGTAGCAACTGCAATTAAAATAACTAAAAAAAATATAGCTAACTTCTTTGCTTCATATAAGAGCTATTTATTTTCAGGCATCTTCTATATCTAATTTTACATATTTTTTTTAAAAAAATAATGCAATACCTCTAGCTTGGGATGAGTCATTTTGATTTTTGAGACAAATCAAAAATTCAAAGAAAGTGAAGAAAGCAGGCAAATTAACTCTTCCAGGTGAAGCTTAACTCCTACAGATTGATTTGGTGGGCCGGCTAGTGTAGTTTTCTTAGCAATAACACAGAAATGGCTTACCACTGCCACCTTCTGGAATGCTTTTCAACTCTCTATCCTATGTCTGTGTCTTCTATGTCTTCATGTCTGTGCTCTTCCCTTTTAAATACTCATCAAGCCTGACCTTCCTCAGCTTATGAACCTAGATAAGATCAACCAGGCACTGTCATATGCTGAAACAACCAGCCAAATACAGAATGTGTAAGCACTTTATTTTGGTACAGCATGCCTAATATGACCATATGCTAAATTCAAAAGTATGCGAAAGAGAAATGAACTCACAACTATTTCCTTCTAAAATAACTCCAAATATATCTTCATTCAAAATTTATTAATGTTTACTGCATTTGTTTCAACAGAAAATTCCAAGGGTCATGTAAGTAAAACTTAAAACTTTCCTTTTTCATCAGGCTGACCTGGACTGACGACAGGTTTTTTTTAAATGTTTTTAATTTTTAAATTGTTTAATTTATTTTGGGGCTGTTTATTTAATTTTTTTTTAACTTTTGTATTGTTGTTTTTATTGTTGTTAGCCACCCTGAGTCCTTCGGGAGATAGGGCGGCATATAAGTCCCAAAAATAAATAAATAAATAAATAAATAAAGTATGTTACTTCTCCATACCTTTTAGTAACCCTAATGTTGTTAAAGGATCAACAGGAAATAAGAGATTTTAATTTTGCTGTTCCCCACCATTCTAACAATCAATTCGTGATTAATCGGTCTCACAAGAAGAATCAAATGGGTTATTGGGGAAGAACCATAGAGGTGCGCAAGTGTGAAGATGAAAACAGAAGTTGCAAGATAACACAATGGCTCTTGCTCCAAAAGAAAGAAAATCATTCCAATTGGGCATCTAATTCCTTGGTTTCTGTGAAAGTACCTTTCAGTTTAGTCTGGCTATTTAAAAGGTATTTTAATTGTTTTGTATCTTGGATTTTAGAGATTCGGCATTTGCTATAAAAGTGTAATGAAGAGTAGAGAAAGCTTAAATATAAATATTGTGTCTTGTCAATTCAGATAGCAAAAACATTTATTTCAAAATTAGTGATCTTGCACAATTAACATCACTTTTTACAAAAATGTACTGGCTTCCAACACGTTTCCATTTCGAGTACCAGGTATTAGTGATCAGAGCTTGAGATCTCGCTATTTAAAAAATCGTCTTTCTTTGCATGCACTTACTTGGGAGCTTATCAATCTATCCCATTTTCAGTGGTGGGCTAGTATTGGATGACCTCTCCTTGCTGTTGACTTTATTTGGTGCCCAGACAAAAAACTGATATTTACCCTGTTCTTTGCATTTCATGCATTATATTTTCCCATTTATTGTTGTTTTTAATTACTTTTTTATTATATCAACTAGTTAAAATATTTAAATTAATAAATATCTTCTACATACTTTTATTTTCTTTTTATTTTGATGGTATCTGTTTATACACATAAGAGCTTTCTCCAGTAAGGATAAAAAAATAAACCTGGAGTAGTATTGAGATTAAATAAATCTTAGCAAATAATATCAGACATTTTATTGCTACTTTTATTATAGTATATCTTGGAATTGTTGACTAGAAATTGGCTTTAACCTCCTTCCCCAAATTTCTGGAGGCAACTATCTTTTAAAAATTAGAATACAAAAAGTGATGTGCTACATTATAATGCAGGCAATTTATGTCAAAGAAATAGGTATGCATTTGTACCACATTGAAAATAAGTATTTTAGCAGTCATTCTGCTTAAATATTTGTATCTTCAAAAGCCACACAGCTTATAATAAACTAGGAGCTTCACTTTACCACATTATGATAAAAATAAAGTATCAATAGTATTGGACTGTTAATTTTTTTACAGCAAAAGGACAATCTATTCAACACAATGATATATGGTTTCTTGAGAATATGCAGTAATAGTGACAATGCTATACCAATGATTAAGTAGTAACGTGTGTGCAGGCTTAAGGAGAAGTAAGCCATTCTGAGAAGTAACAAACACTTTAAGAAAATGAAATAAACCATTTCATGCTCATTTCTTTTAAGATCACATTTTATTTTAAATTAGTAAATTAGGTCTGTAAAAATGGTGAATTTCCATCTAGAAATAAAATTCCTGACACTGTCATTTAAAAGAGATTGTGCAACTAAATGCAACTTCAAGTGATTTAGGGGAAAGGAGGCAGGAGTAACTTTGAGAAAGGTTACAAATGGAAAAGAAAAATAGATTTCTGCAACATTCCATTTTGAGGGAATTTAAATAAAAGTTTAATTCATAAGAAATGTTGTTCAATGTGTAATTATAGGAGATGACCAGGCTGAGCCCAAGGGAGGGGTCAAATGCGTCATCAGTCACAAGTCCCTTCACACCCGCAAGAGATCTTAGTCCAGTCCACCTTGAATGCCTCTCTTAACTCCTGCTCATTTCTCTTAATGGTCAGTTAGCCAGATTCGTCTAGAGAGCTTAAGCTTGCAATAAATCTTTATATTCATTTGAACTGCCTAAATCTTTTGATTTCCTGGGCACTTGACAAGAATCCTAACAAGAATATGCAGAGACTGTTTTATAATCATTATCAATAGTCTAATACAATGAAGCTCATTTGTGACCTTTCTAAATCTTGAAAAAATAATAGAACAATTCCAAACCTTCAATCCTTGAATTTCTAAAAGTTATTTTTTTAATGGCAGAGAGAAATGTTGATCTCTCACCCTTTTTCATGAAACTATTGTAGCACACTATTTTAATTAAAATTATTAGTTTCTCATAGAACTCAAATATTAAAAACGTTACATTTATCAAGCAAAAATGTATTACCTTTGAATTTTTATTATCTAAATATCAACTTTCTCAGCGAAAAAGTTAAATAAAGTGTCACTGTAGAGATCAAGCTAGCAATAAATATTCATCAAATTCAAGCTACATATTAGGGAAGAGATTGGAAACAGTGACATTTGTGTGGGGCATGCACTGTATTTAATTAATTTGGGCAAAAGACTACAGCTTTATACAATAATCTTTCAAGTCTCATACATGATTTATTATTTTAGGACAAAAGTTATATGCATAATTTTAGGCTGTACAAGAGATAAACTGTCCTATTTTAGATTGTAATCAAGAATGTTACCTACTCGTAATTCCTAAATAGTTTGCCAGGGCAAATTTTAAAATCTAATGATCACTTTATGTTACTGGAAAAAAAATCACTAGCATAAATACCCAATTCTAATTAATTTGCTTTATATATCAAGCCACACTTTACTCTACTTTAAAGAGGTTTTCAACTCTTAGGAGCAGGCCTAAGCTTAATAGAACAGCTGAGTGAAAACTGAATAAACACCTAAGACAACAATGGACAACAACAGTGTCAGCTATATTCAAGGTGTTAATCTCACTATATTTCAAAAACTGATGAAAAAATGTGGAAGCAGGAAAGTTCTTGAAGAATTTCAAGGTTTTCCTTCAGTTCCATTTCAAGGACATCATACTTTTCTTCCTCAATCACAGAACACTTTTAAAAACTCAACTGTACTACGCCATCATAACACAAACAACTGCAAACTTTCTCTGAAATTGTATTTATTTCCAACTTTTTACAGTATTTATTTCCACTTTCAAAATGAGAGGTAAGAATCCATCAACCATCAAAAACATCAGGACTGAGAACATACCAATTTTTACTGTGTTTGCAGTTCCTTTGTAGTCTCAAATAAGATAGGATTAAAGAATGTATACTTTCTGATGCTTATATGAACTTAGAAATTAAAAGGGCAATTTAATAAACCATACTATTGTAATGTATGTGTGTGTATGTATGTATGTATGTACATGCATAGTTCTTACCCGATCATTAGAAGAACTGCACAAACCAGAAGGAATCCTACTGTATACTTGAGTGCAGTTTTAACCTGCTGTAAAAATAAAATAAGAAACCAAAATGAAGAAACAGTGATAGTTAGCTGCTATTTTTAAAAAAATTCCTTTAGTATATAATGAAGTCAATTTTATACAATGAATAAAACTTTCCATACCCCTGTTCAATAGAAAAATATCCAGTATTCATTAACTCTGCTTTATTAACTGTATCAAAGTCCCTAATTTTCTTCCTATGTTATCTCTGTAATTTTCACATTAAAATTAAAAGGCCTCTTTTAAATCTGAATCAGACAAAATATTTGGAAAACCACAGACATCTGCAATATAATGATGGGTGACAATTCATTACTCAAACGAATTTCTGAATATTTCCCATTAAACAGAACCCAGGCATATTATGAAGTTCCTTTTTCCACAGAGGACCCAGGATATTGTATAGTGGATATCTTTGTCCACTAAGTTCTGAAATCATTGTTAGAAAAGTTTTGTCATTTTTCCTATAGAAATAGGTAGCTGCTTTCAGAAAGATGGCCCAAGAAGAAGGATCAAAGAACAAATGCTTGAGAAAGGTAAGAACAGAAGAGAGATGTCAAATTATGTATAAATGGTAGCCAATGTTGACATAGTTTCCCATACATTTTCCCTTTTACTGTTAAAGATTTGGTAAGCTCTCTGGTCTAGAAAAAGCATGATAGGTCCACCATGTCTACATAAAAACCTTTCATGGTAAGCCTAACATATCATTTTCCTACAGGGAAATGATAATATTCTTTAGAGGCATATACCATGGCTATTTCTATGATGTGATTCTTATAGGAAAATCAGCTGGCTTTCTGACATCTGGATTAAGAACTGGTGAGGGCTCAGCAGCCAAAACCTAAAACACGGGTAGGCAACCTCGGCTCTTTTATGACTCATGGACTTAGCTGACTCAGGAATTCTGGGAGTTGAAGTCCAAGAGTCATAAAAGAGCCGAGGTTGCCTACTAGACCTAGAATATGGCAGGAAGGTGAGGTTGTATGATGACTCCAGCTCCACCCCATTGTATATTGGTTCCTTCCTTAGCTATCCCTGTTCATTTTAATGTTAATACTTATCATTTTGTGTTTTTTATCTTGTTGAAAGCCACCAGTGTCACCTGATGGCGAAATGGGTAGCATATAAATTTAATAAATGGATGAATGGACTCCTGGCCTTTTAAAAGTTAGCTAAGTCTTGAGTGTGCACACTGGTTGGAGGTAGAATTAGAAAGGCATTCATTTCTTTGAATAGGAAGAATATCAGAATTTTTATAGCCCTATCAGTGGGAAGGATCTGTCCTCTATGGAATGCCCTGACCTTTCTCCTGGAAAAATGTGAGTTTTCACAGTAGATGCCTCAATATTTGTGTCTGCGTAGAAAAGCAATTTTCTCTCAAGGTCTGTTAAGCCCCATTCTCTTGTTCAGTCTCTGCACAATTTTTATTTTAAAATAATGTTTCAATCCAGTATATCAGCAGGGAAATTCTGGTTCCCTTTCTTGCTTACTGTTGTCAGGCTGAAAAGTAACATTTAATGCCAGGAATTATTCTCATTCATTTTATAATCACACTAATAAAATGCTTTCAAATCTAGTTTCAAGAGAAGAACAAAAACAAACCACTATGTAGTGGCAACAACTTCTATTTATACAAAAAGGAAAAAAGGGATTTTGATAATTGTGATTGCAGACAAATGTTAAGTAGTTTATTGTATTGTATTACAGTGAACCCTCAATTAAACAGACCTCAATTTAATAGACAAAATCTGCTGGATGTTATATTTTTCCAAATTTTAAGCAAAAGCAGACTTTGTCCCAAGCAAAGCATGTTATTTGGTAAATAAGTCTAGAAAATTTTATTCACTGTAATTAGAAGGGTAAATGTTCACATACAGATATAGCTTGAATTCATTCTCCACTTAATGAATATTCAGCTTTAATTAAAACTTCTTCCCTTATTAGTTAAGATTAAGGTTTACTGTATAGTTTGTCTCCAATTCTGCCTTAATAGGCACATTTGCCAAACAGAAAAAGGAGCAATTATTTTAAGAGGCTATAAGTATCATACAGTAATAAAGGTATTGATGTCAATGCTAGTTATATATAAATATATGAACATTTTTAAACATAACGCATTTCAATCTGTTTATAATGAATTAGCAAACCTGGCCAAAACCCCAACATTTTTAGCATTTTTTATGATTAATGTCATATTTACAAGCATTTAATTTTCATTTAATTTTCTGAACAGATTTAAGAAGTCTACAGCTGTGGACGGAAAGCAGAAAATGTACCTCGGTGATGCAGCATATGCTTTCATAGAGACAAGAAAGAATCAGATAATCGTGACATTATAGTTAAAAGGATAAGTACAAAGTAAACACAAAAGATAAAGTAGATTATACTGAACTAAACAGATCTACTGTACATGAGGCAGCTCTCTGCGCCCCCATGAGGACATTCAGAGGGGGAAGGACCCACAGGTTACACCCAGCTTCAATCTATGTAAGAAAACATGATTTCCTTTCACCTTAATAAAAATTTTAATGTTTCAACTACCACTGGAACAAGGAAATCAAACCCTTTTTTTCACCCTGTATATCCAACCAAGCAATTGACATCAGTATAAGCATCTTACCGAACATGCATTGCCATCATCTTCATCTTTCTCTTCATAGTAGAAGTAGACAAACGGGATCCATAAAAATACGCAGAATAATATGATGGAGTAAAGAGCTACAATGAAAGAATGAGACAACAGGGATATTCTGAAACAAAATAATTCACAAAATGAGTCCTTCAATTCATTTTTACTACAGATACTAAGCAGGGGTATAAGTAAAGTAGAATCCAGTTGAAGTAGGTCTCTCTAGCTTCAATGTACAAAGTACTCAAATAATGCACTTCTGTATTATGTCATTAATATATGCAAGCTTTACAACTTGTCCAAAGAACATCTACTATAAAGTACAAGAATACGAACACGTTCATAAGTACAGGTAGTCTTCCATTTACAAACATAATTAAGTTTGGAATGTTGCTAATTTCAAAGACAAGAGGGTCAAACAAGATGGTCAAAGAATGTTGCTCCTACAAAAACCAGAGAGTCAAACTATTTTCCAATGCACCAAAAGACAAGACAAGAAGAAATAGATGGAAACTAACCAAGGGGAGAAGCAACCTAGAAGTAAGGAGAAATTTCCTAACGATGAGAGCAATCAACCAATGCAATAGCTTGCCTTCAGAAGTTGTTGTGGGTGCTCCATTGCTGGAGGCTTTCAAAATGAGACTGGACAACCATTTTTATGAAATGGTATAGGGTCAACTGTTAGAGCAGGGGTTGGACTAGAAAACCTCCAAGGTCCCTTCCAACCTTCTATGTTCTATGTTCAATATCATTTTTAATGAGTTTCATTGTTAGCGCCGGTTAATTTATACTTGATAATTTATTGTGTTTCTTATATATGACTTGTCAAGAAGTCTTGGCTTCAGATGGGATGCAAATGTTGTAATAAATAAATCTTTAAAAAATATTTATGTGAAAAATCTCTACATAATAACACAGTTCAAGAGTACATCCAGACATGGAACAAAGCATGTCTTCATCTACAGTCATTTTGATTTATCTGTAAAATATTCTTTATCATTAATACTTGCTTCATGTAAAGCACACTGTCAAGATGTCTTGATAAAATGAATTTAATTAATTAAATTCAGCTGTCACTCAAAAAAAGATGTTATTTAACTGATGGAATATTTTTATATAACTTTGTCAAGCCACTGAAGAGTTATTTTAAGTGTGCAGTTTGCAAGTTGCTCTAGCTAGAGTTCCCCACTGCAAAAAAATAGTTAAAAATATTTTTTTCCCTCAAGATTAACAATATCAAAGATTCTTCAGCATCTGTGAAAGAGCCCTTTTTCACTGTTGCCATGTAGTCTCAGATAAGCAAACTTGCATTACATCTCCAATCAAACATATTCAACTTTGGAGAAGATGAACATTTTTTAACATACAATGTCACACCCACACTTACAAATGGCTTGTCAACGTTTTATCAGATATATAAAACAAGTCACGGAAAACCATAAACTAAAGTGTCAAGTCCTAAAATGAACCTAGCTGAAGCCATCTTTGTCGTTCTAAGTTGCCACAAGTTAGGAGGAAAGGGGGGGGGGAAAGAAACCAACAACATTGCTAAACACAGAGCAGTCCAATGGAAACCTAGGTCATTCCTACAGGAACTGGAAGGTGGAGAGAAGTTTCATGGAGCCCACCAATTGCTTTTATTGGGTTGCGTGATCAATAGCATAGTAGAGAGGAGGGAATTGTTACATTTAGCTACAGTGCATCCCTAGGGGATTTTTAGAGTTGGCTTCCCTTTTGACCGTGTCGATATTATGTATCCAATAAACATGTTCTTTGAGGAAACTTCAACCCTCAGTTCTGATTTATTTGGTTTCATTAGTCGGAACCATGACATTAAACCAACTCTCTGAAGCCCTTTTACTGCTCTAAGACAGAAGACTATCAAAATGTGATCCTCAGGGTCCTTAGTTCCATCCACCTACCCAATTGTTTTGGGAGGATGCTAGGATGGATAAGAAAGGGGAAGCAACTACTAATCCCAGAGCAATTCCTGCAGATGGAACACAGATGGCTGCCCAGGCTGAGGATGGAGTTCCACTAATGGGGGCTTGACCGAAAGTCCGTGTGGATAAATCTGACAGGCCAACGATGCGGAAGGAAGCTCTAGCTCTAGCCATCAGGGACCTTTACCAGCAGAAGACTTCCAGTGTAAAAGTACCCCCAAGGCTGCTGAGGCTGAGTTCCCCTTAATCTCTTCCCATGGCCCTTCCGAAGTGGAAGGTAAAGAAAGTAGCAGGATGGAATGAGTTGGGGGAATGGAAGTACTTGACGGCAGTCCATGGGCAGTTGGTCGAGAAGCTGAAGGAGAAATTCAACTGTTTGGACATCAGAGAAGTGACCCCAATTGTACAATATGAGATCTCAGCTAGAGCCGAAGCCAGGCCAACGCAACTGCTTCCCGCCTTTTGGAGTCCAAGTCCAGTCATTATGTCCCATGTGGCTTTTCCATTTCCCAGAACTGCAACAGCATGGAGTCCAGGACCCAGGACCCAGACAAAGTCTCCCGTGCCAACAGCAAGCTGCCTGCCCAGTGGGGCAACTGGGATGGTTTCGAAGGTAGGCTCAACTTCAACCAGAGCCCTAGTACCAATGACCTGGTTGGCACCTGGTGTACTGGGCACCTCCACCTCCTGCAGACCCACTTCCAATCAGAGACACATTTGATGGGTACCTGGATAAGCTGTCATTCTTCCTGGTGTGGGTTCATCTAGACCAGACATGTCAAACTCGTGACACCACGTAACGTATCAGGACAGTTTTGCCATTGCCAGCAATGGGATGGGTGTGGCTTCTGCATTACGCATCCGGCCCGCGGGCTGGCAGTTTGACACCCCTGCTCTAGACCCATCTACCCTGATAAGAGCATGATGGGGAATGCAGTGGCAGCCAACCTAGAGGGAGAAGCTGCAGAGTGGATGACCAGCCTTCATGCACCAAAACTTGGAAACATGGACCTTTTCCTGGGAGAGCCAGGTTCAAAGACAAATTCCAGGCCCTGCAAGCTGAAGTGGAAATACACACGCTAAAGCAGAGAGGCTGACCAGCAAAGGTAGTTTGTTCGAGAGTTCCGAAGGGTCACAGACAAAATAAGGTAGTGGCCGGAGCGGTCGCTGTTCCACTGCTTTAAGGAGGGCTTGGACTGTGACCTGTTTCAGGTATGTATCTATAGGGGGATTCCTAAACAGATCTGTGAGTGGTAACGGATGGCAGTGACACTGGAATTGAACTTCAATGCTACAAGGCCAGCACACCTGAATCAAAGCCAAGGTGAATCCAGAAACGGTGCCAGTTCAGATGACCTCCAGCAGTGGCTTCAGTAGCTGGTGCCCCCAGAGCTCCTGCTGGAGCCCCTATCAAGTGCTTCCAGTGCTGCCAGCAAGGACATCGAGCAGCTGAATGCCTAGCGCCATGACTAAGCTGAAAAAGCCACAGCGGAGAGGTTAAGAGAAGTCGAGCTGGGAACAACAACATTAGAGTTGGAAGGAACCTTGAAGGTCTTCTAGTCCAAACCCCTGCTCAGGCAGGAAACCCTATACCAGGCGTGTCAAACTGCCAGCCCACGAGCTGGACACGTCACCGGCAATGGCAAAACTGTCCCGATACATTGTGCGACGTCACGTGATGTTGAAAGTTTGACGTGTCTTATACCATTTCAGACAAATGGCTGTCCAGTCTCTTCTTAAAAACTTCCAGTGTTGGAACATTCACAACTACTTTAGACTACTTTATCAAATGTCTTACTGAAGTCCAAGTAAATTATATCCACAGCATTCCTCTGGTCTACTAATTTTGTCATCTAGTCAAAGAATGCAATAAGATTTGTCTTATTTTGACAAACCCATGTTGGCTTTTGGTAATAACTTTGTTTGCCTCTAGGTTTTCGCTGATTTGTTGCTTATCTTTTCCAGAATCTTCGCAGGTACTGAGGTCAGGCCGATGTCTGTAGTTTCCTGGATCTATTTTTTTTCCTTTTTTGAAGATGGAAACTACATCAGCTCTTTTCCAGTCCTCTGGTAGTTCCCCAATGCTCCAAGATCTTTCAAAGATATAGTTCAGTGGTTTTGAGATTACATCTGCCACTTCCTTCAGAATCTTGGAGTCTAATCCATTTCGTCCTGGTGATATGAACTTGTCTAGGGTGGACATGTGTTCACTTACCGTTTTCTTGCCTATCTTATGTTTCTAATCTGTTTTTTAAGGTAGTTTTTGATAGTTTGGACTGTTTTTTCCCTTTGTGTAAAGACATACACAAAAAATAAGTTAAGTAGTTCTGCTTTCTCCCTGTTGCTTTCCACCTTCTTGCTGCTTTCTCCCACTAATGGACCAATCATTTCCTTAACTTTTTTTCTTGTTTTTTACATATTGAAAGAAGCTTTTTTGTTATTTTTGACTTTTGTCGCAAGCCTTATTCATTTTGAGCCTTAGCTTTCTTCACTTCATCTTTGCAGGCTCGGGCTATTTGCTGATATTCTGCTTTAGTTATATGCCCCTCTTTCCATTTTTTATACTTGTCCTATTTGTCTTTCAATTTATCAGAGTTCTTTATGTAACCATCCTGGTTTCTTCTGAGAGTTGTTATTTTTCTTCTTCATTGGTATTGTGTTAGACTGAGCTTTTATAATCTCACTTTTCAAAATTTCCCAAGCTTCTTGAGTTGTTTTCCCCTTGAGGATTCTCATCCATAGAATCCTTCCCAAGCTCTACGTTTATTGAAATTAGCTCTCTTAAAGTCCAATACTCTACTTTGACTATGTTCTATTGCTTGTGCTTGCATAATGTTGAACTCCAATACTGCAGGATCACTCCCCCCCAAAGTTCCTGTGGCTTCAACACCTTCTATCATTTCATCTCTGTTCTCCTAGTTCCCTTCTCTGCTTTTTGGGAGACAAAATTGTCTGCTAGGTTTGTCAAGAATTTGTTTGATCTTCCACGGTGCAGAGTTTGTCTCTCAGTTGATGTCAGGGTAATTAAAGTCCCTCATTACTACTGTCATTTGCTTCCTACATACCTTAGTTACCTGGCTAGACAAAAGTTCATCTATTTACTCTTTTTGTTTGGGTGGCCTATTGTATACACCAGGGGTTGGCAACCTGAAACAGTGAAAGAGCCACTCGGAACCAGTTCCCTCACAAAAGGAAAAACTGGGAGCCGCAAAAAATGGGTGTGCATGCGCGAGCATGCACACAACAAAAGGCTTCACAGAAGAGTGGAGCATAAGGCGAGACATACAGCCGCCCTGCCCCCTCCGGTTTCATTCACTCGCCTTTGCTTGGAAAAGCTTCTCTCTTGCTCTCTCATTCACTCACATTTTGCTCTAAAAAGCCTCTTTCACACTCTCATTCACTCACACTTTGCTCGAAAATGCTTCTCTCTCGCTCTCATTCACTCACCAACTTGAAAGGCCAGCCACAGCGCCTTCATTGACTTCCATGGAGATGCTTGGCAATGAAAGGGCCGATTAAAACCATTCCCGCTAGTGCTGCTACTGCGAACTTTTTCACTTGCTGCTTGCTTCCGATGCAACCAGAGAATCCCCAGATGCCACTGCTGGGGTGGAGGAGGCTGCCTGGGTTTGGCCATAGCGGAAGCCAACAACAGTAGCGGTGGAGGCGGTGGCGAGAGAGATGCTGGAGGTCTGCCGCATCTCCGTCAGCCTCCGTCTCCTCCGCAGAAACAAATCCCCGTGCCGGCCCCCATGGCAGCAGCTAGCTCTAAGGACCGGGCAATCGCTCTGGCGGCGATGGCTCCTGTTGGGGCGGTCTAGTGCACTCGCCAAGATGCTGGAGTGGCTTTGGTGGCAGGAGTAGCAATGCCTGCCTACCGGGAGGAAGAAACAGGAAGGTGGCGGTGGCAGCGGCGGCTGCTGTTGAGGCAGCTTAGTGCCCTTGCCAAGCGTCTCCACTGCTACTGTTGTTGGCTTCCGCTATGGCCGAACCCGGGCAGCCTCCTCCACCCCCAGCAGTGGCATCTGGGGATTCTCTGGTTTCATCGGAACCAAGCAGCAAGTGAAAAAGTTAGCAGTAGCAGCACTAGCGGGAGCGGTTTTAATCGGCCCCTTCATTGCCAAGCGTCCCCATGGAAGTCAATGGAGGCCTTTTGCGGCTGGCCTTTCGAGTTGGCTGGCCTTTCGAGCGAGAGAGAATCATTTTCGAGCAAAGTGTGAAAGAGGCTTTTTAGAGCAAAATGTGAGAAAATGAGAGCAAGAGAAGTTTTTGCGAGGAACGTGTGAGTGAATGAGAGAGCGAGATAAAAGCTTTCCTTTTATCCCTTTCTTCCAACACCACCTTCCCCCCGGCTGTTTCTCCCAAGTCACCAACCTTCACAGCTCTCTACCGCTGCAATCTTTTTGAGTTTTATAATACAACAATAAAAAAAATAAGACCCTAAGGAGAACACTTCCAAAATCTTTTCATAATATGGTGGACGAATTAAATATACTAGATGTTTGGAGAGAAAAATATCCGGAAAAGAAGCAATATACATTCTATTCTAACAGACACCTTTCCTGGTCAAGAATAGATATGATATGGACATCAATAGACTTATTTACAAGTACACAAAATATAAACATAGAAACAAGCACATGGGCGGACCACAACCCAGTCACAATTACATGGAAAGGACAAAAAAAAAAGAACAAGATGGACATTAAATCAAACTGTATTGAATGAAAAAGACTTCCAGCAATATATGGAAAAAGAAATGACTTTCTTCTTTAAGGAAAACAAAACAGAAGATACCTCACTTCAAAATGTCTGGGATACGGCGAAAGCGTACATGAGAGGATTTGCTATATCTTATATGGGGAAAAAGAATAAACAGAAATGACAAATTAGGGAAAAATTGGAGGAAGAATATAAGACTCTTGAGAAAGAATTACAGAAAGATACACAAAACAAAAAGATTAAAAATTTAATGAAGTTGAAGAGGACTCAGATCTGACCCAGATCAAAAACTATAGACCAATATCGCTACTGAATGTAGAGTATAAAATCTTCACTTCAATAATAGCTGAGAGGCTGAAAAGATTTTTGACTGAATTTATACACTCAGATCAAAATGGATTTTTGCCAAAGAGACAAAAATACAATACGAGATATATTGGAATATTATGAACTTCATCCAGGGAAACAAATGACACTAGTATTTTTAGACACACAAAAGGCATTTGATAATGTTTCTTGGCAATTTATGATTCAACAGCTAAAAATAATGGACTTTGGTCAAAACTTTATAAATACGATTCAGACAATATATCAGAAACAAACAGCAAAAGTAATTGTAAATGGGGATTACATAGAAAATTTTTATATACAAAAACGCACAAGACAAGGATGTCCATTATCCCCATTGCTATTTATCTTAACTTTGGAAGTTTTAAATAGAAACATTAGGAAAGATCCAGACATTAAAGCAGGGGTGTCAAACTCAATTTCATTGAGGGCCGCATCAGCATTGCGGTTGCCCTCAAGGGGCAGGGTGGGTATGGCCAGGGTGGGCGTGGCTAGTGCACGTATGGCCTACTGGGTAGGCATGGCCAGCTCTACATCATTCGCATCAAGGGTGCCTATGGGGGCCTGGGCAGGAGTGGGACAGATCTGAGGGTCTCTGGCAGAAGGAGGGTCTCTGGGCCAGGGCCAAGGCAGTGGGGGCTGTTCCCTCACTGTTTCCAGGATGGCTTCGCGGGCCACATGAAACCACTTCGTGAGCCAGATCTGGCCCACGGGCCTTGTGTTTGACGTGTCTGCATTAAAGGATGGAAAATAAAAGGTGAAACCTACAAACTGCAAGCATTTGCAGATGATTTGGTATTTTAGAAGAACCTTTAGAGACGATTCCTAAACTGTTGGAAAAGAGAATAATTTGGAGAGATAGCAGGGTTAAAGATAAATAAAGAAAAAACTAAATTGATAGCTAAAAATTTTACAGATAACAAAAAAAGCAATTATCAGAAAAAATAGAATTGCAAATAGTCAAAAAGGTCAAATATTTGGGAATATATTTGACAGCAAGATGTTCAACAATAAAAGAAGATAATCACATTAAATTGTTAAACCAAATAAAGCTTGATTTGGAAAAATGAAAGAATCTTCAACTGGCGATGTTAGGAAGAATTGGTATGGTGAAAATGAATATATTACCAAAAATATTATTTTTATTTCAAGTGATACCTATAAAACTGGAGAAAAAATTCTTTGAAGATTTAAACTCTTTAATTCAAAAATTCATCTAGCAAGGAAAGAAAGCTAGAATTAAATTAAAAATGTTACAAGAAGCCAAGGGAAATGGAGGCTTTGGCTTGCCAGATTGGGTTTTATATTATCAAGCATCAGTGTTAACATGGGTAAAAGAATGGATAACTGTTAGAAATAAAAGACTGCTGTATCTGGAGGGACATGACCTGCAATTTGGTTGCATGCTTTTCCATGGTATGGAAAAAATAAAATACATAAATACTTCCAAAACTACTACATTAAAAATGCATTATTATTAACCTGGGAAAAAATAAAAGGTAAAATTTATTTGAAAATTCCAGGATGGCTTTCAACAATGGAAGCATTCATACATCCAAATCTAGTCAGTCTCAATAAAATATGGACGTAAAAAGATATTCTAAATTCTGAAGGGAACTTAAAATCCAGGCAAGAGATGGAAAATCAGGGCATCGATTTAACATGGTGGTCACATTTACAAATGCAAGTCAGATCTGACAGTATGGATTTTACAAAGAACAGACTATGTTTCATCAGACATTATTAACTTCTGATGAAAAGTTAATTAAAATGTACAATTTCTTATTAAATTTCAAAATGGAAGATGAACAAGTAAAAGAGACAATGATACTATGGGCAAAGAATTTTGGATATAATATAGACTTAGAAAAGTGGCAAAGTTTGTGAGAAACTATAAATTGACAATGTCAGCTCCATACAAAGAAAACTTATATAAAATGTTTTATAATGTCATTTGCCACCAACAAGATTAGAAAAAATGTTTAAAAACATGTGAGAGAAATGTTGGAAATGTAAACACAAACCAGGTACTTATTATCATATGTGGTGGACATGTGTTAAAGTGAGGAGATATTGGACCATAATCCACACTTGGTTAGAAACAAAGTTAGAGAAACACATAGACTATTAATCTGATTTTTTTTTATTAAGTATAATGCCAGAAAAACTTGATAAGCAAAGTATATATTTGGTTCTACATGTGATAACAGAGGCAAGAATTATATTTGTACAATATTGGAAGAATGAAGAAATACTACCAGAAGAAAAAAATGATCAAAAAAATATTAGACTGTGTGGAATTGGACAGACTTTTAAGGTTGAAATTAAAAGAAGAAACAGAATATTTTCAAACTTGGGACCTATTTTATCAATGGTTAGAGAAAAGATTTAGGGATTAGGAATTTAATTTGTATTAGTGAACAAGATACTCAGACAATACGCTTCAGTTGAATAATTATAATTGAATTCTGTTAGAAAAAATAATAATAAAACTTAAAAAAAATAAAAAGGTTGTTTGCAGGAGAACCAGTACTCAAACATCCTAATCCTGAGGAGCAGTTCATCATCCAAGCGGATGCCAGAGATGTTGCAGTGGGAGCAGTTCTTCAGAAAAACAACAAGGAGGTCCTGCAACCATGCACTTACACCTCCAGGAAATTCACTGACACAGAACAGCGATGGGCTTTATGGGAGGAGGCATTTGCTGTGCAATGGGCATTGCTAACCTGGCGCCATTTCCTAGAGGGAAGTAATATACCATTTGAAGTGTGGACTGACCATAAGAACCCTGAAGCACTTAGAATGCTGCAGAAGTTGTCCCCCAAGCAGGTTCGATGGGTGCAATATTTCAACTGTTTTAACTTCTCTCTAAAATACATTCCTGGAGGGAAGAACTTCCTAGTTAACGCCTTGTCTAGAATGCCACAGTACAAGAGCCATCGCAAGGAAGTGGTCAGTGCTATCATCCCCTCACCCCAAAAGTCAGCACAAGACGTCAAGCTCAAAGACAATCCACTGGCCCCGATAGCAGTTTGACCGAGAGACTTAGAACCGAACTGAAATCTGACCCGTTTCAGAAACAACAGGCAATTGATGACATATAAAGATGAATTAGCACAGAAGGGTTTCAAATTGTACCTTCCTAGCACCCTCAGGGTCCAAGCCCTGCAACGAAGCCATGATGCCAAGAAAGCCAGTCACTTTGGGTTACTAAAGACTTTACACTTAGTAAGACGGCAGTTCTGGTAGCCAGGAATGAAAAAAAGACATATGTTAAGAGCTGTGTAACTTGTGCTGCCATGAAAAAAAGACCAGGAAAGCCCCCTAGACTGTTACAGCAAGTAGCGGAACCACCCCAGCCCTGGAAGGAAATCACAATGGACTTTATCATAGAGCTCCCTGAAAATACAGAAATACCATGATTTGGACTGTTATTGACCTTTTCTCAAAGCAGGCTCATTTTATAGCCTGCCCTGGTCTTCCCTCCACCCAGAAACTGGCAAAACTATTTTTAAAACTTATCAACTGACTCCACAGAGCACCAAGAAGAATCATATCAGACCGAGGAGTCCAGTTCATTGCAAAATTCTGGAGGAGTTCGTGAAGCTGACCAGATCCACCCAGGGACTCAGCTCGGATTTTCATCCAACTACGAATGGAGCTGCTAAACAAGCGAACGCAATGGTGGAACAATACCTGAGATGCTATGTTAACTGTCAGCAAAGTAATTGGGCAGATCTCCTGCCTTTTGCTGGAGTGGCATACAACAATACCGTGGACAGCAGTACTCAACTTACTTCTTTTAAAGTAGCTACAGGCAGGGAAATCATTCCCACGCCTGAATATCCTAAAGAACCCCCCATTTCACAAACACTCACCGAATGGGTAAACGTGATGCAGAATGCTTGGGCAAGCATCAAACCTGATTTAGCCGAAGCCACAAAGATTCAAAAGTGCAAACAGATAAGAAGTGATCCCCCCAATAACAATTTCATATATCTCTCAACCAAATACCTAAGATTAAAACTACCATGTAAAAAGCTATGACCTAAATTTATTGGTCCTTTCCCTATCGTAAAAATCATAAACCCTGTCACAATGGAGCTAAAGCTCCCACCACTCTTGGTGAAAATACATCCAGTTTTTCACTGCAGTTTGCTGAAACCAGTTATAGAATCAACATTGAGACCAGTACTTCGAACTGCCTCAGGTCCCATTATAGTGGAGAGTGACACCCATTATGAAATAAGAATTTTTGATTCTAGATGGTATAAAGGGAAATTACAGTACCTAGTTTAATGGAAGGGTTATCCTTTGAAGCTAGATGGTGAAAAGTAGAGATGTAAAGGCAGATAAATTATTACAGAAGTTTCATGATAAACATCCCCCAAAGCCTAGGGAACCTCCAGACGATAGAGCAGACATGTCAAACACAAGGCCTGGGGGCCAGATCCGGCCCACGAAGTAGTTTCATGTGGCCTGCGAAGCCATCCTGGAAACAGTGAGGGAACGGCCCCCACTGCCTTGGCCCTGGCCCAGAGACCCTCCTTCTGCCAGAGACCCTCAGATCTGTCCCACTCCTGCCCAGGCCCCCATAGGCACCCTTGATGCGAACAATGTAGAGCTGGCCATGCCCACCCAGTAGGCCATATGCACTCTAGCCACGCCCACCCAGTAGGCCACACCCACCCAGGCCATACCCACCTGGCCCCGTGAGGGCAACCGCAATGCTGATGCGGCCCTCAACGAAATTGAGTTTGACACCCCTGCGATAGAGGATTAGCGGAAAATTAATGTATATCTGTGCTTGTAATTTTTCAGGAACTGCTTTCTCTTTAGGGGAGTCCGTCAACTTCTGAAATGAATTTGGTTGAACCCATCTTTGTCATTCTAAGTTGCCACCAGTTGGGATGAAGGGGGAAAAAGAAACTGACAGCATTGCTAGACTAAACACAGAGCAGACCGTGGGAACCTAGGTCATTCCCAGGAACTGGAAGGTAGAGAGAAGTTTCATTGAGCCTGCCAATCACTCTTATTGGGTAGTGTGGTCAATAGCATAGTAGAGGGGAGGGAATTGTTACATTTAGTTATTCTGTATCCCTAGGGGGATTTTTAGAGTTGGTTTCACTTTTGACCGTGCCAATATTATGTATCCAATAAACATGTCCTTTGAGGAAACTTCAAGCCTCGGAGTTCCAATTTATTTGGTTTCATTAGTCAGAATCATGACATTAAGCCAACTCTCCAAAACCCTTTTACTGCTCTAAGACAGAAGACTATCAAAAAGTGATCCTCGGGGTCCTGAGTCTCATCTATCTACCCAATTGTTTTGGGAGGATGGTAAAGACTCAGGGAAGATACTAGGATGGATAAGAATGGGAAAGCAACTACTAATCCTGGCGCAATTCCTGCAGAACACGGATGACATAAAGATGAAGCAAAAAATATAAAAGCTGATAAATATATCACACAGAGAAAATCCTGGGAGTCCTTCAGGATAATCTAAACATTAGGACGTTTTGGAGATAGCAGAAGAATAGAAGGAAACTATTTACAGTAAACTAACTGCAGTAAACTGTAGCCTGACACACTGGATTTTCTTAAAACCATAAAAATTATCCCCAAATTAATCCAATCTTTAGCTCTGATTAATATTTGGTTGTGTTA
The DNA here is from genome assembly GCF_947247035.1 of Vipera ursinii. Lineage (NCBI taxonomy): Eukaryota > Metazoa > Chordata > Lepidosauria > Squamata > Viperidae > Vipera > Vipera ursinii. Next base: position 234,395,738 of record NC_139512.1, read on the forward strand.
TTGCCTATTTTGATGCCTATTTTTATTAAATCATGGTTCAGTTTAACATAGAATGAGTAACAGAAATGTACCACATTAATCTGATTTATTTAATATAACAACATCAGGAATATTTTGTGTACAGTCAAATCATTACTACCATCTGGAGGCTGGTTTATGTAACAGCAGCAAACCTAAATCCTATTGAATTTCCATGGTTTTATATAGTGCACTAAATATAATTCTTCCAAAACAGAAAATATTTATTTTTTTAAAAAATTGCTGAAGATAACAATGTTTAGTATTATCTAAGAATATATGAAACAGCAGATTAACAGGATCAGAAAAAAGAACAGGGAAGGCGATACAGTGATTATCACAGAATCTTGGGACATCAACCTAAATGTTAAAGCTAGCATAAAACTTTTGAAATTGTATAAACCAGATGAAAGAAATGACCATGAGATCAGTTAGGAATTATTTTGTACTACGGCACCACAGAAATGTTATGTAATAAATCTAACTAGTATAGCCAATAAATGTGGATTCTTGAAATTGCTAAGCTTTTCATCCTTACTCTAAGTTTACGAAAAATTACAGTACAGAGGTGTATTTGCAATACTCACTATAATATGCATATAATACTGTATCTTCAATTTGTCTTGTAACATTGGCATCAGCCCAGTCCTACAAATGTTCACAGAAGAAGAAAACACTGTTAGAGTATGTAAACCGCAATTTTTATGTCCAGTTATTTTTTTTTAAAGATCAATCTCTGCAACTGTGCAAACATATAGTCTAGTTATATATAATTAATCACCAGTACAAATAATATTGAAGCCCATTTAAAAGTAATATTCAAAAATTTTGTCATGGTTCCGACAGATGAAACTCTTCAAAAGAACTTCGAGGCATTGTTTACCTTAAAGAATCTTTTATTTGAGAAACAAAGTATCGGCACTACATAGTCGAAACCAGAAACTAAATTCCCCTCCCCTGGATACAAAGTAGCAAAGTGCAATTCCCTCCTCCGATAAACAGTCATAAATCACATTCCCCAATTAGCTTGAAGTGCGGGCTTTCTCCCCAGCTCTCCAGCCCGCCAAAACACTATCAGCTCTGAGCCCAATATCCTTGGGTTCCACGATTAAGTTATTATTGTTATAACTAGCTGGACTCTCATCCCTATTCCCCCTCCCAGGAGCAACTAATTCTAAAAGTAATAGAGAAAATGGCTGCATTTCCATCTGTTGTCAAAGCAAGAACATCTGATGTTAGCAGCGTTGACCTTTTTCATATAAAGAAATCTATAACATGGTAGTAAAAATTGACATTGGATGTGGATGAACTAATAATCAACTATGATTCTTCAAAAATATTAAGATGCATTAAGTTGGAAGCAAAGAACATGCTGAAAATGTTTTAGTCACCTTAGCATTTTCCAGTAAATGATATTCATTCTATTCGACTATATGTAGCCATTATTTCTTATACTTAGATATATTAATATCTCTTAATGAAATATTGCAATGAAATAAATAATAAAAGTAGGTAGGCGATATATGTTAATGTTGTAGAGTACTTTTTATTTTATTAACTTTAGAGGCTGCCCAGTTCCCAACAACTCTGGGCATTTTCCAATTAAAAATAAGGGGGGGACCCTTTAAAACAGAGCAAAAAAGAACCATGCACAACTGGAAACTATATGATATAACAAAAACTTTGACAGTGACTCAACACCCACCTTAGGTACCAGGCCCTGGGAGAACTCCTATCTCAAATGGGATAGTGCCATCCTCTCCAAAACTAAAGATAAAAAGGCCCCAGATTTAGGGAGTCAAATACTCCAGTCTCTTGTTAAGACAGAGCCTGAACCTGTTACTCCTCATCCAGATCTGAAAACCCTCCAGACACTCAGTCAGAGCATTGACAGCTTCATCAATTAAAACAGATACACCAAAAAAATAAATTGGGTACTTAAGAGAGGTACATAAAATTATAGAATACAAATACCTAAAATAAAAAAAATCTAAATTGAATAAAAAAATTGTGTAATAACCATCAATTTATAGAATTATACTTCTATATACAAAATCTTCCCCTTCCTTATATGTTATTGCTATTAATCACTACAGAATCACAGAACATCTTGTATTTTCTTGTATTTTACAGACAGCAGGTTATACATAGAGCCCTAAATCTCAAGAGTAGATTACATTTGGAAAAAGTTCAGATGTAATTTTCGTTTACACTGGCAATGTTAGGAGTACAAATTCTGAGAATGATACTTTCTATTGCTGCAAATAGAAGTCCAAAGTGACTTGACTACATCCACAAGGCCCTGTGAAACATTCTGTAAAACTGACAGCCTTTTCACTTATGTGGAGGTTAAAGACCTAGATGAAAATTTTCTGCAATACAGTATCATTCTGAAGGAAATTCTGTACTGCCTTCACCAAGCATTGGCAGTAGATCTCTAAGTCACTTGTCAATTGTCATAATTCTGATTCTAAATACCAAATATAATTAAATAATGTTTTGAATTATCCTAAATTGTTTTCCATGATCACCTGCAAGACATATGGTAAACATTTTTTTTTATATCCTCTGTAGCACTTGGTTGTCAGCTAAACTGTACTGGATATGCTTCACGTTCTAAGATGTTGGGTACATCTTACAACTTTTAACGCTAACAGTTACTTTCCTAGCATCAATGTCACCAAAAACAATATACTGTACTTAGGTTGCTCTTACTAACAACCAATGCAAATCACATCAACTTGATGAGCAAATAAGAATTCGCATTGGAGAATACAGCAGCAGCATCTCAATACATTGTTTTCCCAAGCTACACACACTTAAGAAAAAACTACAAGATCTCACTTGTGTCAAACTCTAGATAACATTTCTTTCCCTAAAGTACATTTCTTAATATTATTTTAAAAAAATCTTTTAAAAAATGTTCAATAAATCTTACCAAAGCATCTAAAGTTATAAAGCCATAAACGGAAATTGTTATTGATTTAAAGGATTAGTAAAGAAGAATCGATATATTATACATTTGTGATTTTAAAAATACTTTAATGGCCTGTTTTAGTACAACCGCTTTCTTTTGTAATGTAGTCCATTTCTATGTATTTTATGTGCTTAATATATTTTTATGCAAAGATGACCTTTGGTTTCACCAGACCGTCAAAGGAGTCTATGGTACCAAAAGATTAAGAATTGCTGCTTTAAAGCACAAAATCTAACTTCAATTATAATGAATTGCACAATATCAATGTTGATCCTAAAACTTCATAGAAAGAGGACATACAAAACCTAGTATGGGAATGATGTGGACTTAGAAGAATATAAAGGAAAGTCATTCAACTATGGGGAAAATAGAACTTAAGGATCTGAAAGAGAAAAGCTATCAAGGAAATGGTCAAATAGACTGAACCTCGGTCAAATACAGTTTTGAGAAATAGCATTCAATCTATTCAGGAAGAGACAGCACCTCCTCTGATACTTTCGGGACCTTAGCTTTTGCTTTGTCACTCATGTCCAAGAAGTTCCAGTGGCAGAGGGGCCTTTTGCTGACATTGCTGATTACCAGCTCCACCCTTTCCAGAACAGAGATAATTTAGCCACAATTATCAACAAGCACATAACATCCTAACTGTATTACTGTAATGTATTACTGCCTTTCAAGACCATCTAAAATTTTCATTTGGTAGAGAACATGAAGACTACTGGCCAATCGAATTCTTCTTCCACACTTCTCCCAAATCTCCTCCAGAGATAACGTGAATGCTCATAAGATTTGGGGGTGTTTGAGAACTAATAAAGCAAAGGATGCTTTATGCACATGCTGCATAATTCTTGCTGTAATGCATACACAGCTGCCAGGATTGGAACCATCTGAATTCCAGGATATCTGTTAAGCTATTTAACTTTAGTAGTGGGAGCAGTGGGGTTGTTCAGTGAGCCAGAACACACAGTTATAGCTGATTAGTTGAAGAGTGCTGGCTCCTGCATGAGCAATCTGCGCTGTGATTGGTTGCTGTGGGTGTGGAGGGGGAGTTTCCTTTTTTCCCGACTTTTTCTTCTGTGTCCTGTGTGCTCTGTGATTTACCTGATGGTGTTCCTGTTTGTCTATCTTTTGGGGGGTATGTAAAATATATTTATTTATATAAAACTACAAGTTCGTGTCAGAGTCTCTGACTTCATTTGGACACCTGATGCACAATTCCGTGACAGTGTCTGTGTCTATTCCCCAGGTGAAAGAGGACCAAGAGAGAAATAATGACAGGCTACCACCTGTTCATTAAAGAGGAGATGCTCCACCCCACTCCAGAATCCAGCTGGAGCAGTTCAGCAAATCCCTTTCCTCAGATTTTAATTGAAGAATCCAATTTTCCCCTTACAGTAGTGCTTAAAATTTTTGAACTCTATTTTTTGATGCTACATAAATATGAACTACAATTGATCGCTTCTCCATATCAATCAATCTGTTATTCTCCATATCAATCAACCAATCAATCTCCTAAGACTTGATACAGAAAATCCAATTAAACAAATGAGTAAGAAACATTATGTTTGTTCATACTCATCTGTAAGAAACTATAAGATGCTAAGAACTGCATTTCAAAATCAGCATTTAGTAATAAAGTGAACTGTCTGAGCAAGCAGAGGATTCAGACAGACACAGAACTGCGCATAATCCTGTATATAGCACCAACAGGGGTAAACAACAACTCAAACCTCATTTGACTAAACCTTGTTTCCTGCCAACTTAATTTTACTGGCTCCTGTTCCTCAGAGTTTTCCAGGTCAAAATCCTCACAACCAGTTAGTCCAGTACATTGTTTTTCAGCTAATTATTTATCTCAAGAGCTCTCATCCTAAATTCACAACAACAACAACAACAACAACAACAAAATCCAACTTCCTTCCCCTTGAAACCCACCCCTTTCCTCTCATTGGGGAGGGCAGTATTGTATTTTGAAAATGTAAGTAAAGCTTTAACAAATTAATGGAGGGAAAATAGGTTTAAAATAGAATGTCCATTATATCCAAATATGCATGCCTATTTTACACATCCTTAATAATTTGAACAGGATGTTATGCATATCTCCCTCGGGAGATAGGGCGGGATATAAGTCCCATTAATAAATAAAAATAAATATGCAGAAGCATGCAAAACATGTATAGTTTGTTGCATCTTAAGTCCAGTAATTTGAGGTCTGTTAAGTCAATGATCTACTGTTCTTAAAATTCCCTAACTAGCCACTAGGCCACTCAAAATTTAGAGTCCTCAGTTAAGAGCTATTCAACCAGGTACTCAAGTTTAAGACTTCCCATTAATCTACTGAAGTGTACAGTATATCAGCTGTTGAAATATTTGTGTCCCTTTCTACCTGTACATGAAGTAGATGAAAAAATGAGAGTACACCTTGTAGATGGAGGTTCATAATGACAACAGATATGATGTATAGAATAAGGAATTGGAAATCTTGGAAAATCAATGGGCCCAAATTTTAAGAATCTTTAAGTCATTGGGGTTGAAGTTAATTCATCAGAAAAACTTGTTCAATAATTATTATAATTTCCAAAGAATGTTTAAAAGAGAATTGTGTGTGGGTATGTGTTGTCACTGTAAGAAATCAGAAGATTCCTTAATCCAGATGAAGTGGTTGAATTCTTTTATGAATTCTTTTTGGTGTCGTCACTGTGTATTATAATGTAAGGTAGTTCTACATTCTTCTCCCGAAGGTGCTTTTTCAAGAGGTAACTGGACTTTCATGATTTTCTTTGAAGACGTTAGCTTCTCATCGAAGAAGCTTCTTCAGCTCTGACTGGATGATGGGGAATGGAAGGATTTATTTTCCCTACAGACAGCTGATCATTTAAAATTTAGAATGACCAGCTGTCAGTAAGGAATATAAATCCTTCCATTCCCTATCATCCAGTCAGAGCTGAAGCAGCTTTTGGATGAGAAGCAAAATGTCTTCAAAGAAAAACAAAGTCCAGTTACCTCCTGAAAAAGCACCTTGGGACAACCATGACCTGTATGACTAAGAATCTCCATAGACATTATTCCACGTTCTTGTTTTATTCCTGTGATTACATGCAGTACCAATATTTTTCAAAATGTTATTCTTGCAAATCAGCTTTTCATCTAGTATCAGATACCTTCCACTGGATTTAACACTATCTTTTCTGCAACCAGTATTCATCATTTCATTTAAAAATCGGTATTACAATCTTAATGGCAGGAATAAAACAAAAGATGGAACCAGCATGCTTGAAAATATTTTTCTAGAAAACCAGGTTATATCCAACATTATGCATCTGGTATCAGGCAATTCCTATTCTGATTAGTCTTTTTTAATATAAACTATACCAAATTAATTTATATCCCTCAAGCAAATGAAATCCAGCTTTGCCAGAATGAAACCAGGCTTTCTAAGTGTTTGTTCAGTAGACGTACTAACTTTATTCATCCAGCTTCTAGACTGCCTTTTAATTCTGGCAACATTCAGATCAAAAGCTTTTACAAAAACCACATTTAATATAGAACAAATGTTTCACTATTTTTTTTTAAAAAAGAAGCAGCAATCTAATTATCAAAATATAAACATTCAATATGATGCACAATTAAATCAGTTTTATTGCAATTTGTTCTCTAATGTTTAAAACAATTCAAATACTTTTTTCCCCAAAACAAAAAGCCAGAAGAACAGGTTTTGTTATAAAAATTATAGAAAGTGGGGGATGAATAAATACCTTAAAGGTTCCATTCTGGTTCTTCACATAAGAAACTAGAAAAATGTCCACAGGAAGGAGAGCTGATGTAATAAGTGCAATAGCCAAAGCAAAAATAGATGTTATGGTAGAAATTACTTCACTTTCCTGCCTACTCTGGTACTTGCGGACATAAACCCAGCAAAACACCAAAATGACCTAAAAAAAATAAGACAAGTTATTATATCAAAATAATAATTTCAGCATTAATTGTATTCTTTATATACACACTGAAATAACACTGCTACCTTTCAAATTATGCTTATTTGAAGAAATTTATTCTCTAATACTTGTTAGAAAAATTACATAAATATTATCGAAGCTATCAATTGCCACATCTCAAAAGCAGACTGCATCCTCATCTCTCACTGCACTTGACTTTTGTTTAGTCAATTATAATTATTTTAACATATTGACTGTTTTGCATGTAGCACCGTATTTCCTTATATAAAATGTTGATATATGTCTGATATAATAACAATGACTTAATGATATAGCATCTTGCAGTACAAAGGAACTCTTGACTAATCTTAAAAAGTTAAGGCCTGAACAGTATTTGAAGGGAAGACATTCAAAAGGCAAGGGCTGCAGATTGGACTAGGAAGATTTTAAAAAAAAAGGCAGCAATGGTCAATTTTGTAATTTTATACTAAAAGTATATTTTTATACTAAAAATTTTGTAATTTTATACTAAAAGTCCACAGATACGCCAATGAAGCTAGGAGGAGTAAATGTTACCTTTTTACTTTTTTGAAGTAAATATTACCTTTTTCAGTTAACTGTGGGTTAGAATGTCATCAAATACAAATAAAATAAAATAAAAAATCATTTTATTGTTAATTAGCACATCAGAGGGAACTCTTTCACTGTTTGCTGCAAGCACATTAGTTCACTAAATAAGTCGTTTCATACAACATATTAAGAAATTACAAAGTTTCTGGTTTTGGCCTAACCCTAAGGTATGTATGAAAACCCCTGATTATATTTAACAAACCATGGTTATATCCAGGTTTTCCAAGGCATGTATGGTCCTCTACTGTCTGGCCAGGAAACCTGTTCCAAAATGCCCATGATGGAGGCAATGGAATTACAGGTATTAATCAGGAGAAACAGAAGCAGCACTTCCTAGCTGCGTTTTCTATAAAAAATATCCTGCCTGTATCTGCTACTGACCTGAAACTAGTCCTTTTTGTAAAAGAGATAGATAGATAGATAGATAGATAGATAGATAGATAGATAGATAGAGATAGAGAGATAGAGAGATAGAGAGATAGAGAGATAGAGAGATAGAGAGATAGAGAGATAGATAGATAGATAGATAGATAGATAGATAGATAGATAGATAGATAGATAGACAGACAGACAGACAGACAGATAGATATATTAATGCTGGCTTGCATACCTCAAACACTGGCGTAGTGGCACTGATTTGCCATTTCAAACAGGGCACGCTGCTTTAAAAGCAGAAGAGGCTTTTGATTTTTTTTCAAGACTGCTCCAAGTTTGGGTCAGATCCGGTGGGCGCAACCAAAATAACCCTGACTAATTTAATGAGTTGCTCAATGCTAGAGGAGCCTGACTAAGTTTGTGTACTTTACATTACGTTTTTCTAAGTTAAAAAAAAATCAAAACAAAAACAAAAACCCGATTCGGCTTCAGCGCTGCGCAGCCCACGACAGAGGCGGCGAGTCTCCTGACAAGTTACACCGGTGGAACTGCTGCCCCAATACACGCAACTTTCCCATATAACCTTGACTACGACTAAGCTAAGTTTACCTGAGGAGTAAGCCCGACTGAGGCAAAGTCCAGCTCTCTGCCAGCCGCGGGCCGGTGCCGAGCCATGAACTCAAACGCCTCCCCAGAAACTATTTCGCCCCATAGCCGCCGAGAGCGGGGAGAAGCTTCGTCCGTCAGCGGCGAGGAAAGAAACAGGACAGGGAGGAAAAGGAATGGAACGCACAGGCCCTCGTTTATTCCACCTACCAGTAAAGCAAGGCCGAAGAGACACCATCCCGTCACCAGGTCCGTCTCGGCGGTGAAGGCCACCATCTTTACTTCCGGCAACAGCACTAGCGCGAAGAGGAGCAACGACGGAGAGGACGCCGAGAAGGGGGGGAGGAGCTAATGGGGGAGGTAGGTGAGGCCGTTGCCCTAGGAACCTCCAAGCCACGCTTTCGCCGGAACGCCCCGACGTCATTTGGAACGTTTCGATTGGCTGATGTCATAAAGCAGCAGCCAATGAGGGAAAGCAAGCTCGGCGAGGTTCCTATAAGAGGCTTTCGGGTGGAGAAAAATGAGCCTTTCGGGGTCTTCAAACTTGGCCCTTTTACGACTTGTGGACTTCAACTCCCAGAATTCCTCAGCCAGGCTTGCTGGCTGAGGGATTCTGGGAGTTGAAGTCCACAAGTCATCAAAGGGCCAAGTTTGAAGACCCCTGGGTTTTAGGGAGGGAGGTGCCTGGGGCTCTTGACTTAAGGTCGGAGTATAGGCATTCCTCCACTTGCCATCGCAATTGAGCCCAAAACTTCTGTTCCTAAGTGAAACGTTTGTTAAGTGAGTTTTGCCCCATTTTAGGACCTTTCTTGGCCACTTATTGTTAAGTGAATCCCTGCAGTTGTTAAATTAGTAGAATGGTCGTTAAATCAGGCATCCCAACCCCCAGTTTCTGGTCCAGGGCATGTCAGCAACGGCCACACAAAGAAGCAAAGTCCCATCTGCTGGATATAGGCAGCACGCAAAACCACACCCCTTCCGGTCCACAGAAAAGCCTCTCCATGGAACAGGTCCCTAGTGCCCAAAAGGTGGTGGATCTCTGATGCAGAGTATTGTGGGGCAGCCACTCTGGTTTCCAAACTGATTTATGAGTTAGCACACTACATGACAAACTTGATGCTCACCGTATGTTATGCTGTGTGAATTCAATGATTGGCTTAGGCCAGGGGTGTCAAACTCGCAACTTTGCATGACGTGTCACGATGTATCGTGACTTTTTTTTCCATCGCTGGCAATGGGATGGGCACGGTTTCGCCAAGACGCGTCAGGCCTGCAGTTTGACACCCCTGGTCTAGGCATATGCTTTATGTGATTATCGTGATAATTAAAGGAATGGATAGGGTTGTCTGTACAGGGTGCAAGCACTTTGCTGGATCGGTGGATCAGATAAGTTAGACAGATTTCTGAATTCAAAATGGTGTCATCTACCCAGAAAAATTAAATATAAGAAAGACAAAGCTGAGGCAAAGTATTAAACCAGTAGGAAACTGCTAGGAAAGGTTAGCAGAAAGAGGGAGAAATAGAACCGAAACTACTATTGACATGCGAAAGTTAGTAGGAAGCAGAGTGCTCTGGGGACAAACAAAGCCATACCGCACCAAGCCAAGCCAGGCTCTTGAAAAAACCATAAGATTCTAATTTTTTCCACTTCTTGTTACTATTGCTATTTCTAATCTTTTAAAATTCTGCCTTATCCATACTCCTGTATTAATAGTTTTTAAAAGATTCAAATATTGATTGTTAACTATTTTCCATGAGGGGGTAAAAAAAGATGGCAGTTGGAAGGCCTCACAAAATCTCAGCTTTCCAGAAACAAAATCCTCATTTTGGCAGAAGCATATTTTGGAGAAGTCTGGCTGACACAACTTTTCTGGATTAGTTTCTCTATTGCAGACAAGGGTAAATCTATATACAAATAACCTTGTTTAACAACTACGATTAGGACTGGCAATCAGTTGTTAAACAAATCACTCACTAAATGAAACTGTCACTGGGCTTATGATCTTAGCTTTCCTTTGTTTGGCAGACCTGTGAAGGTTGGAAATGTAAGGATTGGTCACAAGGCTATGTTTTCATCAGTGTCATAACCATGAATGATTGCTAAACGAATCAATCGCTAAACAAGGGATATCTGTACACATATGCAAACAGAATTTCTGCCTTCTGCAATTTACAGAAATTAAAGAGACTGAATAGATGGACAGATTTTCTAGGATTTCAAAATCAATGAATATTTGTTTTTTCCTCATTGTCACATGGGATTGGGAAGCACGTTCAAAATAGACATAACCTTAATCTTGTCTGACCTGACAACAGGTTTATGCCAATTTTATCCTTTACAGCAGACATGTCAAACACAAGGCCCGGGGGCCGGATCCGGCCCGCAAAGTGGTTTCATGCGGCCCGTGAAGCCATCCTGGAAACAGTGAGGGAACGGCCCCCACTGCCTTGGCCCTGTTCTGTCCCACTCCTGCCCAGGCCCCCATAGGCACCCTTGATGCCAACGATGTAGAGCTGGCCACGCCCGCCCAGTAGGCCATGCCCACCCTGGCCACACCCACCCAGTAGGCCACACCCACCCGGCCCCTTGAGGGCAACCGCAATGGTGATGCGGCCCTCAATGAAATTGAGTTTGACACCCCTGCTTTACAGATATGAGCATTGTTTTCAGAAAAATGGATGGGGGTATTCTTTTTCTGGGAGAGATATCAAAGAAAGCTTTGATCCAAAGCAAAGGTCCATTCCAGTGGAATTTTGCAATCTAAGGTGACAAAAAATGTCAATATGGTGGTTGCAAAAGCTTTCTTCCCTTTTTGTTATCATGCAATTTATGGCAGGGTGATTTTGGACATAGTCATGACAGGGTCACTTTCTCAGCCCACACATCTGACAGGCATGTTGTTACAGGGAAAATAGAAGGCAGAAGTACTTGCCGCCTTGAATTGACCAAAATATATTTTAAAAGTCAAGATATTTTTTTTATTATGGTTATCTTACTGACTCTGCATGTATCAGTAAGTCTTCATATTATACCAGCTTAGTTTATCTCAGTACGCCTTCCTGATATACTTTCCTGGTAGGTTTTGCCAGATTTTAAATCACTATTCAATTTCATCTTTTAGCCTCACAATTGCCCCAGCATTACTCAGGAATTTAAAAGAGCCAAAAGAAACTCCTGAGCCGAGGTTTCAGCAAGCAAACAACTTTTATTTTGATCAAAATAGAGTTGGGCGGCCACATCTCTCTTTGTGGCTGGTAGAGAGATGAAGGCAACAAACAGGAAAGATGTCTTCCACCTTTTATACCCCTTCAGAACAAAGAGATCTGGTCTTGGTACTAGGAACCAAAAGGTACAGAAAAATAATTCCTAGATGATAACTCATACACAACCACCCAGGCTCCACCACAGCTCCTTTCCCCCCTCCCCTTACCATGCTCTTTTCATGTAAGCAATCACCTGTACCTAAAGCATGAAACATTTGCTTTTATATAACTAATTTCCCAATATAAAGCACCTACAAAACTGCTTGCACATAAAAAGATGATTACAAAGTATCACTACTAATATCAATATTACTAACATTAACCTTAAGCATAATAAAATCCCTTCATTCCTCCCTTTTTAATATAAAAGCCGAATAGGCTTAGGGACTCTTGAAGAGGCAAAATTTCTGTTGCCAAGCGAGGCAGTTGTTAAGTGAGTTTTGTCCCATTTTATGAGCTTTCTTGCCACAGTTGTCAAGTGAATCACTGCAATTGTTAATTAGGAATACAGTTTAAATCCATCCCATTGGCTTTCCCATTGACTTTGCTGGTCAGAAGGTTGCAAAAGGGGATCACATGACCCTGGGACATTGCACCTGTCATAAATATTTTGATCACATGACCAGAGAGAAAAATGGTCAAAAGTCACTTTCAACAATCACTAAACGAATGGTTGTAAGTGGAGAGCTACATATACTGTCACTTCTTGGGATCTTATTGCTGTCCCGTTGACGTAGCCTAGAATTGCATTAGCCTTTTTGGCAGCTGCAGCACACTGCTGGCTCACAGTTAAGCTGTGGTCTACTAAGACACCTAGATGCCTCTCACAGTTACTACTATTGAGCCAGATAGTGCCTATTCTATACCTGGGCATTTATTTTTTCTTGCAATTTTGCTGAGGTCCCCTTCCATCCCATCATTAAAGAGCACTGGGCCCAAGTCAGAGCCACTGCATGCTTCTCTCCAGGTAGATGTCATTTCATTGAGGGCTGCAAGCTGAGTGGGGCTGGTCAGCCTATTGCAAATCCATCTGGTGGTGGTACTGTCGTCCAACATTGTTTTATCTTGTCAAGATATAGGCTGTGGTCTATTTTGTCAAATGCCTAACTGAACCCCAAGTGTACTATATCCACAGCATTTCCTTGATCCACCAATTTAGTTACTAATTTAATCAAACCTTCTTATTTATATAGTACCTTTGTTTCTGGGTATTCTTTCAGTTTGTTCTTCAGCTCCTTGTTTTCTTTTATAAAGTGTGCCATTTCACTGGCTAAAAGGTCATTTTCCTCTTCCAACTAAGATGAAGAAATTACAAGATGAATATATCAGTCACAGAATGTACGCAAATAAGCAGACAAAAAGAGAAGCTTAAAACAGGATTGTAACGGAAATGAATTACTTACAGCTCTTATGGTGGCATCTATTTCTGCCAGCTCCTTTTCTTGCCTTGATGTTATTTCTTCCATCCACTTTTTCCTGTATTTTTATGGTAAAACACTTGTGCTATTAACCAATGTTCACAAAAGACTTTACACATTAACCCAACAACAACACAGAAATTTAAGACTGGTCATTAAATAGGAAAGGTCAGATGTGGTGCAGAGGGAGGATTGCCTTTTATATCCCCACTCTTGCTACAGGTTCTCACACAAACAAAACAGTTGCTTACTTACTTTGGTCTCGTTGTCGTTGTTTATATTTCTGGAGACAGACCTGGCAAAAGAAACATTTTGAACATCTGAGAACAAACCAACTGGAGGGGATGAATTTACTAAGTATTGTAAATCATAGTGTGGATACAATCTATACTGGCTCGAGGCAACGACGTACTTTGGTTGCGTTCTGACCATTTGTTCTTAAGTGCTTTGCAGCAGTTCTGGAAAAATGCTTGGACCATAAACCCACATTTTGAAAAGCAAGGTAACTACATCAATCTATTATCAATCTTACACTGTAGCATCTTCATGTACTAGTTTTCAATGGAATTTATATATGCCTCCTCTAAGCAAAATGTAGTTGGGACAAAGTATGGTGAATTCGAATTTTTAGCGCAATCCTTAAAGAGGCTGAGAATAATTATTTTGCTGTCCTTCCCTCTACTTCTAAAACTCTGTAAGGAATCTCTAGCTCTAAATAGATCTTTAAAAATAATATCAACCTTGCATATAATCCATATAATTCTTCTTGTATACCTCAAAACTGTGATCTGGAAGTAACTATTAAAATTTTATTTGGATTCTAAATGTATATAAATTTCTGGAAATGTTGCTGCTTGGAAATAATCATAGCACAGGTCAACAAAAACCCCACTTGGATATAATTAGTGAAAAGGGTTCATTTTTTCCTATTCTACCTCTGCAACTAACAGAACATAATAGATTGTTTTCTGTAATGTTAAATCAGGCTGATACAATAGGAGCTAAAACTGAATTTGCATCAGATTTTATTTATTTGTTCATTTATGTGGGGGGCATATCTCTGTCGAAGGTGGCATCAGAGAAAAATAGCAGATTTCTATGGGCTACACAATTTGCCAGAGTGAATCCATATTTTTTTAAAGAATATCATTTCTAACTTTCTGCACAATAGATTAAAAATAGTACTGCAAGAAGTAATTCTAAAATTTATTTTCAGTTTGCACTGCTGCATAAAATGAAAATGGTGGGGTCCACATGTTAAGGGATCAATGTCCTGGGATTAGGTTTTCAAAGTGTGATCATCTTTCCTTACTTGCTTGGCCATCTTTACAGAAGTCAAACGGACTAAAAATCAACATGACACCTCATTTATATTGAATAAAATGTTTCAGATTTGAACATAACAGGCTATATCTGTATAACCAAACAAGGATAACTAGCAGCAGATCCTGCCTCTGGCCTATACTTCTGAGGAAATAAAAATTTCCCCTAGCAGCCTAGTTTACAAAAGATGTGTCATGAGGAGCTTGGTCTTGCAATCAGTCTAAGTAAGCGCCTAATAATCCTATTTGTTGATGTTCATCCACACCGCTGCTGAAAGTCACATTAGAAAGAAGCTTAAGCAGAAAGGATAATAGTGATAAAGGAGAAAATTTGTAGCTTGGGGTTGAAATGAGGGGTCCTTGATGCTCTCTGAGCTTGGTTCTTTTCTTGCAGATGTTACCAGACTAGGTAAGATCGTCAGTGCTAGTAAGGAGTGGGGTTTATATTCTAGTGGCTTGTCCTGTCAGTGTTGGTGGGAGTAGTCTTGGAGGCCCATAGTCAACTTATAGGGACTAAGATGCTCCTTTCTGAAAGTTGCTTTTTCTTCTTAGGTGTTTTGTTTGTGCAGAGGGAGCAATCAGTGATGTAAACAAATGGGTTGATTGGCATGGGAGCAGATATATGGTGAGTGGGACAGCATCCATACATTGCAGCAGTTGTCTCCATCTGTCATAGCCAAAAACGGTAGGATGGGGTGAGGATAGCCCTCTCCTCTCCCCCACTATTTTGGGCTATCCACCTGATGAATTGAAATAGGGATAATGTCACTCTGAACCTTCTCCAGTGCTAAAAAGAGACACAGGTTAGTGGAACAATATTCACTAATTATTGTCTTCTGGGTCCTTAAACAGGACTAATGGCCAGTGCGGCTTAGCATACCAGGAGACTAGAACACACATTATTTGTTTGTTTAAAATTTAAGAGACAAGTGATTTTAAAAATTAATTAGGAAGAGGGATTTGAGGGCTCCAGCCAGCCACATGATTGCATACTTCTCTGTGCACCCCAAGCAAAGCCGCAGAGCCATGTTTCCCAGCCTTTCTGAAAGGCTGTCCTGTGGATATGTTTCAATTGAAGATATTGACACCATTCACCAAGAAAGAAGATGTACAGATAGTTTTTAAAATATTCAGGTTCAAAAGTTATTCTAAAAATTGTTCTAAACCAATTTTTGCTGGCTCCTAGATTCCTTTGATTCCTATTTTATTTCATTCTTATTATTTATATCATGTTAGCCACCATGTGACTGCTTTGAATCCTAAACTGATCCTAGAGTTACACATGCAAGTTGATAAGTAAGTAAGTAAATAAATAAAACAGAAGATTTCTTACCTCAAACAGGAGTTTCCCTGCATAGTATAGGAACGTCTCCATTATTAATTCAATGTACTAAACTAAACTGAACTGAACTAAACTAAACCAAACATATTAAATGATAAATAAAAAATAGCGTGTAAAGTAAAGTAAACTAAGTAAACAAATGTGATATTAAATAATATAAATAAACAAATACTGCAAACTAAACCTAAGCTATGTAAGTGCAGTTAAACAAAAACAAAACCGGATCTAAGCTACCAGTCCTCGATGAGTAAGGAGCAGTATTCTCAGCACACAAAGAGAGACAAAACTCTGAGTGAATAGTTTTCATTCAGCACACCAAAATGTTTTATTTACTTCGCCTTTATGAGCTGATCTACCTGTTAGCACTATTATGAAGCATGACCTTACAAATAAAAAGCAAAGCAAATTGATTGGCTAAATGTTACTCAGAGTTTTATCTGTTTTTCAGTATTGGAAAAAATATAAGTACAAAATCCTATTGGTGTGTTTGGTGGAATCAGAGGATGTGATAATAAGAAAAATACCATAGAAAAATTAGTGCCACTGAAGAAAGCAGGGGCATCTCTGGAGAAATATTCACAGTTTAAACTGAAAAAATTGGAAAGATTCTTGCTCCTCTTTCACCATACTGTACTTGCCTATTTCTCTTGGGAAAAAAAACCTCAAGACAAACACAATCTTCGAACTTAATTCAGCAACAACCCTTTATTTTCTGCAGTATATTGCAGTATATTGCATGACCATCACTATTACATGGCATGGGTCCGGAATACCTCGGGGACCACCTGCTGCCGGCGTCGACTCCCCTCCGCCCCGTGCGTTCCCACAGAGAGGGCCTCCTCAGGGTGCCTCCAGTCAGAGAATGTCGGCTGGTGGCCCCCAGGGGGAGGGCCTTCTCTGTGGGCGCTCCGGCTTTGTGGAATCAGCTGCCGGTTGAGCTCCGGATGGCACCGGATCTCCGCTCCTTCCGGCGCGGGTTAAAGACCCATTTATTTGAACAAGCTGGCCTGGCCTGATGGGGAGTTACTTAGGGTTTTAATATTTATATATATTTTCTATTGTTTTTATTGTGGGCAATAATTTAATTCTTTTTTTAACTTTTGTATTTTTGTAGTTTTATGATATGCCCTGTTCACCGCCCTGAGTCCTTCGGGAGAAGGGCGGTATAAAAATTTAATAAAACCTAAACCTAAACCTATTGTGTTTTCGTACTATTTTTCTGTCCGCAGCACAGCCTTTTTGATGATCGGCATAAATGAAAGAAAATTTATTATATTTAAGGAAGCAGGTGTGTACTGAGCATTTAAACAGAAAGCATTCATATGATCAGCTGTGTTGTGATGTCATTATTTAATTCATACAACACACTGAACCTTAATTACAGAGGGTGGGTTTATACAACAATCTAGACTTGTGTTTATTAGCTAGTTTGTGGGACAAAATGTAATGCCTAGTCATTGTGGCAAGACCTCACAATAAAAATGTTGCCCATCCCACGC
Source organism: Vipera ursinii (assembly GCF_947247035.1). Lineage (NCBI taxonomy): Eukaryota > Metazoa > Chordata > Lepidosauria > Squamata > Viperidae > Vipera > Vipera ursinii. The sequence goes on from NC_139512.1 coordinate 234,413,124, forward strand.
CAAATTAGGGAAGTCTATATGACCAAAGATAGCCTGAACTGTTTTTTTTTAAAAAAATTATTATTACTGTATGCAAAAAAAATACACAAAATTATAAAAGGGAGAAAAAAGGTAAAAGAAGAAACAGATATACAAGATGTATATTTATTTGCAATAAATTGATGCCATAATTCATTGCAGACATCCAAAGCTGACCTATAATAAACAATTTTTTGGAGTCATAAGTTTGTCTTTCTAGTGCTGAACAGTAAGTCATTTGATTCTAAGTCCATTTTCTTTGTCCCAAAGTAAAAAAATAGTGTTGATTTCACTGCATCTCCAATAACAAATAAAATCATTTCAAAACTTTATTTGTTATTGAAAAGGCTGTAATTTAAAAAATTCAAACTATTGGATTTTTTAAAATAAATCTATTATTTGTTCAGACATGTAAGCAAAGCAAAAACAAACAATAATTATATGTACATATCTAAGGAATTGCTTAAAAAATTAAAAAGCAAAACAAAAGGGAATTTTAAAATTAATAAAAAGAGCATTCTGGAATGAACTTTCCCTTTCTCCCCCCCTCCACCTTTTCACCTCAGCTACTAATTGTTACCTAATCCTACTTTGGACATTATTAACTCATTTCTGTTTGTATCATTTGAATTGTTATTATTACTAGTGAAACAAGTTCCCCTGCACGCTTTTCCATTCAGACAGAATCAGAAATTGAAATCTGAGAATAAAAACATTTTCCCCAAAGTGAATTCCAAACTACTGCCATTACGTATGACATAGTAGCAGCTTTCCTCTCTCAGACCCACTTCCGGACCAATTTAGGGCTACAAAAAGATGCAACAATGCCAAATGCAATACAGCAATTAAGTTTGCATAACGTAAGTGGGACTTATTGGTTTTGGTTTGTTGTTTTTTTTTAGTTCATTTATTTTATTTTTTATTTTAATTCCATTTATATCCCGCCCTTCTCCGAAGACTCAGGGCGGCTTACAAGCTTAGCAGTAGCCTTCATTCTATGTATATGCCTGCATATTAGGGCTTTCACACACACACCCAAGCGGCATTATTACAAAGTCAGCTTAATTGCCCCCAACAATCTGGGTCCTCATTTTACCTACCTCGGAAGGATGGAAGGCTGAGTCAACCTTGAGCCTGGTGGGATAGCAGTCATCTCCCATAATTCTCTGGTTTTTAGAGTACAAAATATCGGTCTTGCTTTTCGTCAAATTTTGGGATGCAACCCATAAGAAAGATGGTAGCTGATTGTTTCCGGGTCCTCTCTTGTTTTGAAAGGAAAAGCACTGCCTCTGTTCTCTTCCACCTTTAACAGGTTTATTTTAGGTCTGCATTAAAAGGCATTGTCCATTGATTTGAGGAGAGCCTCTCTATAATACAATGGGAAGATTGGATTGGCATTGATAGTCTACCTTGTTTTGTGGTTCAATCAGTAAAAAGGGGTGGAGGACAAAGAAGTAAGCCCAGAACTGCAGCACATCTTCCATATTTGTGTTTGAAGAAAAAGGCTGGAGGAGAAACCGAGATCTTTTTTTTTCTTTCTTGTGGCATCTTCACCCACAACTCATCATTATCATATTTTTTTTATTATTGATTTCCATTCTTTGGAAAGGGGGCAAGCTACAACTAAGTAAAATCGGGAATTCTGGATCTCAGGACTCAAAAGATCAAATGGTATATTAGATGGCCTCTGTATTCCAGCCTTGCTTAAAATCATTATATGGTTGTTATAGAACTCTTGAGAAGAAAGAACACTAGATGTTCACTTGTGTTCTCAAGGAATGGATTTCTGACAATGTTTACTGTCTAGTTGAGATTTTATTGCCAGAGACAATTTATAGTGAGCCTTTCCATATTTATACTTCTATGCTATTGATCACTGCCATGTTCAGATGTATAGTTTCTTTTGTATCAGCTTGATATGTTTTTGCATGTATTTCACTCACACGCACACTATCATTAATTTTCTTTGCTTTTTCATTCTATCGGATGCCCTCTCCTATGTTTGTGTAGAATAGTGAGCAGCTGTTCTCTGCTAATGTTTTCCAAAGCTTTTTATGGTTTCATATGCCTTTATCATAGTTCTAGTTAGCCTTTTTTTTGAGCTGAAGAACTGTCGCATTTTTAACATTTTATGTAAAAATACTTCCATGGTATTTTATACCCTTTCAGATTTTGTCTCTACCTTTACCAGTCTCTTCAGTCCTTCTACAACGCAGCGGACAAAAAACATAACTACTGTAAACTGCTTACTGTGAGGAAACACACCCTCAGTTTAGGTTTTGTACCTGGACAAAGATAGTCTGCAGATAGGAAGGTGTTAAGTTGCTGTATTGTCGTGCTCAGGTCATTTCTTGATGAGGTTCCTCTCTAATGAGATTGTGAATCTGTTCACATTATCTGCCTTGGAGACTTTTCAAATCTGCTGATATCCAGCAATTTTGGTGGAAATTCTTGATGGTTCCTTTGTGGGGATCCTGTAGTGACATTGGTTGGAGAGATGAGATGAACTTATTGAAAAGATCACTTCTTAGTCATCTCTCTCCAACCTGGCACCTTAGTACACAGTAGAATTATTTGCTTCTCCCTTCTAAACTGTACAGTCTAGGGTAATCTCATATGAGTTTATTGAGAAACAGATGAAGGATTGCTGTGGATATTATTGGGTGACTTATCCTTTTCATTTCCTTGACAGTTATCTCCAGAGCTGATTTGTCTCCAATGCTGGCAAGAGTAATTTAGCTACTGTAATCCATACATCATAACTCACAATTTTATTACTGTTGTGCACTCTAGATGGGGCTAGTGCACAGTCTAGCAGCAGACATGCTATAGGTTGCCCGAGTAACTATTGTTGAAAGAATTGCACTTGTTACTAATTTGCTGTAGATCTAAATTTATATTTTTTAACAGTAACCTATATACAGTATCTTGATATCACGTTACTTGAGAAAATATCTTTTTTTTTCTTATACATGATCTTCCAAATCATTGCACCCTCATCAAATGCACAGTTGTCCTATAGCCAGTAGATATTCATTTGAGATCAACCAGAGAGATGCGACCAAAGGAAGTGGAACAGCCTGCAAAACTACAGCTGTAGATGTAAAATAAAAAAAATCTAGGAATTTAAAACAACATTGAGATTGTCATATTTCAACGATTGCAAAAAAGGAGAGTGTGAGGAAGTTATGTAATGTACTGTGCATTATTTATTTGTGTTCTGCTATATAGCACTGTACCACTGAATAATTCAATCATGTATGATTCTTTTAGTCATGCCTATCAGAGCCAACGATGCCTTTCTTAAGCAGTTTCAGTTTATTGCTAAATAGACCAGTACAAGCAGAGTACTGGTGAATGTATATTTTCTGTCTTAATAGATGATAAATAAAATAAAAGTTAAAATACATTTATAAAACAACCTAACATTTATAAGTGAGGTCCAAGATGCAATTTATGTTGCTGCACAAAATTTATCTATCTGTACTGTAACAAAGTATATTTCATCTGTAAGCAACATCTGGACATGGGCCAAGTTTTCTTACACATAGAAAAACTGCTTTTGAGTGATTTAAGAACTAAAAGTGTGTGTTTTGAACATGAAACAAAATAGGAGCAGTTTTGTTTTGGATATGGACTGAAAAGAAGTTTCTTTGGGCAGAAAAGATTTCAAGTGTTCTGTTCTTTTTTAATGGTGTGATTGGAAGTTGTCCTGCCATTTGCAATTTGACTGTTGCACTGAATTCTTTTATCTGGGACAATATAGGACCTATCCTTTCTGCTATTGGTGTAGATGAGTGTGGGGTGTAACTTGGGTGGAGTTTGAAATTAAGCAGTTTGGCATTTTGGGAGCACGTGACCCAGTGAGGGAGCCATTCTGTATCTAACTGTTCTAGGAGAGAGAAAAAATGATTGGCGAATAAGCTAAACCAAGATGGAATAAATTGCTTAGTGTATATCCCAGCCTCATTACTAGATTGATGCTTCTAATGGGAGTGTGTCAAGTGCAGAAATCAAGAAACCCAGGCAGTTCAAATGTATGTAAATGTTTATTGCAAGCTTAAGCTCTCTACAAGAATCTGAACTACTAACAGTCCAAGCAAATTGGTGGTAAGCAAGAGTCAATGGAATTCAAGGTGGACTGGACTTAGATCTCTTGTGGGTGCATTGGGAATCGAGACTGATGATATGTTTGACTCTTCCCACACATCTCATAGATTGTGGCAGTAAAGGGACATATCTGGTTGTTTGTCTGCCTGCTTATGAGGAAATGTTCTGTTTTATTTGTTTTCTAATTATCTTTTCTTGCTTGTTTCAACGTATATCACCTGAGAGTTGTACCCGAGATCATTGTAGCTCACCTATTGTCTTTTTCAGACTCTGAAAAACATCAGTGAGTGAGGCTTACAATGGAAGAGGCTCCCTGTGGCTTTATCTGCCCCCTGTACTACCTGAGTTGCGGTGGGATTCATCCATCAGTCTTCTCATGACTCTTCATCTTGCCTCAAGCCTACTGCCACAGCTCACCTCTCAGCTTCACTCATGGCTCAGGATGAGGTGCTGTGGCCCAGTTCCTGAAAAATAGCAGTAAGGGCCCTTATACTCAAAATACCTTGATGTGTCCTATGAAGAGAAGGCTTCAGCCATCAACAGGCAAAACACAGCCAGGACCACAAAAAGAGGATTATTCCCCACTCATTACTCTATTACCTGATTGCCTATAAGGTAATCTTCTTCTTCTTCTTCTTCTTCTTCTTCTTCTTCTTCTTCTTCTTCTTCTTCTTCTTCTTGTAAGGGTTCATATAGGTGGGTTAATATGTGCAGTTCTCAAAGGAAAAGCAAATGAACATAATAAATGCTCATTTTTGCATAAGCATACGCTATTATACTAAAACTTGAAATGCAAAAAAAAAATTAACATTATGTTCCACAGGTTGGTCCTCTGCTTAGGTTTGTGTGTGTGCGCATATGCACGCATGCACACATACAAACATACACAAACACACGGGTGATATGTGTGAAGTCTTGTGAATCTTCTTAGTTCTTGATGCTGTAAATCAAGATCCCTTTATATTTGCAAGTGAGTGAGCCTTCACCTCCAAACATTCTATAAAAAAAAACTTGCACTGAGGACACATACATACCAAAATTCAGCAGGCCCTCATCAGTGCAGCTTAGTTGTTTTTATTTCCGTAGAAATTTCATATTGACAATTTCCTGTGATTTGAGTGCTTTTTCTGGATTGCTGGCTTTGGTGGTGTTGATTATTCTTGTGCACTGCATTCTCTCATGTCATTTTATGTATGGACCTTAGCATGCAATTAAAAATGCAGAAAGACTATGCTGCTTGATCTGATAAGCAGTCTGTTTTCTGAGCTTGCTCTGGATTCTGTTCATGATGCATTTTGCTCAGTGGTGGAATTCAAATAATTTAACAACTGGTTCTCTGCAGGGGGGAGGCAGGGGGCGAGTGGGGGGGTGATACCATGAGGCAGGTGGGGAGGGGGGAATTGCCCCATGCACCCCGCAACCACTTACCGTGCCAAACAGTCCCCACAGCCAGACCTACCACGCCCCGACACTTGTGGCTACCAAATCTCAGGTAGCACAATCTGTGCCTTGTAGCCACCATGATCTTTATTTTTTAACTTTTTTGGACATTCTTTTTCCCTCCCTGCCAATGGAGGAGGAGGAGGAGGAGGAGAAAGAGGAGGAGGAGGAGGAGGAGATAATAATGCATGAATTTGCTCCCACCACTATGTTCAAAATCTTGGTTTTCCAGCCTCTTCTCCCCACCACTTCATAATACGCTCTACAAGTTACTTAACACAAATTAGGCAATAATGTGAAATAAATTGTGTTGAAGTTAATGACATAACTTATTTCAAAGAAATACTGAGGAGTTAGTTGCCCATGGAGAACAATGGCCTACTTTCCTTTTCTGAACTGGTGGGAGGTTGCTAAGATTGGTATATTTTAAAAGTTGTGATTTATTCAGCAGCATATAGAATTTAGGTAAAAAATGGAAGTTACATGTGATAGATAGTTAGCTAAGTAGGTAGGCAGATACACATAATAGTGTTGTGCGATACCATGTTGTCCTAAATTCAGACCTGTTTCTCTCCAAACCACCACTTTTTTGTGACAACATTATGTTCCATTCTGACATAACCCTAAAAATCTGAACTCTATCACAATTTATAAAACTATTTTTTTAACAGAAAGAAGGAATGAATGTATGGTATCACTGGGAATTTCTCTTCTTCATTTGGAAAACACCATCCAACCAATCTGTCATATTCAGCCTACAGTGAGAAACTGTGCGTGCAGAGCACAATATGCACCCACCCACACATCTGCTCTTTTATTTCTTTTAACTTCCTTGTGAGTTTTGGTGCCTGCCTCTGGCAGATTCAGAAACAGAAGAAGAGCAATATCAGACTGACGCTTAGCATAAAGCAAAGAGGGAAAGATTAGAAACTATGTAAAAATTGCTAACTCGATTCCATGCATGGATTACTTGGATACAAGCTTACCTGGATGAATGTAGTGTTCAGAGGATTATACTTATATTTTATAATATTTTTAACGTGTCGTTCTATTTTGGGTGTTTAAGAATAGTTTCTGCTTAAACATTGTAGCAGAAATGGCAAAGCACTATAATAATTTTGAAGCACTGCTGGGATTTCTTCCCCCGTGATACGTATCTGAAGGCTGCAGGATGTTCTTTCCCAATACAATTGTTTAATATAGACTCCATAAATAGAAATCAATCAATACGACACTTATCTACCTGGAAATTTTTAAATAATTTTACCTATTTTTGTACTTCTGTTTGTATGTTTATTTATTTTAAGTACAGGATACTTTTCAAGAGGAGTCAATCTCTTTCGCAATTGACCGGTGCTATCTTTTCCGGCAAAACATTTGAGTTATGGGAAGAAGATATCATTCCCTTGGCATCTTGTGACCGGTGATGAAACCTAGAGGGCTAAGTTGGGATGGGTGTGTTTTTTTTTTTTTTTTTGAGAGAGAGAGAGAGAGAGAGAGAGAGCCAAAATACCACTGCATTTATCTTCCATAGTTACTTTCCTTTTTAAAGATGCTTGTTTTTGAAGATGTGTTTCCACATTCTAATAATACCTTACTCATTTGCATTCTTCCTTCCAGCTGATCTTGTTGTTTCTATCTTTTTATGGCTGGATTCAGATGGGCTGAACAGCTCACTAGAAAGGAAAACTCTCCTTATCTTTCCCTGCTGTAGCAATAGCACTTAGAGTCATATACCTCTTCACAGTGCTTTACAGCCCTCTCTAAGCGGTTTACAGAGTCAGCATATTGCCCCCCCCCAAAAAAAAAACTGGGTCCTCATTTTTACTGACCTCGGAAGGATGGATGGCTGAGTCAACCTTGAGCTGCTCAGAATCGAACTGCTGGAGTGAGCAATGAGTTAGCCTGCAGTACTGCATTCTAGCCACTGTGCAACCACTGCTCTTTATGCATCAAGCAATCTTTTCTGACTTGTACTGGCTCAAGTGGAGCTGTCTAGTTTGCTTGTTTTGTTTTGTTTATTTTTTCATTTCACTGCAGGCAAATTCTCCCATCCCAATTAGCTATCGTGCACTGTGGCAGGAACTTCCCTTCCATTCCCACCACTGATCAGAGTACCCTCCAGGGTCCTTCTTGTTACACATTCACCAGAGGAACAGCACAAGGCTTTTTAACAAATCCACATAGAAACACTTCTCTTTACCTCTCTAGTTCTGATTGGGTGTTTTTTTTTAACTAGTTGACTTTACAAAAGTTCTGCCACTTTCCCCTCCTTGCCTAACCAAGAGAAAGAAGAACAGTGTCCTTCTGTCATTTTTCCTTTAGTTCAAATAACAGAGAAAAACAGTAAATTGTGATGCCTCCTTGTCTTCCTCCCCATGCATTTTACTATTCGATGGGTGTGTGTGTGTGGGGGGGAAAACCAGGTTAGAAACTGTCAGGTCCAAAGGATGAAGGATAAGAAGCATTCCCTTCACTTTATGTCAATGTATATAGTTTGCAAGCTGTATCCAATTATTTTGCCACCACAGGCATAAAATCCTACAAGCGTTCACTTCTCCTGCACAAGCAAACACAGTACAATAATAAGAAATAGGTAAGAGTTTACTCGCCTTTCATGAAATTCAAAACCAGTTGCTTTGCTTAATGGCAGGGCTAGCTCTGAAAAATACTTTTAAAAAAAAAGCCCAATCAGAAATTCCCATGGAAGTGAAACGAACCTATTCATCCCAAATACCTATGAAAACACATTTTGTGTTAAACAGTTGATTCAGATTCCTGTGAGAATGAAGGTATTATGGAAGGCTGGTGGTTCTGCAAGCAGCCTGACCCTCTGCCCTGTAGGGCTTTATCAGCACCTTCAATTACTGGCTGAATTGCTGGAAGCCACATGGTAACCATTGTGATTCACTTAGCAGGGGTATTATATAGGCATAGTGAAGAGATACGGGACTGTGCACTCGGACTGTGCACTCGTATAACGGGTTGCACGCTTATTCTGCTCACATTGCAAAAAGAGAGGTGGTTTGAATGTGTGTACCTTTATATTTTAAGAAATATATATTTGGAGTTGATACTGAATGGTATGGTATAAGAGAAAATTAGTAGGTGGTATCTGCAGTGGAAAGGAATGAGCTTCTTTAAAAAAAAATAGAAATTTTGGTTTCAGTAGTAAAGCTTCCTTTAAAAGCAAATCGATATTCTGCATAGTGCATATATTTCTGTGTACTCTTTCTATTAAAAATAAGAAACTAATGGTTATTTTTATACACAACCATTGTGGCAACATTGCGTTTCTCATCATTAATTTATAATGATTAAATGGCCCGGAGAAAATAGTCCCCTTGATGTCATTTGTGCTAATTAATTATGCATTTTCCAAAACCAAACAATACCACATACCACAAAGAACTGAAAAATTTATACAGCTCCCTCAAAACTTCCCAACGGATTCTATTTTTCCAATCCATAAAAATAATGTATATTTGCATTTTTTAAATGTTAATGAATGAAACTGGATTAATAAAACTATAAACACAAAAGACATAATTATCTATGAACATTTGTAATTATTTCTTCCTATGTTCTTTCTATTCTTTGGGGAGTTCAAACCCTAATAACAAGCCTGTTATCAGCTAATAGAATAGCTCTGCTGTTTGTGCTTCTAAGAACATACTTTTGTGATTAAATTTTGCTGCTTATTAATTTAGTTTTAAAAGGTTATCTCAATTAAAATAAATTACGTATTGATTCATTAAAAGATTAAAACTTTAATACTGTACTTGTAATCTCAGTGCTTGAATTTTTCCTGCCGTGCAGATTTCTGGAACCAAGAATCATAAATTTGTCTATGTTTTCTAATCTTGACAAAGAAAACACTGGCTATATTAGTCACCTTAGACCTGACTTTCAACCTTTTGGAAGATTTCAGATTTATGAATAAAAATAAAACAATACCAATAAAATACCCGTACTTTTGGTTATACTAAAGTGATGATTGTAAAGTTTACCTTAAAAATAGATGATTCCTCTATCTCTCATCAAAGGTAAAGCTTTATGTTAGTAACTTTTAGAGTTACGTGACAAGAATTATAAAGCAATAATCGTTTTACAAAACTAAATGCTTTTTACTGATATTAGTAAGGAGCATGGTGACTCACATGGTTAGAATGCTAAACTGACAACCAGCAAGCCTGGATTCCAGATCCAAGTGCTGCTGTGTGATGAGGGTGAACTCCTGTCATTTGTTCCATCTCCTATCCACCTACCAGAGCCTTGGTGGAGCAGTGGGCTAATGCCTCCTTAAGTAACACCAGCTGCCTGCAATTAGTGCAGGTTCGCATCCCACCAGGCTCAAGGTTGACTCAGCCTTCCATCCTTCCGAGGTAGGTAAAATGAGGACCCAGATTGTTGGGGGCAATTAAGCTGACTTTGTAATAATGCCGCTTGGGGTGTGTGTGAAAGCCCTAATAAGCAGGCATATACATAGAATGAAGGCTACTGCTAACCTTGTAAGCCGCCCTGAGTCTTCAGAGAAGGGCGGGATATAAATGGAATTTTTTTTAAAAAAAGAGTGCAGATGTGAATAGATAAATAGGCACTACTTTGGTGGGCACATTAACAGGGAGCTGAAAGGAGCCCCCAACCAGGCAACGGTGATGTCACCATCCTTTCAACCCGGTAGCACCTCAGCGCTTCTGACACGAAAACAACAACTGATGTTAGTTATGTAGTGTTCCATAACAAAACTAGGACTGTACAGGGATACAGCTTATCTGACATTTTTAATTGCTCATTTTAACTGGATTACTACTTCAGGTGCTCCATAATCTTGCAGTGAAATAACCAGCTTCTGTGTTTCAAAAAAAGAAGAGATCACCTATCAATGATTTATGGTCCAAGAGGCCTTCATAATCTCTCTTTCCCCTCACCACTTTCAGTTTTTAACACATTCTTTCCTTTGCTTCTTCTCTGAAACGAGAAAAAAGGTTACCATGGACCCTTAAACAGTGGTGGGATTCAGCTGGTTCGCACCACTTCAGCAGAAACGGTAGCTAATTTTTTGTTGCCCAGGTCCAGAATGGACTTCCATGCAGAGAACCGGTTGTTCACATATTTGAATCCTACCACTGCCCTTAAAGCAAGTTTTGTTTAGGCTACAATTCATTTATTCACAGCATCCTAGGAACCAGAAGTTGGATTGCAAAATCTTCACTGACATAATGCCGTTCAGAGTTATATGTAATGTGGGTGGCTATACAAACTGATTAAATAAATAAACATTAATTAAATAGCTATCTTTGAATGCCATAAGAAAGTTTGGAAAGGAGAGTAGTTAACGGAAGAGTCAGGACTACTTTGCTGAAGAAAATCTTTGAGCTTTGAAATCCTTTGTTCAGGACATCACCTTTTTAAAAGGCTAAAGAAGTAGCTAGAGATTCCTCCTGAAAGGGTGCATGTATTTTCTTTCTCCATCTTTCTTTTTGCCATTGGATGATGTAAATTCATGCTCCCGGAGATTTCAGAAACAAGCACAGATAGGGAACGGGAGCCATAATCAATTTGGAGCTGTATTAGGATGTCTGTGGAATATTTATTTGGTGAATCTCAGTACTATGTTCAACACTAAGTTCTAAAAATATGACTATTACAGTCATTGACAAATATCATATCAGCTCTATTTCTCAATCTGAGAAATGAAACCTGTCTCATCGTGCCAATCTATAAAGTTTTCATTTTTCTTCTTGAGTTCAGTCTCTCTGTGCTTGCAACAACTGCGTAGACATGTTGGGTGCACTAGAATGCGAAGTAACCTTAAAAAGAGTAGTAACAGAGAAACTGCTTCCATTCTAGAAAAAAATATCCTGTACAAAATTCCTGAAACATGGATTATACTTTATTATGAATCTAACAGTGTGTGCAGGTATTTTATATTTTGCCCAGCAGAGGGCTGTTCTTTCTAGTTACTTCAATCCTTAATGCTTTGAACATTCATATAAACCATAGAGCAATTCTTAGAGAAATGTGGCACAACAACATATTGAGGACTTTATAAGTAGATCCCAGGCTCACTACATCGAAACACTATTGACACTATTGCATCTAATTCCTAGTTAACTCTCTTGATCAAAGTTTTAGATCTAATAAGCGCTTCCAGTTTTGGCGTCCTTACCGGTCCTTTGGGGTTCCTCCGAGCCCGCGGAGATGTTTTTCCTCTTTGTCGTGGCTCGGAGAGTTGATTGAACCGAGAGAGAAGGAGAGTCAGCATGCAGTTGGAGTTGCAGCCCTCCATTTTCCAACTAAGCTTCGGTGTCTTCATCTCGGAGGCCCTGGTGGAGCTGGGAGGAGCCGCGGCTTGGAGGGCTCCGAATGGTGGATCCTCGGGGCCGATAGAGCCGCGGCCTAGAGTGGCCTCCGATTTTCCTGTTTGCTTAGTAATGGAGGTTGACTCGGCCTCAGAATAGAACGGTGGAGTGATCGACTGCGAGCGGAATGGGGAGCGTTTTGCTGGCTCGTGGCCCCTGCGCGGTCTGTGGAGGTCTGTTTGAAGTTATTCTTGTTTGCTCTCGACCGGGGAGGCCTGCGGCTGGCGTGGGACTGCCTGACTTCTGGTGCTGTGTGTGGCTGGCTGGGCGACGGGCTTTTTGCCTCCGGCTTTCAGCCCCCTGCATCGGGGTCCATCGATCTGCTATCCTGCATCTCCTGCTCTCCCCGCTTTGCGTTTTCCGCCTTGAGATGAACTCTGCTCTCCAACTTAACTATGGTTACCCTCAGGTTAATCCTGATAACTGCTGCTCTTCTTTTTCTCTCTCTATGGTCCCCACTGAAGCAAGAAGGTCTTGGACGAGCCTCTGTGAGAGGGCGGCTCGTATATGTTATCATCGATACCAACCAATTACCATCTGCTGCCTCCCTAGAGGTGAGAATCTAGGGAGGTATGCCCTTTTGAGTTGGCAACTGTCCATCCCATCGTAGATCTGGGCCCTTCGTGAGAGGGAGGTGCCTGTTCTATCCTGGAGTCATCTGACTGGTACCCAGCTCAGTGGCAGGGAGCTGGTGAATTGGACACTTTTGACTTTCAGCTTTCCAACTTTTGACTGATGGACTGCCTGACTGGACTCCCCCGGACTAATGGTTTTATCTTACTCCAGCACAGCCTTATTGGCGCTCAGGGGTGCCCCCCTCTCCTGGGTGCGACCCGCCTGCTTTTCCATCGTGCCTCTTGATGACAGACCCAATTATTGGGACCCCGAGAGATGGCTGGGCAGGGACAGGAGCCTCTCTTCCAAATTTAAGAAGAGGCCCCTGGTGTGTTTTTTAGCTAAATGTTTTGAGGGGTTAGGGAGGGGGGTGGGCTTATCGGCTCGGTTGGAAACTAGGGGGGTTCCACCAACCGTTTCTCAGACCAGGTCAGGGACTGATCGCGCCGTGGTAGGGGCCGGGCTGGGGGTTTACGGGGCCCCGGGGCAGGGTGTGGGATTATCTATTCCCACGGCGGTTGGGAATGGCCGCAGGTGTAGGAACAGAGGGCCACATCAATACCCGGGGGTGCGTCCCCGCTGTCTTCAAGCGGTGATGCGCTCCGACCCTCTGATTTCAGCACGTGGTACCGGGAGCGAGGATGAGCAGCCACCTGAGCTCAGGCTCGTGTATTTTAATGCCAGGTCTGTAATGAATAAAGCACCTCTCATTCGCGATCTGATTGAGGAGGAGCATGCGGACCTGGCTTGCATTACGGAGACCTGGTTGGGCCCAGAGGGCGGGGTCCCCCTGGTTGATCTTAGCCCATCAGGTTTCCGGGTGCTGCACCAGCCTAGGGCTCAAGGTAGGGGCGGTGGAGTGGCAGTTGTTGTGAGGGAGACCTTATGTCCGCGGGAGGCCACCATAGTCCAGATAGCCGGGTGTGAGTCCCTCCTCCTGAGATGTGGTCCCAGAGCTCAGTTGGGCTTGCTGTTGGTGTATATTTCACCTAGACACGTGGCAGCAGCCCTGCCTGAGCTTCTCGATATCCTCTCAGGGTTGGTGGTTGAGTTCCCCAAACTTATAGTTTTGGGTGACTTCAACCTACCATCCCTGGGGGGATCATCTGAGTTAGCTCGGGAGTTCATGGCTTCCATGACGGCCATGGACCTGAAGCAGGTTATTCTGGGCCCAACTCACGGAGGGGGTCACACGCTCGATCTGGTTTTTCTATCTGGACGGTGGTTAGATGATCTTGGGGGGGGTTCCCCAATTAATTTACCCCTGTCATGGACCGATCATCATCTCCTGCGGATGGTCTTCCGTTTTGCCACTCCCTGTCGTGGGGTTGCTGAGCCAACAAGATGGTTCCGCCCTAGGCGCCTTATGGACCCTGAGCGGTTCCAAACGGCGCTTGGGCCCCCACCTGCCTCCTTTGCTCACAGCTCGGTCGATGCCCTGGTGGAAGCCTGGGAAAGGGCAGCCACAGAGGCACTCGACCAAGTTGTACCCATGCGGCCCTTGACCCTACGCAGATCCCAACGGGCCCCATGGTTCTCCATGGAGCTCCGCGAGATGAAGCGTCGGAGACGGGGCCTAGAGAGCTGTTGGAGGTCCAGCCGATCCGAATCCGACCAGTTACGACTAAGGTCGTTTACGAGAACTTATCTCGCAGCATTGAGGGTGGCTAGGTCTAACCACTTTGCCACCCTCATTGCGTCCGCAGAGAATCGCCCGGCCGCCCTGTTTAGGGTGACTCGCTCTCTCCTTAATCAGGAGGTGAGGGAGGAACCCTTGCAGGGTCGAGCCGAGGAGTTTAGTCGATTTCTGTCGGACAAAATCGCTCGGATCCGGACCGGTTTGGACTCCGACTGGGCAGAGTCTGACGAAGAGGATACGGGCGGTCTTGTCGATTTAATCTGGGAAGAGTTCGATCCTGTGACCCCTGAAGTAGTGGACAAGATCATGGGGAAGCTGAGCTCCACCACGTGTTTGTTGGACCCGTGCCCCTCCTGGCTGACTTATGCAGCCCGGGATGGGACATGAGGCTGGCTCCAGGCAGTGATTACTGCTTCTTTGAGTCAGGGTAGTTTTCCCGCCGCCTTGAAGGAGGCGGTGGTGAGACCCCTTCTCAAGAAGCCTGCCTTGGACCCAGCAATTTTAAACAACTATCGTCCGGTCTCCAACCTTCGCTTTTTGGCGAAGGTTGTTGAGAGCGTGGTGGCGCATCAGCTCCCTTTGTTCTTGGAGGAAGCTGACTACCTAGACCCGTACCAATCGGGTTTCAGGCCCGGGTACAGCACGGAGACGGCATTGGTCGCGCTGGTGAATGATCTCTGGCGGGCTCGGGACAGGGGTTGTTCCTCTGTCCTAGTCCTTTTAGACCTCTCAGCGGCTTTTGATACCATCGACCATGGTATCCTGCTGCGACGTCTCAGGGGGTTAGGAGTGGGAGGCACGGTTCTCCAGTGGTTCTCCTCTTACCTCCTGAGACGTTCGCAGTCGGTGTTGGCAGGGGGGCAGAGATCGACCCTGAGACCTCTCATTTGTGGAGTTCCTCAGGGATCGGTTCTCTCGCCTCTCCTGTTTAACATCTATATGAAGCCGCTGGGTGAGATCATTCGTGGTTTTGGAGTTGGGTATCACCAATATGCTGATGATACCCAACTTTTTATTTCTACCCCAAACCACCCCAGCGATGCCCTCGACGTGATGTCCCGTTGCCTGGAGGCGGTCCGGGTCTGGATGGGGAGGAACAGGCTTCGACTCAACCCTGACAAGACTGAGTGGCTGTTCCTGCCGGCATCCCGGGAAATTCCGATTATCCCATCATTGGCCATGGGGGGTGAGCTATTACCCCCCGTAGATAGGGCCCGCAACTTGGGGGTCCTTCTAGATTCACAGCTCTCCTTGGAAGAGCATAGTGGAGCTGTGACTAGGGGGGCCTTTGCCCAGGTTCGCCTGGTGCGCCAGTTGCGGCCCTATCTAGACCGGGATGCCTTGCGCACAGTCACTCATGCGCTCGTGACCTCTCGTCTAGACTACTGTAATGCTCTCTACATGGGGCTGCCCTTGAGGTCCACCCGGAGACTCCAGCTGGTGCAGAATGCAGCCGCGCGAGTCGTCTTGGGAGTTTCCCGATACTCCCATGTTACACCTCTGCTCCGCGAGCTGCATTGGCTACCGGTTGCTCTCCGGGTGAGGTTCAAGGTGTTAGTTATGACGTACAAAGCCCTTCATGGCATGGGTCCGGATTACCTACGGCAACACCTGCGACCGGCATCAACGTCCCTCCGTCCAGTGCGCTCCCACAGAGAGGGCCTCCTCAGGGTGCCGCCGATCAAAGAATGCCGATTGGTGACCCCCAGGGGGAGAGCGTTCTCTGTGGGCATGCCAGACCTCTGGAACAGCTTACCGGTTGAGCTCCCGACGGCCCCCGACCTTCGCTCCTTCCGGCGCGATCTTAAAACATTCTTTTTCGAACAAGCTGGCCTGGTCTGACGGGATGGGGTTGGGTTTTTAAAATTAGTTTTTAACTTAATTATGTATTGATTTTATGGGCATGATGTTTAATTGGTTTTTAATGGTTTTTTAATTTTTGTATCTGGTTTTTTATTGTGTATTGCCCTGTTCACCGCCCTGAGTCCTTCGGGAGAAGGGCGGTATAGAAATCAAATTATTAAATTAAATTAAATTATTAAATTAATAACATAGGGTTATTGCTACACAGACCAGTTCATATAATAGGTTTTTACAGCACATAATGCTTGTATTTGAAGAAATCATATTTGGCTGGATTCACACAATGCACTAAGTTGATTTTTTTAAAAAAAATCACAGTAGGACAACACAGTATGTGAAAACATCCTTTCTGTCCACAGGCACTTTCAAGCATAACACTGTTCCTACTCCCGTGACACAAATGATACAACCATCTCTTCAGCCACCCTGAGACTCATTATTGCACATCAACAGAACACCATCAGGGATAACTTGAACTGTGTTGTGATTTCATTTTTTGCAAATGTCAGAGTGGCCAGAATAAAAAAACTGGGATCTCTCACGTCTTTCATTTCCCCAAAATATTTTGGTGGGAAAGAGGGTTTGGTGGGGGTTTTTGTGTTCATTTTTTTTTTGCCTTCTGCAAATCTCAAGGTTTATTCTTTTATTTATTTATTTGTCAAATTTAGATACCACCCATCTCACTCACAGTGACTCGAAGTCTGCTGTTGTACAATTATTTTACATATGGGTGAGAAGACTACCTAAGTTCAAGCAAAGGAAGAGCCTAATAAATGAATTATTTCAGTTTCAAGAAAACCAAATAAGCATACTCAATCTGTTTTGCAGGGAATGATTCAAAGCTGAATTACAACTGGTTTTCAGTCAAAAGCTGGATTCCTTCCAAAATATGGATAAAGTAAAGTCACACATAAACTAGATCAAACATCTTCATATAACGCCAGACTGGAAGAAAGATACTGTATAATCATATGGGAAATAAGCAGATTCATCTCAATGTTGACATATGATACATGCGTGTGTTACAGTATATTAATATATTAGTTCCTGAGCTCCTCAAAATAGCCATATAAGCAACCTTACTTGTGGCATTGATCTATTGTGGGTGGGTGTAGGCCAGTAGGTCAATTTACAGCAAATGAACTCAGATTTTCTTGCCTGCAGAAATTTTAACTCCTATGTAATAAAGGCCAAGAATAGCACTGGAAATTATTCTCCCACTCTCCAAATGACCCAAGGGAATCATATTATATATCCACTTTTACAATTATTATATGTTCTAATATGCATGTTTTAAATTACTTTATGTGTGTGTGTGTGTGTATAACACACACACACATATATATATGAGATGTTTAATATTAGACGTTATGAATAATATACAACTTGTTAATTGGACTAGTTCTTCTCTTATAAAGGATGAAAGGTAAGTTGGAGGTTTATGCAGAATGTAATTACTATTTCATAGTGACCCTCATTGGAAATACTGAACTTCAGCTGAAGTTCTGAAGTTGGAAACTTAAGAAATGTGACTTTTAAGCGATGAGTGACAGTTCAATTCAGAGTGGAAATTAGGAGCTATAATGATTTCTTTAAAAATGGCATTATATGAATAAATTTACCCAGATAGGTCTTTTTTCCAGCAGCTGCATGGAAAAGTGACCAGAATGAGATGGGTTCACATATCACACTAAGCTATGATTAACTTAACCATAATTACTGAACTGATTAACACAGTATGCCAAACTATGCATTACACTTTGCAGTGAACAATGGCTAGATACTTATAACTTGCTAAGCAAAAAACCAAATATTGGCTAAAAATGGCTTAAAATGTTGCATGAAATAGACCTTCTTGAACTTTTTGACACTTCTTACATATGGATTCAACTTCAGTACTTTCTATGAATTTCAACTGATGTTCAAAAGCTGTTGGGGAAAAAAGATGGGAATTTTTGTCTTCTATGAGCTTTTTTTTTCTTTTTGTCTTTCCACTGAACATAGAAAAATAGAAAGATACTGAATGAAAACTGCAGATAAACACATAGGGTATTCTAAGGAACAGATACAGTTAAAAAATAAGTAAACTATCCTATCGCTGAAAACAATATTTTTATCCCTGACCATAATTGACACGCAAAAACATCCTGATGCTATATACAATGGCTGGCTTAACACATCATACCAAGTCAAGATTTATATAATCACAGTTCTCTGAATAAATCATTGTTGCCTGCTTTGCAGCCACAAAGCAGGCTTTACAAAATAGAATTGTTTAGCTTTGCACATTGTATGAAGACAGGCATTAATTACATTCAGTTAGAATTGCTAATTGATCAAACAATAAAAAAAACAGCAGGAAAGAGAGAGAACAATTTTTGGCAGAAATCAGGAAATGAAAGTTTTCAAAGCATAGCTCAAATAACCTACCTCTCCTTTCTTACTTTTAAAAATTCATTTACTATTGGAAGATTCCCTCCCTGGGCCTCTGCCTTCTCCCATTTCAGCCCAACTTATCTCTCTCTTATTATTAGATGTATTTCTTGATCTGGGCATATTTTATTTATCTGAGGGTGAAGGTTAGTTCTCCGAGCTTGTGGATTGGTTTCCAAACATTTTCTTACTAGGCTAGGTAAACATCTTCAGCAGAGTTTAGGGGATGTCAGTCTTTTTCTGTTTATAAGGGCTTCAGGTGTGGGTGTGTCAAGTGAGGGTCTGTGATGGGTCTTGTGATGGGTCAGGTGTGAGTCATCAGCGAGTTTTGTGATGGGTCTTGTGATGGGAAGGTTACCGCAGGTCTGGGTCATTGGGAGATGAACTGGTGGGACGGGGAGGTTGTGTGGGTTGGTTGAGATTCGGTGCTGTCTCTGGTTGGCTGCGCAGTTGATTTGGATTCTGAGGGGTTTGTAGGCTGATTGTAGGTCAATGTGTCTGTTGATGGAATTTCTTGTGCAGTGCCAGGCTTCGATGAACTGACAAGCGTGGTGGGTGGTAACATGGCTGATGATTTTTGTGTTGCTCCAATCGAACTGGGGCTGTTTGGTGTTGGTATGGGTAGAGATTAAGGATTTGGGATCATGGCATTTGACTGCACTGACATCCCCTAAATTCTGCTGAAGATGTTATCTAGCCTGGTAACAGAACGTTCAGAAACCAAACAAACCTTCACCATCATCCTACACCTGAGCTACAAATATTCACTATTTATTTATTTATTTAGCAAATTTATATGGCTGCCCAACTCATACATGGTGATTCTGGGCAGCTTACCATATCAAAAATCAACAGCATAAAACCCACACACCATTTCAACCCACACTCATGATGGCAAGAGACACAATCCCACTAGCCACTTGACTGGCTTCTGTATCAGCCTGGGATGCCCAGACCTCTTAACAGAACCACATCTTTAGCCCCTTCCAGAAAAGTAACAAGGTATTATATCTACAGGGAAGGATATTGCATAAGGAGTGAGTCACCACTGAGAAGACCCTTTTTCTTGGTCAACTTGCACTGCCTTCCCATCTAGGTGGTCTTGGTAGATGTAATTGGAGAGGTGTGGTGCTTCAAATAACCTGGCCCCAAGTAATTTAGGGCTTTAAATGTGATAAACCGCACCTTGAATTGCACCTGGAAGCAAATCAGCAACCAATGCAGCTCCCACAAAAGAGATGACACATTCACAAATCTAGGCTTGCATAAAACTGTGTGTGTGGCTGCATGTTGAATCACCCAAAGTTTCCAGATTCTTTTCTAGGACAGCACAAGGTAGAGCACATCGCACTAGTCTAAATAGGAGGAGACCAGTGCACAGGGTAACTGTGAAAAGAGCATGTTGATCTAGGAAGAGTTATAATCGGCACATAATTCAACATTGTGCAAAGACCCTCCTGGCCACAACTGCCATCTGCTTCTTGAACAGGAGTCACAAATTCAGTAGAATCTCAGATTACACATGAGGCCTGTCTGGGGCAGTACAATCCCATCCATTACCAGAGATACCAATAATTTTCGAAGAACCAAGGAACTCCGAGACTAAAGCCACTCCAACTTGCCAGAGTTCAGTTTCAGCCTGTTGCTCCCTCAGCAGCTTCCAGGCATCAAGAAAGGGCAGTTGTGGCATTGCTGAACTCATCATCGGCAGAAATGTACACCTGGCTATCATCAACATACTGATGATATATCACCCCATGGTGACGGAGATCTTCCCCATTGCCATCATGTAAATGTTAAACAGGCATGGAGACAGTACTGGCCCTTAAGGGCTCCACAAAGCAGGGGCTGAGGATCGACTATATAGCTCCCAATTGATACTGACTGATAAAGCCCTCAGAGAAAGGAAGTGAACCAGGACAGCACAATCCCCCAGTCCCTAGAGCCATTCCAGAAAGATGCCATATACAGTGTAAAGGACTGCTTCCAGTGACAAGCACTTCTTTTCAGACTTAATTACTAACGTCTGCTTCCATGCAATCTGTCTCTTTATGGTTTGGGAGAAAGAATCCATATGTTCATAGTCCTATGTTCCTATGCTGAAGGGCTACCATCCAAAAAATATCCTATCCATCTATATTAATAAATCCATTTTTAAACAAGCCAAATCAGTAAATATTTATTTATTTATTTATTTATTTATTTATTTAATTTATATACCGCCCTTCTCTCAAGAGACTCAGGGCGGTTAACAGGGCATGATCATCAACCCCATCATCAATGAGTTCAAATCCACTTCTGGCCGTCAAAATCATTTGGCCATAACTTGAAGAATGTCTCTTTCTCAG
Organism: Vipera ursinii; assembly: GCF_947247035.1. Classification (NCBI taxonomy): domain Eukaryota; kingdom Metazoa; phylum Chordata; class Lepidosauria; order Squamata; family Viperidae; genus Vipera; species Vipera ursinii. The sequence goes on from NC_139512.1 coordinate 234,433,955, forward strand.
CCTCAGCTACTTCACTGAGTGGTTGTTATAGCACAAAATAGAGGAAGTTCATACTCCCTAATTTTCATTGATGGAAGGCTATTAGTTACAATCCTGTACAGTGAAAATATAGCGACTATTCAGCATAGCAGCTTTATGGTCCAGTACTGTGCAATTTAATTTAAAATTAAACTGTTACATTTAATATTGATCTACCTTGATTAGCCTATCCATAAAAATGAAAATTATTTGCAAGTTGCATGTTACATTTTATCCAATTAACGTATCCATTTCCAAAGTGAATTACGAGGCAACAGCATATAATCAACCTTGTCTGGTTTTTAAAAGCAAAGCAAGTTTGCTTTGCTGGTTAGGATTTGGATTGGTGGACATCAGTCGGAACCTTAGATTTAGATATATGGATGTATCTCTGTGATTATACTTTACAGTCTTGCTGATATGAAATGCAAAGATGACAAAGTGATTCACTCCCTTCCCCTTTTCTTGCTCCGTTCACATTTAACAGATTATCAGAGAAATTTTTGTAAATATCTAAATTGTCTTTCCTTTGCTGTCTGAGAACATGATATAGAATTGACAAACTTGTTGGCTTGTTCATCCTTTGGAACTTTTTTTTTTCTTTGGAGAAACTATTTCCCCTTGTGCCTTTCAGATCGAAGCCATCAATGAATGAACACTGCTTGCAAAAAGATAATTAGATTCTGCATTCTTACCAGCAGAATTATTCCAGGGTGATTAGTTAGTAAGTAACAGTGCTATAATTAACACTTGTACTTAAGAGTAAAAGTGTAGATTTTATCATTTTTATTTAATGTTGCATTTTTATAGTTTTTGCTTTAAAAAAATCATTTTATTGATTACAAAAATATCCATTTTTAAACCCTGCCTAATCAACCTCCATTAGTAAAACATATTATTATTACATTTATATTATTATATGCTAATATTTTTGCCTGTCTTAAGTAAAACACATATCCCCCTTTTTCATGACATTGCAGCATGACTGTAGCAGATGACCAGGGGTAGAGTCAAACTCACCATCAGTCTAGGACAGGGGTAGGCAACGTCGGCTCTTTTCTGACTTGTGGACTTCAACTCCCAGAATTCCTGAGTCAGTTATGCTGGTCTAGGGTCTCTACACTGGGAAAGTGACAGATAGCTTGTTTAGGCAATCTCTCCATTCTGCGGTGGGGGGAAAAGGGTCAGGTACTGGACAACACATACTAACTGACTATAATAGTGAACACATGACTAAGAGAGATTCTGTGAAGATTGTAGATGCAGATATTAGTCACAAAGATATTTTTCCATCACTGTTTGACTGCAAATGGTTGCTTGTCTGAGTCGGTTGTTAAAGGAGACTATAAGCCAAATGGGCTCTCAGATCAAACCATGTTAGATAAACCATTGTAATTCTTTTTCTTAAAACATATAGATCACGGGTGTCAAACTCGCTGCGTCACGTGACATGTCGTGATGTATCGCAACTTTTTTTCACATTGCCGGAGCTGGGGTGGGCACGGCCTCTGTATGATGCAAGCGGCCCGCGGGATGGCAGTTTGTCACCTCTGATATAGATGAACAACTATGCCTGAGAGGCCCTTCTTCCAGTCATCCATTTAATGACCCATGCAGTTGCTTAACAATCACAACTGTAAGCGGTCATGTCACATCTTGCTTAATCTCTTTGCTCAACGACTGAGATTCTGGGTCCAATTTTGATCATAAGTTGAGGATTACTTAAACAGCATTTATATTTTCATGTTATAGATGTGTAAGAAATAAAAAGAGATTTTAAGTAATTAGAAGCTTTCTTTGCAGTTCCTTTTCATTGTAGTTTCCTTCAGATATTTCTCTCTCTCTCTCTCTCTCTCTCTTTTTTTGAAGAGCAATTAAAGGTGATCATGTGTCATAATGAATTGTGCCTAATTTAGCCCTTCACCTTATCTTACATTACAGAGAAAATGGTAAATGACACAACTATAAGTTGTGGAGATTTTCTGGAACATAGACTAGAAAGTGGTGTTTAATTCTCATTTTTCCACTTTCAATCCAGTTGGCTGTAAGCAGTCATCAAGTGTGAGTCAGATGCTGGGAATTAAGAGTGGGGAGTTGAGCCAGGAAACAAACAGGAGTCAAAACCAAGCCAGATGCCAGATGTTAGAGCCAAGTACAAAGCAGCTGTCAAGACCAAAGGATAAAGATACAAATCGTGCCTGATGAGTAAGCAAAAACATACACACAAGAATGCACATGAAAGGCTATGATTATATTTGCATAACAAGCTTACCCATATTTAATTGAACCACGGTTTTCTAAGTTAACTTGATTTACTGGGTTCCCATGTCACACTGAACTACAGTATAAATTAAGCCAAGTGTACTTGGTTTGATACTATGGCAGTTAACCACCCCTTAGGTAAGGCCCAGCCTAAACAGAAAAAAATTATTCTTGTCCAGGAGAACCCAAATTCTTGGTTTGGGGCAGTTGTTCCAATTCACAGTTCAGTGGCTTGATTAACAAATACGCATGGCACTATTTCTCTTCTTCTCTGCTCCCTCAAATTTAGTTTATTTTATAAGATTATTCAGGGCTTTTTTTTCTCATAGAACGCTCAGAATGGCATTCCGACACCCTTTTTTTGCAAAAAAAAAAAAGCTCCCTGTATTGGCTTTCGAAAGCCTATTGCAAGGATAGGCAATCTTGGCTCTTTTTTATGACTCGTGGACTTCAACTCCCAGAAATCCTGAGCCAGTCACGCTGAGGGGAAAGAGAGAGGTTTCCAAGCTGAGCCATGCTGGCTCTGGAATTCTGGGAGTTGAAGTCCTTGAGTCATAAAAGAGCCAATGTTGCCTACCCTGCACTAGAGGAGGACATTAAAATTATTTACAAGGTTACTTCTTTAGGAACTAAACTTTTAGAATCTAAAACAGCTAATTCAAAAAAGCCAACAGGAAAGAACCTCACATTTTTCATCTGCTTCTGTCTTTTGGAAGGTAAAATTAGATAACAAAATAATCTATTTCCTATGTTAACATCTCTGCAATGAAATCAAAAAAGGTAACAGGAAAGAAATGAGAAACATTTTTCTCAATGTAATATGTCTAATTTAGCTGATGCCAGAAAAAATAGTATCTTTTGTAAATACTCTTGAAAACTATTTTGAATCTATGACCATCTATTACAACTAAACCACTTTAAATTAAACAATTCTTAAGAATGAAATATTCTTAATTTGGACTTTACTTTTACTGTTTGGACTCTGTGTTTTGAAAAAATAGATTATTTAGAATCTAGTTATGCTGCACTTCAGTCTTTAAATAATTAACCTAGTATATACATAACAATATATAATGTTTTCTATGGTGAGCTTAACATCAATAACATTTATTAAAAAGGCTAAAATAATGCAAATGCTTCTCTGGGATCAGTAATGCAGCAGGGATTGCTTTTTCCTTCTAGTAACAGATTGCTGGGAAATACCAAACATGGCCTTGAGAATTCCAATGTTTGTTACAATTTTTTCTGGATGTGGTTGTAAAGAGGCCTAGAAATGCCAGCACAAATACATCATACTTGCTGAACGTGCACACACAACTAATTACAATCTTCAATTATATGTGATATATCTAAAATGAGATGGGCTGTCTCAACTGCAACTTGCAAACCGTTCCGTTTTGCGGCAAAACAATCCAGGACAAGCTGATCAGCAGAGCTTAGAGAGGACTCATTAACACAATTTTTGGGAAGGAAAAAACAAAAGAACGGTTTAACATCTTCCAGTTGATGTTATGTTATGTAACATCTTCTGGGAGTTGAAGTCCACGAGTCATAAAAGAGCCAAGGTTGCCTACACCTGGCCTATTGGCTTTTGAAAGCCAATAGAAATTGCTGCTGAGCACGCCAAAAGACCCAGCCAGCAAACGTTGCACAGGCAAGTTGTCTGCAGCGAAGGCAGGAATTTTGCACCCCTCTCTGCTGCCCAACTACACAATGTCAACTAGGTAAGTAAGATATTATTTGCAAATAGGATGGCAATAAACAATTCAGGCTGCATTTACATCAGGGCTTTTCAACCTTTTCAGAAATTGTACCACTTTTAGGACATTACAATATTCAAGCTCCACCAGTGCTTAACAAGGTGTCAAAAACTTGATGACTAAAAAAAAGAAGGGGGGATATTTTGGATTTCATTGGTTAGATTCATTTATTGTTATAGAAATGGCTAGTTTATAATATTATAGAAAAGCAAAAAGTTGAGGTCCAATGTTAATGCTTTCTTCTACTCCTGTAACAGAGGAAGTCAGAAGTCAGTGCCTTTTCTTTTTCACTTCTCCCCCTCACTTTTCCCTTTTTCTCTCACCCTTTGCTCGCAAAAGCCCCCCCACTCACTCACACTTTGCTCACAAAAGCCTCCAGTCTCTCTCACTCACTCCTCCATCTCTTTCAAAGGCACCTCATTCAGTCTCTCCCCCACTCACTCCATCTCTTTCAAAGGCCTCTTGCTTGCTCGCTCACTTACTGCCCCGTTGCTTCCAAACACTGTTTGCTCGTTCACTTACTCACTTACTGCCCCGTTGCTTGCAAACGCCATTTGCTTGTTCACACACTCACTTACTGCCCCGACATTTCCAAACACCATTTGCTCATTCACTCACTCACTTACTGCCCCATTGCTTCCAAACACTTCCAAACGCCACTTGCTCGCTCACTCACTGCATTTGGAAGCGACAGGGCAGAAAGTGAACAAGTGCCAGTTCTGGAGGCCATCAGCTGTTTGGAGCTGGAGACCACTGCCACAAGGAACACAGCTGTGGGTTGGGGTTCAGAGCAGCTCCGGGTGGGGGCTCAGCACAGGCCGCAGCGTGGCAACTGCAGGGAGGGGAATCCCCACAGCATGTGGCTCTGAGCCGCAGGGGCGGGGGTGTAAAGGACGGGCAGCGACACCATAGCAAGACACTGGCATCACTCCCAGTGACAGCACCTCTGAGTTCTGGCACCTTTTTTCTTTTTTTTTAGAAAAAAAGCACTGAGATTATTTATGATTTGCTATAACCCAAATAGTAGAAATCTGGAGTTTCTAAAAAATATGATTTATAAAGTCAAGTTTCCTTTGAGTCCACCTCAAATCTTAATGACTTGTTGCAAGTCTGAATGCAGTCTCCCCCTTATCTTTGTAAGAACTAGAGAGAATTTTATCTTAGATGCTTTTTCAGGTTACAGTTCTGTTCTGTATTCAGGTTTCTTTTATCTGACTGTTGTCTTGGTAGTGGCACTTCCTCCTGTCCCTCAAGGCCATTCCCTCAGCCACCACCTTTAAGTACAATGTTTCCCTTATAACTTTTGTAGCTTTGGAGATGCAAAAATTGAGCTTTGGCCATTACCATAATTAGCATTTTCTTTTTCATACTTTTCTGCTGTGGATGTGGTGAGAAGCAGTTTGTGTAGAGCAGTGATTAAATGCATCAGGCTAGAAACCAGGAAATTGTGAATTCTATTATTTCTACTAGACATGAAGCCAGCTAGCTGACTTTAGGCCAGTCAGTCTCTCTGAGCCCTAGGAAGAAAGCAATGGTATATCGCAGCAAACACAGCAGAACAGCATATCTTACTGTGTTGTGAGAACCATACAATCATTTGCATAAAATATATTAAATATGCATACTGTATATCCCATTCATATTTGATTTGATTTGATTTGATTTGATTTGATTAAATTTATATGCCGCCCTTCTCCCTGAGGACTCAGGGCGGCTCACAACCATAAAAATTAAAAAACATAAAGTATTTTTTTTAAAAAAATTAAACAATAGATGCAATAAATACAAAACAATTTAACCCAGTAAAAAGCCCAATTAAACATCGTAGTTAGTCCAGGCCCGCTTGTTGGAACAACCAGGTCTTCAGGTCACGGCGGAAGGACCGAAGGTCAGGGGCCGTCCGCAGCTCTGGGGGTAGTTCATTCCAGAGGGTCGGCGCACCCACAGAGAAGGCTCTCCCCCTGGGGGTCGCCAGCTGGCATTGCCTGGCTGACGGCACCCTGAGGAGGCTGACTGTGGGAGCGAACCGGGCGATGGGAGGTTGACAATGGCAGCAGGTGGTCTCGCAAGTACCCCAGGCCTAAGCCATGTAGGGCTTTAAAGGTTATTACCAGCACCTTGAATCACATTCAGAGGGTAACCAGAAGCCAATGCAGCTCGCGCATGTGTGGTGTAACATGGGAGTACCGAGATACTCCCATGAACACCCGCGCAGCCGCATTTTGCACCAGTTGAAGCCTCCAGGTGCTCTTCAAGGGCAGCCCCATGTAAAGAGCATTGCAGTAATCCAGGCGAGAAGTGACGAGGGCATGGGTAACTGTGCATAGGACATCTCGGTCCAAAACGGGGCGCAACTGGTGCACTAGGCAAACCTGTGCGAAGGCCCCCCTGGTCACAGCACTTAGATGATCTTCCAAATTAAGCCATGAATCCAAGAGGACACCCAAATTGCGAGTCCTTTCTGAGGGGGGCAATACCTCCCCCATCAAAAGAGATGGAACTTGTTGAACAATACAAGATGCTGGTATCCACAGCCACTCGGTCTTGGAGGGGTTAAGCCATCCAGACCCATCCAGACCCGCACCGCCTCCAGGCACTGGGACATCACGTCAAGGGCATCACTGGGTTGGCTCGGGGTGGAGATAAACAACTGGGTATCATCCGCATATTGGTGATACCTCATCCCAAAGCCACGGATGATCTCACCCAGCAGCTTCATATAGATGTTAAACAGGAGGGGGGAGAGAACCGACCCCTGAGGCACCCCACAAGTGAGGGGCCTCGGGGTAGATCTCTGTCCCCCTGCCAATAAAAACTGCAAGCAGCCCGAGAGGTAGGAGGAGAACCACCGTAAAACAGTGCCTCCCACTCCCAACTCCTTGAGCCATCGCAGCAGGATACCATGGTCAATGGTATCAAAAGCCGCTGAGAGGTCAAGTAGGACCAGGACAGAGGAACAGCCCCTGTCCCGGGCCCGCCAGAGATCATCCACCAGTGCGACCAATGCCTTTTCCATGCTGTAGCCAGGTCTGAAACCGGACTGGTATGGGTCCACTTCATCCAGGAATTGCGGGAGCTGACGCACCACCACACTCTCAACAACCTTTGCTACAAAGCGAAGGTTGGAGACAGGATGATAGTTATTCAATGAGGCCAGGTCCAGAGCAGGCTTCTTGAGGAGGGGCCTCACCACTGCCTCTTTTAAGGCAGAGGGGAAGACACCCTCCATCAAAGAAGGGCATTTTGGACTTAAGGTCAACTCTGGCCCTTAATATGCGAAAATGTTTTCTTATATAGCAAATGGCAACCTCTGGAAATAGTTCATTTTTTACATTTCTGGAATTTTTGGTGTTTTCAAAAAATGGCTACTATGGAACTAATCTACCTACCTATAAAATAGTGGCGTAGTCAATCAAAAAATGTTCTTTAAGGCAAATTTATCACCCTTCTAGTTTTACAAAATGCGAATACTACCTCAATTTTTCATAATCTTTTATTCCCCATGAGGTAGAAATACTTCTGAACAAAATATTGAGTTGCAGCTATTAGTCTACTTTATTTCCTAAGAAGCCTTTGGGACCACAGCAGCATTCTTCAAAATAATGTTGAGGTGTACACCTTGCATTTCAATCTGCTAGCTTTCCATTGAATTTATTTTTAATTAAGAGACTCTAAAATTAAGAGACTCTACACAGTAAACTTGGCAGGCAGCAAATAAGGTGTCTCCAAGCACATTTATAGCTTCAGGCACTATTGTTTTGCCCTGTTTATCCTCTTTTTAACCTGCTTATAACCTGCTTATCTCCTTATAGGAGGTGTTTTAAAAGTTAAATATTTATGTGCTACAACCTGACTGGAATACACTGGAGAATTAGCAGGATATAAGTGGCTTTAAAAAGGGACGCAGTGGCTCAGTGGGTTAGGACGCTGAGCTTGTCGGTCAGAAGATCGGCAGTTTGGCAGGTTGAATCCCGAGTGCCGCATAGCAGAGTGAGCGCCTGTTACTCGTCCCAGCTTCTGCCAACCTAGCAGTTCGAAAGCACATTAAAAAATGCAAGTAGAAAAATAGGGACCACTACGGTGGGAAGGTAACAGCGCTCCGTGCACCTTTTGCATCTAGTCATGCCGGCCACATGACCACGGAGACGTCCTCAGACAAGCGCTGGCTCTTCGGCTTTGAAACAGAGATGAGCACCGGCCCCTAGAGTTGGAAACGAGTAGCACACATGTGCGGGGGAACCTTTACCTTTACCTTTAAGTGGCTTTAAATAAACTTGCAAACTGTTTCTAAGAAGAGCTCCCTTTCTCTCTTGCTGTTCAAGTTTAAGGCCCTCCACCTCCCTCTTTCAGAGGGCATAAATGAGCCTTGGTGGAGCAGTGGGCTAATGCTTCCTTAAGTAACACCAGCTGCCTGCAATTATTGCAGGTTCGCATCCCACCAGGCTCAAGGTTGACTCAGCCTTCCATCCTCCCGAGGTAGGTAAAATGAGGACCCAGATTGTTGGGGGCAATAAGCTGACTTTGTAATAATGCCACTTGGGGGTGTGTGTGTGAAAGCCCTAACAAGCAGGCATATACATAGAATGAAGGCTACTGCTAAGCTTGTAAGCCGCCCTGAGTCTTCGGAGAAGGGCGGGATATAAATGTAATAAAAAATAAAAATAAATAAAATAAAGAGAGGGATTGACAAAAATCAAGATGGACCTGCACTTGGGGGAAGTGAGGCAGGTTTATCCTGTCAGCACTCATTCCTGAGACTCATTCTTGAGACTCATTATTCTGTATTGATCTACAACAGCCATTCTGTTGAGTAGCTAGAGAGCATCACCATGTGGTCATTCATGTCTTATAAAAGGTATGCACAGGTAATCCTTGACTTACAATGAGTCGCTTAGCAATTGTTTGAAGTCATGACAGACCCTCAACAGTGGAGGGTCTCATAACTTCAATTGCAACCTGGGTTCAAAGTTTCGATGTCTGCCCTCTGCCATCAGCAGTTGTGTGACCACATTTTGGATGCTTGGCAACCGTCCTGCATTTACAGTCATTTGCAGCATTTACTTCTGGTTTTTGGCAAAAAAACCCCGCCCCATAGCTTCATTTAATGACTGCCATCAAAAGGGTAATAAAGTCCAGCATGGATACATGGTAACTTTTATGACAGTTTACAAATGGTAAATCGAGGATTACCTTTAGCTTTGTAACTGATGCTTGGATCACTCTCTTTTTTTTCTTATCCTGAGATCTTTTTAGAGGAATATTGGGTAAAAGATTTTAATGAAATAAAACCCTAACCCTAAAATTGTCTCTCTTTTTTCCTCCCTTTCTCACTAAATTATCTAGCCTCCTTTAATGAAACACAAAGATAGAAACACAAAGTTCAGCATGTTGTACAAATCCTGTAAATTAAATACATCCAATAAAGCCATTGGACTCAGCCAGGAAATAATCTGTTTGTGGCTCGATGGGACAGTCTGAGAGAAAACCTCTCTTTCCCTTAGCATTTAACTTTAGGACCCTCCATCTAGTCCTCCAGTAGGCATAAGGGGAAGGGCCAATGGAAGTCAAATGGCGACTTCTGGTTTTTGTGTCTTACTTACTTCATCTTTTGTATTCCCAACAACATTTGTAAAAATACAGGAACTGTTAGGTAAGCAGATTACATCAACTTGGAAAATTACTTGGCAAAAGAAGAAGATCAGAGACAGATACAAGAGATTTGACTCGCCCATCAAATGGACTATTAAGTGAATAAACATTTTTTTAATATGGCTAAAAGAACAGAGAATTGTGAACATAAAGGGGCCTTATAACAAGAAGGATAATCAGATTTAAGTAATATAGTATGTTTTATAATATATTAAATGTTAAAATAGTAGGTTGATGTAACTTTTATTAATATATAAGTAAAATATAAACTGATTAAAAATGATGTTATATCTAGATACTATAAGACAGATAAAAAGTATAGTATTTTTATAATGCATGATATAAAATATTGGGATGATGTACCTAAATGGGAAAATTTAGACAGTGAGATGACTAATATGAAGAAATTATGAATGATAAGAACTGGATTGAATATAAGGAAGCCAAAGCAAACAAAAATTATAAAAATAGGATGTATGCTGAACTAATGAGATGATGGTTATAAGAATAATATAAGCTGAAAAAATGTTATATAGAGAGATTATTATTATATAAATATAAAAAATGCCTATACATAATCATTTATATATTAAAAATATTAAGAATTATATTTTGGCTAAGGTTGAAGAAGGAAAATACAAATGGAAAAAGGGAAGATCAAAGAAATGCATTATTAATTAATATATTATGGAATTATCAAATTTAATCATTACTGACTGTTAATTAATTGTAATTGTCCCTTGTTTTCTTGTTAAAATATAAACCAGTCCATTCCATCTTTAATGATGGGGGGTGAGGTGTTACCCCCCGTCGATAGGGCTCACAACTTGGGCATCCTCCTGGATTCGCTGCTCAGTTTTGAAAACCATATAGGAGCCGTGACCAGGGGGGCCTTTGCCCAGGTTTGCCTGGTATGCCAGTTGCGGCCCTACCTGGACCGAGATGCCCTGCGCACAGTCACTCATGCACTCGTGACCTCCCGATTGGACTACTACAACGCTCTCTTCATGGGGCTGCCCTTGAGGACCACTCGAAGGCTTCAGCTGGTGCAGAATGCAGCCGCGCAGGTTGTGATGGGGGTTTCCCGATACTCCCATGTAACACCTCTACTCTGCGAGCTGCATTGGCTTCCGGTTGCCCTCCGGGTGAGATTCAAGGTGCTGGTGATGACCTATAAAGCCCTAAATGGCTTGGGTCCGGGATATCTGAGGGAACACCTGCTGCCGGCATCAAGCTCCCTTCGTCCTGTGCGCTCCCACAGGGAGGGTCTTCTCAGGGTACCGCCGGTAAAAGATTGCTGGCGGACAATACCCAGGGGGAGGGCCTTCTCTGTGGGTGCGCCGGCCCTTTGGAACCAGCTGCCTGTAGAGCTTAGGACTGCCCCTGACCTTCGCTCATTCCGCCGGGACCTGAAGACCTGGCTCTTCGAGCTTTCTGGCCTGGACTGAGAGTATTAACTTGGGTTTTAATTGTATTTTAATTGTAATTGGGGTTTTATTTCAAGGTTAATGTAATCATTTTAATTGTTTTTAATTTTTGTAATTTGTTGTATTGTTTTTAAAAAAACCTTGTGAACCGCCCTGAGTCCTACAGGAGAAGGGCGGTATATAAGTCTAATAAAATAAATAAATAAATAAATAAAAATAAATAAACCAAGACAACACTCTGTACACCAGACACTGGAGATTGTTATACAGTAGTGGCCAAAATTGTGGAAACCTTTTGCGAAAAGTGTACAGTAGAAATGCCACTTTTGGTTAAGTTTCCAACAATTTTTCTTCTAATTTCTTTATAAATGTAGCCTTGTTCACTTAATAATACTATTTTACATTGCTTTCTGGGCAACCAGTCAACTCTTTGCACCATTACTTTAATTTTATTACATTTTACAAGCTCACTAAATGAAAGAACACAAAAAAACCCAACCAACTTGATAGCGATCACATAACACACTGACAAATGTCCTCCTCTCAGCTTCAATACATGACATCAATAACTGAATCCTACTGTGATCTGATTGGCCCATTGTCAAAACAAGAGGACACCTGATTGGCTCTCTAAACACTCATGCTCATGGGCTACAATCAGATGAAGGAAAGCTACCTGATATCATCCTAAGCAAGTTGTACTTCCTTTTTCTGGTTATTTGGCTATAACTTTTCATAGAATACAGTACAGATAATTGAACAATCTTTGTTGCATTACATTCTTGATTAAATTATCTTTCCATTGTTATATAATTTTATGGTACTACTCCAAAAGAAGTGGTGTTATTAGCCATCGAACCTCGAAAATGCACTTTTCCCAAAAAGTTTCCACAATTTTGGCCACTACTGTAGTTAAAAACCAATAAAATATCTATATAAAAAAATCAAATCAAATGGCACTGCACTTGGATTTGACTAGAAGAGAATAGGTTGCTGCAATATGCAGAGAAATTTCAGAACTCCTAAGGTGAATGACTCAAAAAGATCACATTGGAAGAAGGACTTTTAAACTGTTTCCGGATGGCAAGGCGTCGCCGGAGGCAGCCATTCTTAGGCTGTCAGCCTCGCGGCTCCATAGAGCTGCCAAAAACAGCGCCGATCAGCTGTTTTGGTGGCTCGGAAGCCCCCTCCTCGGGAGAAGAGGAGGGGGCGAGCGCCCAGGTAGGGGTAGAGCTCTCCGGGGCCGCCAGAACTTAAAGTTTTGGCGGCTGAAGGATTGAGCCCCCCGAAGCCTGGGCATGCTCCGGACTGCGAGGCGCTTCTGCTCCAGGTTTTTTGGAGCAGAACAGGGCGTCCGCAACCATCCCTGCTAGCAAAAAAAAACTTTGGAGAATGAGGACGCAGGCAGAGCGATACAGGAGATTTAGGTGAAAATGGTCTTTTGATCTTTAACTCAATGGACTTTGCTGAGCTTGAAAGTGGAAGTGTGTAGCAAACAATAGTGGGTGAAAATGGCGGCTATATCTTCTAAAGTTCCTGCTCTGGTGCAGCAGTCTTTGTTGCAAGCATTATTGCCCCCTGCACCCGTATTTGCATCAGCTCTTACAGTTAAAGATTTGCAGAATGTGATGCAAGAGATTATGGAAAAGCAATTGCAACAGTTTGCTGAGATAATGGATAAAAAGCTGGAGGAGAAGTTAACAGAAAAACTAGCTGAGGTTATGGATGAAAAGATCACAGAGAAACTAACAGGAATAAGAGCAGACATTTTATCTGCATTTCAAGGCATGGCTATATGTATTGAGAATTTGGATGAAAGAGTGGAAGATCTCATTCAAAATGATACTAGACTGGAAGTAAAAATGACAGAAACTGAAAATGTGGTAGAGAAAATTGATTGTGATTTGACCTTGGTACAGTATTATCAGATGGAGTTTGCTGTAAGGATTAGAGGCTTAAAAGAAAATCCTAAAGAAAATTTGAAGAAAATAGTTTCTGAGGCTCTGGAAGGGGTGCTGGGGCGACCAGTAGATGAAATAATGGAAGATATAGATAAAATTTTCCATGTTAATTCGTGGATTGCAAGACAAAGGAAATTACCCAGAGATGTGGTGGTTTATTTTACAAAGAGAGTGATTAGAAATGAAGTTATTCAAGCCTTCTACAACATTGAATTTGTAATTGCTGAGCAAGAAGTCTTGATTTTAAAAGTGATCCCTCCAAGAATTTTAAGAAAAAGGAAGGAATTTGCTTTTTTGACACAAGAATTGAGACAACGTGATATCAAGTTTAGATGGGAGATACCAGTGGGTATGGTGGTGACCTATGAAGGTATGAGGCATCGTCTTACTACGGTGATTCAGGCACGTGATTTTTACAGTAATGTTTTAAAAGCAGCCCCCATACCACTTTTGGAATCTACAAAGAAGAAAGGTGAGAGAGAGTATCAACGATACAGAGAGAATCTACAACGTGCTGAAGGAACAATGCAGACAGATGAGAAAGTTACAGGAGTGGATCAAATTTCAGTGTCACCGGAGGAGGCCAGAAATTGGAAGAGGCGTGCTGCTTCTAGATGAACGAGACAAGCCTGAAGATTTAGTTGCAGAACTGAAGGAGATAATAATGCAATAAGGATTATAAGGGGTGGTTTTAGAAGAGTAAATGGGAATTGAAATTGTTAAAAGGGTTAAATATTTGGGGATATATTTTTCACCCTCAAATGTAGAGTTATATAAAATAATTATATTTTGTAATATTTTATGTTGTTTTAATTTTAAGATAATTACGAAAACTTAATTGGGAAGAATTGTAGTAGCGCTTACTGAAATTTTGAAGGTTATGATTTGCTATTTGGTTGGTATGTATATCTATTGTGTGATAAGAAGGTGGATAATGTGTTTAAGGTATATACTTTGTGACATGCTCTGTTGCAAGTTTGGGAAAAACTATAGATGAAAGCTAACTTGTAAGCTATTTTTATGGGCAATAATAAAACACGTAATAGAAAATATAAAAATGATGTGATTATATATAAAAAATTTTAAGTTTGGAAAGTAATGTATGGTACTTGAAGCTGTATAATATATTAAGAGAAGGAAAGATTGCATAAACTTGGTTTTAGTATGGAAATTTAAAGCCCAGCTGGAAAGAAGAATAGAAAATTGGTTTTTTTAATGATTGATGTAAATTTGTTTTGTCTGTAATTGTTTTTATTGGATTTTTATTGACATTATTGTTGTGGATATCAAGTGGATGTTGAATTTAACTATGGCAGTAAGACTTTTAGCAAAAAGGAAGAACTACCGATATAGAAGAATGGACTGTAAAGTTCTCAATTTCGAGGATACGGCAAAGACTTTAGTGTACCTGAAAGACTATTTGCAACAGAGAGATACTACAGAGTAAATATGGGACTAAAAAGTACTATCCAGCATTTGAATAATTATTGATGTGATATTTATACTGTTTGGAGTTAATTTACATGAGTTAAAGTGCGATAGTTTTAATAGTTTATGATTGTTTGCATAAGGTAGATTATGATTGTTTGTATTCTTATACCCTGTACTTCCCCTTCATGGATTACTGCCTTGTCGTGGCGAAGGGGCTTGCGTAATTCAATGAAGCTATGAGCTATGCCGTGCAGGGCCACCCAAGACGGACAGGTCATAGCCGAGAGTTCTGACAAAACGTGATCCACTGGAGAAGGAAATGGCAACCCACTCCAGTATCTTTGCCATGAAAACCCTATGGACAGTACCAAAAGGCAAAACGATATGACGCTGGAAGATGAGCCCCTCAGGTCAGAAGGCGTCCAATATGCTACTGGGGAAGAGCAGAGGGCTAGTACTAGTAGCGCCAGAAAGAATGAAGCGACTGGGCCAAAGCCGAAAGGACGCTCAGCTGTGGATGTGTCTGGTGGTGAAAGGAAAGTCCGATGCTGTAAAGATTTTTTCTCCATAGGAACCTGGAATGTAAGATCCATGAATCAAGGAAAGCTGGACGTAGTCAAACAAGAAATGACAAGACTGAACATCGACATCTTAGGTATCAGCGAACTAAAATGGACAGGAATGGGTGAATTTAACTCAGATGACCATCAGGTATACTACTGCGGGCAAGAATCCCTCAGAAGAAATGAAGTAGCCTTCATAGTCAATAAAAGAGTAGGAAAAGCAATACTGGGATACAATCCTCAAAATGACAGAATGATCTCAGTTCGAATCCAAGGCAAACCATTCAATATCACAGTAGTCCAAGTCTATGCCCCAACCACCAGTGCTGAAGAGGATGAAATTGACCGGTTCTATGAAGCCCTACAGCACCTTATAGAACTAACACCAAAAAATGATGTCCTTATCATCATGGGGGATTGGAATGCTAAAGTAGGAAGCCAAAAGATAACTGGAATAACAGGCAAGTTTGGCCTTGGAGTACAAAATGAAGCAGGGCACAGGCTGATAGAATTTTGTCAAGAGAATACGATGGTCATAGCAAACACTCTTTTCCAACAACCCAAGAGACGGCTCTACACATGGACATCACCAGACGGTCAACACAGAAATCAGATTGACTATATGCTCTGCAGCCAAAGATGGAGAAGCTCTATACAGTCAGTAAAAACAAGACCAGGAGCTGACTGTGGCTCAGACCATGAGCTTCTCCTTGCAAAGTTTAAGCTTAAACTGAAGAAAGTAGGGAAAAGCACTAGGCCACTCAGGTATGAATTAAATCATATCTCTGTTGAATATACAGTAGAGGTGACAAATAGATTTAAGGAATTAGATCTGATAGACAGAGTGCCTGAAGAACTATGGACAGAGGTTCGCGACATTGTACAACAGGTAGCAACCAAAACCATCCCAAAGAAAAAGAAATGCAAGAAAGCAAAATGGCTGTCTGAGGAAGCTTTGCAAATAGCTAAGGAAAGGAGGGAAGCGAAAGGCAAGGGAGAAAAACATACATATGCCCAATTGAATGCAGAATTCCAGAGAATAGCTAGAAGAGATAAGAATGCCTTCTTAAATGAACAGTGCAAAGAAATAGAAGAAAACAATAGAATAGGGAGGACCAGAGATCTTTTCAAGAAAATTGGACAGATGAAGGGAACGTTTAATGCAAAAATGGGCATGATAAAGGACCAAAATGGCAGGGACCTAACAGAGGCAGAAGAGATTAAGAAGAGGTGGCAAAATTACACAGAAGAACTATACAAGAATGAGCTTAATGTCCCTGATAATCACAATGAGGTGGTCACTGACCTCGAGCCAGACATCCTAGAATGTGAAGTGAAGTGGGCCTTAGAAAAGCTGAGCAACAACAAAGCTAGTGGAGGTGACAGTATTCCAGCTGAGCTATTCAAAATCTTAAAAGACAGTGCAGTAAAAGTGCTACACTCAATTTGCCAGCAAATTTGGAAAACTCAACAGTGGCCACAGGATTGGAAAAGATCAGTTTACATTCCAATTCCAAAGAAAGGCAGTGCCAAAGAATGTTCAAACTATCGCACCATTGCACTCATTTCTCATGCTAGTAAAGTCATGCTTAAAATCCTACAAGCTAGACTTCAGCAGTATGTGGATCGAGAACTACCAGAAGTACAGGCAGGATTTCGAAGAGGCAGAGGAACTAGAGATCAAATTGCCAACATACGCTGGATCATGGAGAAAGCTAGGGAGTTCCAGAAAAACATCTACTTCTGCTTCATTGACTATGCTAAAGCCTTTGATTGTGTGGATCATAACAAACTGTGGCAAGTTCTTAAAGAGATGGGAGTACCAGACCATCTTATTTGTCTCTTGAGAAACCTATATGCGGGTCAAGAAGCAACAGTGAGAACTGGACATGGAACCACTGATTGGTTCAAAATTGGGAAAGGAGTCCGGCAAGGCTGTATACTGTCGCCCTGCCTATTTAACTTATATGCAGAGCACATCATGAGAAAGGCAGGGCTAGATGAATCAAAAGTTGGAATTAAGATTGCCGGAAGAAATATCAACAACCTTAGATACGCAGATGATACCACTCTAATGGCAGAAAGTGAAGAAGAACTAAAGAGCCTCTTGTTGCGGGTGAAGAAGGAGAGTGCAAAAGTTGGGTTGAAACTTAACATTAAGAAAACCAAGATCATGGCATCTGGCCCTCTCAATTCCTGGCAAATAGATGGGGAAGAAATGGAGGTAGTGACAGATTTTATTTTCCTGGGCTCCAAGATCACTGCAGATGGGGACTGTAGCCAAGAAATTAAAAGACGCTTGCTCCTGGGGAGGAAAGCCATGGCAAATCTAGACAGCACACTAAAAAGCAGAGACATCACCCTGTCAACAAAAGTGCGTATAGTCAAGGCTATGGTCTTCCCAGTTGCAATGTATGGCAGTGAAAGTTGGACCATAAGAAAGGCTGAGCGCCAAAGAATTGAGGCCTTTGAACTATGGTGCTGGAGAAGACTCCTGCGAGTCCCTTGGACTGCAAGGCGATCAAACCGGTCAGTCCTAGAGGAGATCAATCCTGACTGCTCTTTAGAAGGCCAGATCCTGAAACTAAAACTCAAATACTTTGGCCACCTAATGAGAAGGAAGGACTCACTGGAGAAGAGCCTAATGCTGGGAAAGATCGAGGGCAATAGAAGAAGGGGACGACAGAGAATGAGGTGGCTGGATGGAGTCACTGAAGCAGTAGGCGTGAGCTTAAATGGACTCCAGAAGATGGTAGAGGACAGGAAGGCCTGGAGGAATGTTGTCCATAGGGTCGCGATGGGTCGGACACGACTTCGCAGCTAACAACAACAGTGACTGCATCACTTAGTGGCTGTGTTGCTGATCCACCCTGTACTTAGCTCTGGGAAGTCGGGGAGGGGGGAGGGGGAAGGGAGGGAGGGGCTGGGGAGGGTTGGGGAGTGGGAAGGGGGTGGGAGGGGAGGGGGTTGGGAGGGGTTTTGTTTTGTTTTTTTAAAGATAAAATGTATTGTAAAACTTTTCAATAAAAAAAACTGTTTCCTTTAGAACTCAAAGATGTTTTAATACTTAGTTGAAGGGGTTTTTTTAATAGTTCCTGTTTTTATGGTGTAGATGGTATAGTTTATGATGTAAATGGCATAGTTTATTCCTGTTTTATACCCTTGTAAGTTTATTTAGTGGATTTTAAGGTTCTTATACTTATTTGTATATTATTGTGGGTTTGGTCTGGGATACTTCATCTAGGGCTAGGCGTTTGGTTCAGATAAAATACATGAGACCTGACTCAATTCTAAGCTAAGCATCATCTCCTATCATCTCCTATTCAAGATCATTCATATTGGATAAAAAACCTGTAAGTCTCATTTTCCATACATTTGTTCTCAAAGATTCTGGCATTAGAAAAACAGCAGATCTGAAGGCTCCTGATGCATGCAGAAATCACCTAATGAAAAGTAATATTGCATTCCAGAGGTATTAGCAATATTGCTAACCAGTTTTTGCAGCTCAGATCTGGTAGCCCTAGTTTTGGAGATTTACTTTGGGGACCGATAATGGTAACCTTAAAGACTGGCCTTTTGCTTTTCTAAGTTATACCCCAATTACATTTTTTCTCTGTGAAAATTAGGGAAAATGTTTTGAAATGAAGACTAATAAACAATAAGTAAGATGGTCAGTATCCTCAAGAAAGCTTGTTCAGGTGTGAAGTGTATATTCTTTGGTTGATTCCATCAACTTAAAATAAAGGGGACAAAGAGCAAACCAAAGATTGCATAAATTGATATGGGCACCCAGATCCATTTAGATATAATACAGATCTTTGTGCTTGTACAGTTTCATAAATTTAAAATTGATCCCTCGAAAAACAAAACTGCTCTGGGTCCAAAGTGTGTGCACACTGCTGAATTCCATTCCATCATCTGTTTAGAAAGAAGACCAAACTTTTCCAAATGTGTGGCATGAAAAGAAGAAGACTGAAATGAAATCAACAGTAATAGCATGCAAATGCCATGCTCCCCAGCAAAGACAATGCATTTTAAAAAGTAATCTCTTCCATCTGCAGAGAAAACTGTTGATAATGGATTGCTGAAATACAGAGGTATATGTGTAAGCTCTTTGTCCTGTGGACTGCAGCCTTCACTGCATTTGACAAAATAGAGCACAACCTGCTGCTTAGTAAGCTAGAAAAAGGTGGGATATAGACAACATCACCACCAGCTGGCTGACAAACCGTACTGAGCAAGTAGCCCTCAATGGCACTACATCCACATGGAGAGAGGTAAGCAGTGGGATACCACAAGGCTCCGTCTTAGGCCCAGTACTCTTTAATATCTTCATTAATGACTTAGGTGAGGGAATAGAAGGGGAACTCATCAAATTTGCAGATGACACTAAACTGGCAGGAATAGCCAACACCCCAGAAGTCAAGCTCAGGATCCAAAAAGTTCCTGACGAACTTGAACAATGGGCCCTATCCAAGAAAATGAGTTTTAATGTGCAGAAAAGCAAAGTTTTACATTTAGGCAGGAAAAATCAAAGGTATAAGTACAGATTAAGCAAGACCTGGCTCAAAAACAGTAACTGTGAGAGGGACCTTTGGAGTTCTAGTGGACAATCACTTGGCTATGGGCCAGCAGTGTGCAGCAGCAGCCAAAACAGCTAATACAATCCTGGATTGTATAAACAGAGGCATAGAATCAAGATGACGCAAACTATTAATACTGCTTTATAAAACCCTAGTAAGACCACACTTGGAATATTGCAACCAATTTTAGTCACCCTACTACAAAAAGATGTTGAGACTTTGGAAAAAGTTCAGAGAAGAGCAACTAAAACGATCAAAGGCCCGGAGACTAAAACATATGAAGAATGGCTGCAGGATTTGGGTTTGGCTACTCTAAAGAAAAGAAGAAGCAGGGCGACATGATAGCAGTATTCCAGTATTTGAGGGGTTGCCACAAAGAAGAGGGGATCAAACCAGTGGTGGGATTCAGCCAGTTCACACTGGTTCGGTAGAACTGGTAGCTAAATTTTGTTGAGTTCGGAGAACCGGCTGAACCCATGTCACTTCCGGAAGTCTGTTCTAGGCCTCGAAGGCCTGGAGGAGGCCTCCCAGGCCTCGAACAGCCCACAGGAAGTGCATTGATGTCACTTCCAGAAGTCCATTCTAGGCCTCGGAGCGCCAGGCCTGCATCCACACAGAGAACCGGATGTTAAGGTATTTGAATCCTACCACAGGATCAAACTATTCTCC
This sequence comes from Vipera ursinii, assembly GCF_947247035.1. Taxonomy (NCBI): domain Eukaryota; kingdom Metazoa; phylum Chordata; class Lepidosauria; order Squamata; family Viperidae; genus Vipera; species Vipera ursinii. Next base: position 234,454,278 of record NC_139512.1, read on the forward strand.
AAAGCATCAGAGGGCAGGACAAGAAACAATGGTTGGAAACTGACCAAAGAGAGAAGCAACCTGGAATTAAGGAGAACGTTCCTAACAATGAGGATAATTAGCCAGTGGAACAGCTTGCCACCAGAAGTTGTGGGCACTCTAAAGTGTGCCATAATAGCCATTAGTTTGAAATAATATTTAAAGAAAGGCTAAAATACCATCTCGTGTTCCCATAAGTTTGAATGTTGTATTATTCTAACAGTAAACTTTCATCCAATTTAAAATACTCTTTCTGAGCAAAATAAAAATGATAAGGGGTTCATATATGCTAACACCTCTTCAGGTGGCAGCATTCAGTCCATCTGGGCTGTTTTCAGAAACTAAATCAGACTGACTGGTTAATATGGGTGGGAAGCCATTCAAGAATTCCAGGCTGTAGATCACACTGGGAAATTGCAAAAACATTTCAGGAAAAGTCAGTGGCAAACCACTTCTGTTGTGATCACAGTCTTAATAAACTCAGCTTAATTTTTTATTTTATTAATGTTCTATCAAGTTAGTCTGTATTTTACATTAGCATGGAAGCATCAGATTGGGAAAGCTAGAATGTCAGGCAAAAAAGGGTATTTTTGGGGAAAAAAACCAGAAACCAGAGATGTCAAGAATTAATATAGGACCATCACATCCAGGTGAAGTTCTCCCATTCTGCTGAGCTGACTGTTCTCTCTTTTTTTTTTGCATTCTATTGACAGTTTATGTCTTCTCTTGGTTTTCCATCTTCTTACTAGTCAGACCATTTCATATATATCAGGAGTTAAAACCACACACAGAAGTACAGGCAGTCTTTGACTTACAATAATTTGTTTAGTGACTGTTCAAAGTTACAACAGCACTGCAAAAAGTGACATGACTTTTTCACACTTAACGACCTTTACAGCATCCCCATGGTCATGTGATCAAAATTCAGAAGCTTGGCAACTGACTCAGATTTATGATGGTTGCAGTTTCCCAGGGTCATGTGATTTATTTATTGCAACCTTCTGACAAGCAAAGTCAATGGGGAAGTCAGATTCATTTAACAAGCATGTGACCAACTTAACCATTGCAGTGATTCACTTAACTAGAAAGGTCGAAAAATGGGGCAAGACTCAATTAGCAACTGTCCTGCTTAGCAACAGAAATTTTGAGCTCAATTATGGTCGTAAATCGAGGACTACCTGTATATAAACTCTTTGCAAGCGGTGTTCTTGCAGCATGTCTAGTTTGGTCTTATTCCGTCTTTTAGCTGTGAGTGAGATATTATGTCCATAAACATTCAGAGAGTGTCATGGTTAAGCAACTGAGCTGTGAAGTATTCCTTCTGCTATGAATCCCTAAGTCCCTCTCTCTTAGCCTCATTGCCCTGGGGGCCATTGTAAGGAATACAGACTAATGTAGGCAAAAGTCTCTGAGCACTCAAAAACAAATAAATATTAGGAAAACAGAAGATAATTGCTCCAAGTTACACATGTGTGCGTGAAGTGCAACTGACATTATGGAATTCTGCCCCAAATGAAACACAGCAAAAGAAATCAGTGACTCAGGATAACTGACGTTTGCAGGGAGTGGGAAAGTAGGCAAGTTTGTAAAGGTGAAGTGGAGAATTTTTAAGGGAAGTATTCCATATATAGGAATACGTATTATATCTGCCAAGACCCTGTTCTTTTCCCTAGGTGAGCATAACAATCAGTTCATTTTTCTCACTCTCCTTTTATCTTTTAGTTAAAGGCAAAAAAGGCAACTCTAGAAATTGTCAGGAGAATTCTCTGGAAGCATCCTTTCGCATACTGTATGCAAGGGAGAATTAGCGGGGAGGCTGGGCACCACTCCACTTTTTTCCTGTCAGTGATGTTGCAGGGTACGAACCTTCTGCCTTGCGATGGAGGAGCTTCCCCAAAATCAAATCGGATAGCAGCCATCGCCACTTTTCCGCAGCATCAGCGCCGTCAGTAAGTGTAGCTGATGTGCAAGGTATGACCAAGTCTGACAAACTTGGTGAGATGTAGCTACATTTAACATGCGAGGGAAGACTTCCCTGCTGTGCCCGGATCGAGTGTGGGACTTCAGAGGCAACATGGTGAAACCAGACACCCGTCCTTTCAGACAGCAGTCATACCCAGGCAGAGCTCTCCCCCTGACACAAACCTGACTCTTTTAATATTATTACCAGATTTGCAAGCTATTAGCATAGGCTTTGGTAGAAACCCGGTGCCGGAGTTCAGGGCTGCCCTGTCATACAGTCAGATTCTCAGTCTCCGCTGAGTGGGAGGGTCACACTGTGTGAGACTAATAAGGACAGAGATGCATCCCCCTTTTCCCTTTCTTTAGAGACTCCAGCAACTCCTCAGCAGCTCTGTACTGGCCTTGGCTCTGCTTCTGGGGGAAACTTAATAAATAAAAAGCGAAGGTAAGAGCCTCTTCTTTACGACCAGCTGATTTATGCCAAGCCTAGCCCACGAGTACTGTCGGCTCTGCTGTTGAGTTTTGTCAGCATTTAAGGGCGCTCTCGGTGAATTGTGTGATAGATTGCCTGCTGATAAATAGATTGCTTCTTTGATGCTGATTATGTCATGCAGCTTGCCGAGTTTTGTGATGGCAGAACAGGCGTTTGTTTGCACAAGAACCTTGACTGAAAATGCGTTGCCTCTTCTGAGAGCACAGGACACAGTTGAAAACTAAGGTTTAATGTATACAAACTGGTAGAGCGAGAATGAATTCTGCGGAGAGTTTTCAGTTCACTTTCTAGAATGTTTAACGTAAACAGCTCTTAAGGGTATGTGTTGAGGTGCCTATTGCTCTTCTTCACAACTGGACCTCAATACTGAAATGTGTATTGGGTAGGTAGGATGCTTAGTGGAATAAAGGTACAGCTTAAAGGAATGCTGGAATTTTAACGGGTTGTGTTTCCCAAGAGAAACTACAGTGCTTCTGCATTTTACTGGATCAAACTCTCTCGCTCTCTTGTGCTATTTTGAAGATTTGGGATCAAGAGAGCGATCTCTCTGAGGCTAAGCAAACAGGATAAAGTGCATCGTTATTTGTAAATGAATTTCTAGTATTCAGTTAAAGGAGCCATTCCATTTCCCCTGTGATTTTATTCTGAAGTCGAAATGGTATCTTTCCCCATTGATGCTATTTCTGAAGACTTTCCTATTCTGCTGTGTTGTGTTGCTGTTATGCATAATCACAAATGTATCTAGGGCATTGCTTTCAGCAAAGGTTAGAGAGTACCATTCCTGTGAAGGGGAAGAATTTTAAATGCCCCGTTCTAATCTGAAGGCTCTGAATAGGCTACCCTTTATTTGAATTGTGCTTCTTTCCTCTTTGTTATTAATAAAGGAAAAACATGTAAAGATGCTTGCCGATTTCAGAGTACAACCTTACTACACTTCCATTGTTCATCTGACTGCTATGCTGAAAAGATAGCCCAGGCATTCCCATCCTATACCTCACACCACAATAAGTGTAGGTCTGATGCGTATCTCATCTTGGTCAGGTATAAGAGCCCTACGTCAGCTATTCCACAATGTGCTTGACTTAGCACTCATAGAGGACAAAACTATTTTTAAAAATGTACGAAGTCCACGAAAGCAGTTTTTTCTCTTTTCTCCTTTCTGCAGTCATAGAGTCGCCCTCACTATTTTAATCGTAGCTTTGGAGAGAGCCTCCTGAGGCAGAAGCACGTGTGAGTCCTTTTTTTCACTTTGCTTTTTGCCTCAGTATTAAAGAATTCCCTCAGGGATTAGTTCCTCTGAGTTTTACCTAAGAATGGCATATGCTCATGAAGATCTGAAACTGTGCTCTGTTTGCTTCCCCATTATGCCTAAAAACAAACCTGTGAATTATCCTAAACATTTGTCTTGGTTCCTTGTAAAATTGCTCCACTGTTTTATCCTGTGGCTTGAATTAGCCCAGGGTTCACATTTTTCTGACGTATGAGTGTAACTGAAATTGTCCTCAGTTTGGGCCACATGTTCATGTTGCGGCTTTACGAGAACTGTGATAAAAGCATGCAGTTTCCCAATGGAAAAGGTGTTGGGTGGTGTTAATCAGGATGCAAATGGCTTAAAATAGAAACATCAAAGTCTTTGTACACTTTGGTAGCAAGGAAGTAATCACAAGAAGACATGCTGGCTTAGGACGTTGAGATGACTTCTTTTTAGCGGCTCTTCTTTGTGACTCTAATACTCCTATAGATGGGATATATTGTACTTATTAAAGAGGTAAAAACATTCCTGCCTTGATGACCACTGGTATCCACCCCTCCCCAAAAAAGGTTTCTAGGCCTGCCTGCTTTTAAAAAGATAAGAATAAGAAAGCATGATAACTCTGCCAGCTGCTAAAGAGTCAGTGGCAGGCTTTTACTGAGTTACCTCAAGGTGCATGTTTAAGGCCCGATCACAATACCTCTGATGAAATGAGATAGTAATAGCTGTGGTAAGGTAATACATCAAAATTCAAATTGCAGGTGAAAACTGCCTTTTTGAAATCCTCTTGATGGTTTGTGAACAAATGTTTTAAACGTGGAAGAGCTTTAAAATGCACGACCTTCCCCTTGCCATTTGAATCAGGGCCACGTAGCATCTGCTTCCCCCACCCCCCACCCCATACTCTGCAACCTCATTACTATATTAATCTGCTACCTGTATCAGCCAGGCCTAAATGGGAAGATGGACCAGCCAAACTCCACAGATCACCTAAATTGCAAGCAGTGACTTGGGGGCGCGAGGGAAATAAGCACTTGCACAGGCAATCTAAAATGATTCAATCTGGGAGGGGCTGCGGCTAGCTTGCTTATCTCCTTATTAGTCTTCTGAGTGTGATCTCCCTGGGAACTTTGGGAAAGAAGTCAGGCACAAGGGCAGCGCCCTTCCCCCCCCTCCCTACACAGCTGCAAGAGAAGTGCCAACCCTAGAGCAAGAGGCTGGGCGATAGACCATTTTTCCAATCCAACTTTGGTCATGGGTGCCTGAGCTTTCAGAGAGGAAGGTAAAAGTCAGAAGAGGAAACACTAGCTTGGATACTGGAGCTTGGTAAGGAGATCCATGTCGAGGGAAAGGGGACATATTCCCACGTCAAGGGAATATGCCCGAACATTCTTGCTCAGGTAAGGGAATGGATGTAAAACAGGAGTTAATTCAGATAGCACTAGATTTTGTCTTTTGTGCTTGGTCTTCATCCTGACCCATGGGGCAAGTAGTTCTAATGACTAAGACTACCAACTCTTTTTTCGTCGGTGAAAGTTTCCTTGTTTTTAACAGATCAACGTTTCCTAAAGTAGAAAATCAACAGGAGGGGATTCTCCCTGCTCGCAAACATGGCGACTGCTTCTCTGCTGCCTTTTTTGTTGGTTGGTTTGTTTTGCTGAATGTGCAGTTATTGTGCTTGCAAAATGATTGTTACGCCTCTCCTAAAGGGGAGCTCTTAGCCTACATCAAGTTGCTTACCTCTCATTTGAGAGTCATCAGCAAGTACAGATTAAGTGACACCTCCTCCAGGCTCTCTACCATACAGGTAGTCCTTGAGTTACAACAGGTCATTTAGTGACCGTTCAAATTTACAACAGTACTGAAAAAGGTGACATTTTATTTATTTATTTAATTTATATACCGCCCTTCTCTCAAGAGACTCAGGGCGGTTAACAGGGCAATACGTAAAAGACAAATACAAAAGTTAAAATTATTAAAACATGGCCATTTTCCCCACTTACAATCATGGTCATGTGATCAAAATTCAGACACTTGGCAGCTGGCTCGGATTTATGACGGTTGCAGTGTCCTGGAGTCATGTAATCACTATTTATGACCATCTATCAAGCAAAATCAATGGAGAAGCCAGATTCACTTAGCCATGGGATCACTAAATTAAGAACTGCAGTAATTCACTTAACAACTATGGCAAGAAAGTCCATCAAATGGGGCAAAATTCACTTAACAAATGTCTTACTTGGCAACAGAAATTTTGGGCTCAGTTGTGGTTGTAAGTTGAGGTCTAGCTGTACTGACCCATCTAATGTCTTTCGCTTAGAAAATTAAGTGTCAGAATGGCCATAGGCTAACAGATTTGTGGAGGTCTACACAAGACTCTTTTGCCCTAGGGGCAATAAAGAATTTAAGTATATGCTTTTTCCCACTTGGCTATCCTTGCAACATTGAATTTCACCGTGTTGTTATATAAATATTTTATTATTACATGTAAAAGTGTTTTTTTGGCTAGAAAAAGCAATACAGTGGCACAGAAGGAAAAAAAGTGTAACCAAAATGCATGAAAGACGATTCTCATTGTTTTTAAACAATTAAAGCAAGAACCTCTTGGCAGGCAATTCTTCCAGAAAACTGAGCCTTGGTGGAGCAGTGGGCTAATGCCTCCTTAAGTAACACCAGCTGCCTGCAATTAGTGCAGGTTCGAGTCCCACCAGGCTCAAGGTTGACTCAGCCTTCCATCCTTCTGAGGTAGGTAAAATGAGGACCCAGATTGTTGGGGGCAATTAAGCTGGCTTTGTAATAATGCCGCTTGGGGTGTGTGTGTGAAAGCCCTAACAAGCAGGCATATACATAGAATGAAGGCTACTGCTAAGCTTGTAAGCCGCCCTGAGTCTTCGGAGAAGGGCGGGATATAAATGTAATAAAAATTAAAAAATTAAAATTAAATCATAATTGTTGTTGAGATGCTTCTTATGAAATAAGAGGAAACCAACCTCCTGTTTTCTTCTCCTTCAGTTCTGCAAAGAACATTTGAACATCTAAGGGCAGATGTTTGTACAGAACTCTGCCTTCTCAAAGGATTTAACATTCTTTTTCAGACCTGCCAGTATCAATAAACGAATAAGCTCCCCTTAGTCATGGGCACTCCTTGGATGGCTTTGGGCCAATCTACCTCTCTTAGTCCAACCTACCTCACATGATTGTCCTTGTATAGGGGAAAATTGAAGGAGGACATGCCATGAACGCTATCTTGAGCTTCTAGAGGAAATATAACATACATACACCTATTTAATAAAATAAAAATATAGTCATGCGTAGATGCTGACTCAGGGAAGACTTAAAACATTTTGTCTCACATCTAAAGTGGCAGATGTGATGCAAAACAGCACAGGAAACCTGGAGGTTCATATAGGCGGGGCTGATTTTCAAGACCTGGTATCTTAAGTGTGAAGAATGAATTTCCAGCAGATTTTTTTTAAAAAATTGAAATGGGTCTTTTGGTAGTAATGCTGCATTCATCAGCATTAGCACTCTCAGTAATGCTCTATTCTCAGTTGCTGATTGCCTTTCCGGGGGGAAATTCCTGGAAAGAGAATTTTGATCAGGAATGAAAGATGAGGCTGAATTAAATGGTTCATTTTTCTCAGCTATTCAGCTTCAATCAAGTCACCTCTCTATATTTCAATTAGCAAATTGGATAATCTGTTAAAAAAAATTCTTTCCACTGTTAGCAACTATTTTTCAGAGGGCACTTTACCTAATACATTTCTGATAAAGCCAGTATGTAAAAGAGAGAATTTTCATAATCAGCATCCACTTTCTAATGATTAACTCTAAAATTAGAAAGAAATTAAAATAATTTCAGTAGTATAAAATCCTGGCCATGCATGACTAGAAGTTACTGCCCTTATTTTCCCCCTGTGGAAAATCAGCTGATCCCATAGGAGATAAGCAAAATCAAACTTTATTGGGGGGGGGAAGAGAAAATACAAATTTTGGAAAAAAACTTTTTAAATTTTAAATTTCCAAAATAACAAACATTCAGTCTTGGGGGGAAAATGCTACTTGCTTTAAAAAAAATATGCTCAGAGCAGACTACAAGAAGGTAGTGGTTTGCTACACAAAAGAATTTCTGTAGTAAACTCCAGGAAATTATTCCAGGTTAATATACAAACTCCAAGATTTTGAAAAAGTGTATCTTCATGCAGAGTGTGGAAAAGGCTGGGGTTATACATTCATTTTCATAATTTGCATAGAGGAATAAACACATTGGACTATGAGATTTGGCAGAAAGCAAGAGTCTAAGGCAAATGCTGGCTAGAACATATTTATCTATTTCTACAGAAGTAATTTTTTTTCCCTGGAAGTGAAGTGTTTGTTTCATTTTAGATGTACTTCTATTTTTCTAAAATTTTAAATTTTAATCTAAGGCTGTTGGGGAATGGAAGAATGAGTCTTTCCCTTTTCCTAACTTTCTTTCCCAGGTTCTATATGAGTTCTTCCCCTAAATTTAAAACAGCCAAGATTTATCTGTATATTCTGCAGAAGGAGGGCTGGAATTATCGGATTCTGTACTGTAGCTACAAAAAGAATATCTGTTTCTCACAGATGAGTATTAAGCAAGAAGTTGCCATCATCACTATGGTTTTTTTCCATAGTTGCACCATCAAAAAGCTGAAGAAAAACTGATTCTTTTGACATGTGTTATCAGGAAAAAATATTGATAACGCTGTGGGCCACAAGAACAACACATAATTCACTATTAGATGAAATAAAACTGAGTAGATGCTCTAATATTCAAGCAAAAGCTAAAATACTTTGGATTCATAATACAATAATAAGAATCATTGGCAAAGATTCTGTTGCATAGAAAAATTGAAGGCAATGGAAAAAGAGGCTGACGAACACTGGGTGTTACTGGATACTTTTACTGATAACATGAATAGAAGCTTACACAAACTCAAAGAAGCAATTAAGATTACTGGGGCATAAAGTGCCAGAATGCAATGGACAAATTAACTGTGCTGTGTCATGGAGGAGAATGCTATTTTTTGGAGGATGAAAACTTCAGGAGCTTGGGGATCAATAATTTTGCTAGCATCCTCCAGATGATTCCTTGTGCAAACCTTGTAAACAGATGAGTCATGGTAGGAATGAAGAGAGAGAGTCAGTTTCAGATGAACAGAAACTCCAGTCTGCGAATGTATCTAGGCAGGCGTGAATGTGCTCCATTGCCAAAGAGGGAGAAGATAGCTTGTCACTTCGAAAAGAGAATGCCCAGCACAAAAGACAATAAATAAGAATATCTGTAGCTTAAGATTGAAATGAGGAGTGCTTGTTGATCTTTGAGCTTGGCTATTTTCTTATAGACATTTCATTTCAAACTAGGTAATATCATCAGCGCTAGTCTAGACCAAGGGGTCTTCAAACTTGCCCCTTTTATGACTTGTGGACTTCAACTCCCAGAATTCCTCAGCCAGGTTCTGGCTGAGGAATTCTGGGAATTGAAGTCAACAAGTCAAAAAAGGGCCAAGTTTAAAGACCCCTGGTCTAGATCATATTTTGAAAGCCTTTCAAGTAAAAGTTTGTAAAGCAAGGCCTGGGACACCTTCACTTAAGCATTGTGCAAGCCTCTCATGCGTAGGTGATTCTTATTTTGTTGTGAGTCCTGCACCCATAAACAGATGAAGATGTTTATTCCTCTGGAAATTAAACAAAACATACTATTTCTGGATTTCATTGCTTTTCATTTTTGTTTATGTGGGTTTCCAAAATTAAAGGCAAATATATTCTGTTCTGAATTACTGTTGCTAATTGTTTGTTATTATTATCAGACTAATCCCGCCTTCATAAAGATAAAATTAATGTCATAAAGTATAGATGGCATGAATAAATTGTGATGATTTATTTTTTTCCAGGAACATAATTTTCATATTCATAGGGTTACATAATCTTTATTAAAGGCACAAACACACAAACACACACATACACACACATACATATATACACATACATACATACATGCTTACTTACTTACTTACCAAGGTTGTTTTTTTATTCATTCTAACACTCTCAAAAGTCACAGTTATGTGTAGAGAACAAACATAATTTGTAAAATACTTTCAAATCTTAATTTTGCTCTTATCCCTTTAAATCTAAATATAGGAAAGATACATTCCAGTCTGATATGATGACTAGCTCAGCATTCTGCTGTAGTGAATGCATTCTGCTTAAATTGAAATAATAAAGGCAAAAACTCTGAAATAAAAATGTAAATCTGCTGTTACTAATAATTTAATGGCTTATTGACCAAAATATATAATCTTTGTGCAGCTGCCTGAAACTTATTACTCATCAGTCTTTTAAAAGTAGTTGTGAAAGATCATTCCCTCTGTAAAATTCAATGACTATATTATTGCTTTTACTGTAGTGTTACTGCCACCCAGATGATAGAGATTGTTTAAAATAGATTCTTCTTTGTTTCTACTTAACAATCTTTTATAATGCTGTAAAAAGTGTAAGCTAATTTCAGCAGTATTGCTGTCAGACATTAGTTATTTCAATAAGCAAACAAAATACTCTATAATTATAGATCAAAATGTAACAAAAATGCAAAACATTGATAATATTCATTTGATAACTCCATACCTAAATAAAAAAATATTCGAGAAAGTAAAATAAAGTAGCCTTATGAACAAAAACTATCAATATAATTACAAGGGTGAAAATAAATTATTTCACAACAGCTGTTACAGTCAAAAATACAATTCTCAAAAGCTGGAGATTGTCCACAGAAAAATGATGGAAGATTAGCTCTGGCAATTAAAAAAAAAAGATACATTTTTGATCATCGAGATATTCTTGGCTAATATACAAACATTTCATCTCCATTTTTAGATCTTTATGATAATTAGTACATAGCAGGGAATTCTAGCTTGTAATTGCTCACACACACCTTTTCTTTCTCTAGGATATGTTGCTGGATGTGTTTATGAGTAAAGCCTACATAAATGTGCGTGTGAAAAGCTTATTCTGATTGTTCATAATTATTCTGGTTTTACATCACTCACTACAGTGTAGCTTAAATGATGAGGGTGGGTGAGAACAGGAAGAAGTTCCTTGGCTGAGGTGGGTTTTTTTTATATAGCTTTACAAAAATTTAATAATACCTAATTTATAAAAGAAAAAGAAAAGAAAGAAGAATAGAATGTTCAGCACTAATTTTGCCGTTTGGTTGAATGGATGTTACAAAGTAAGCTATTCCTTTTACCATGCTCCATTTAATAATAGACTATCAAGCTGAAATCATGGTCAGCACTGTCTGCTTCATTAATTTCATGTGGGCTAGCCATGCAGCAGAAAAGATAGCTGCAAAATCCACAATCCTCTTTATTTGTTCCCCATTTTAGCCCAATCATCTCTCCTCTCCCCCTGAAAACAGTAGCTATGAGATAATAACTCAAAAAGTAGGGAAACTCCTAACCCTTTGGCTATTCATAATTATACCACCGATGTTGTATATGATTCAGCTATGCATCCATTACAGATGTCCAGGTTCACTAAGCATTGGTAGAGAGTCTGTAATCATGTTTGTTTTTCGTTTCAGATTTCGGGTCATTTATTTGTTCACATGTGTTCAAGAGGAGATGAAGGCTATTGGATCTTGCATAGGATGGCTTTGGTTTGCAGTCCTCTTCCTCCTTCCTGTGTCTCATTCTACCATGGTCACTGGCAAGCCAGGTATTTCCTTATTTTCCTTCTTTTAATAGGATTCAGAAATTTGTTGTGATATTTATCCTGTTGGATAGTTAAAATTACATGGAAAAATACAGAGTATGTTTATGTAAACCCTCAGGTCATAATGCAGCTATACTGTGCAGAGAACCACAGTTTACTTAAACTGTGACAAAGATTTTTAAAAGTTAGGTGGGGTTTTGGGAGCTAAACAGTATTTCTGATCTGGAGAACATGTAACTACGTTGAAAGATATTTTCACCTAAGATATCTACCAGCAATATTTCCATTTCCTGAACTCTCACAGGAGCCTACATTTAGAACGTGCATACCCTCATTTTACAGTTATGTTGTGCTGTTATTGATACTTCCTCATTTTCTTAAGTTACAACTCCAAAAAGAACCCAATCCTGGGCTTGGAAACCGAGCAGACTCCTAAATACAGTTTTGTTCCATTAGTTGTACATGCTCTGTGCCACAATCAGAACAGTATTTTCGGTACTACAGAATATCAATCCAATCGGTTTTAATGGGACTGGTTTCCAAATTACGTCTTTTAGCTGTACATGGAAATAAATTCGGCTGAAGTAAACGGGGATGACCTTGAAAGAAGCAACTGCGCAATTCTTAAATTTTCCCCAGAAGCAGAATGTTCCTATGTGTCTGACAACTGAGATAAATAATGCCCTGGAAATTATAAACTATCTAAAATGAAAAAGGAAAGTATTTGAATAAGGGTAAAAATGCAGGACAAGTAGGATTCATTCCACACCTTGCTATTTCTTTTTGTTTTATTCCCTTTTAACTTATCATAGTTCACTATTTGAAAGTGCTCTGTACTGTGATAAATTTAGTTTGCCATCTACTAACTTTTATGTTCCCCTATTTCCATTGAATATTCCTACTCCTCCCTTTAGTTTTTTTAACTTTTGTTTTTATATATACTTTCAATATTTCAGCTTTTTAAAAATTAGACTTTAATGTACTTTTATGCTTTTTAAATTTTGTTGTATCGCACCCTCCTTATACTGGTCTATGATGGCAATCAAGATTTGATATGTTAATACCTCTTTATTCTAAAAAAGGCTGCCTTTGTACATCTCTCCTTCCTCTCTCCTCCTCCATACATTATTTTGACTCATTTACTATTCTTCCGGCTATAGCTTCTGTTATTGGGTTGCTTAAAAGTACCACCAATATATATGGGTGTGTGTAAAGAAATAATGTAAAAAATAAGTATTAGCCCCTTCAAAAAAAAAAACCTGTAGAGTTTCTAGTGATTATTATAGTACAGTAGTGGCCAAAATTGTGGAAACCTTTTGGGAAAAGTGCATTTTTGAGGTTTGATGGCTAATAATACCATTTTTTTTGGAGTAGTACCATAAAATTATATATCAATGGAAAGATAATTTAATCAAGAATGTAATGCAACAAAGTTTGTTCAATTGTCTGTACTGTATTCTATGAAAAGTTATAGCCAAATAACCAGAAAAAGGAAGCACAACTTGCTTAGGTTGATATCAGGTAGCTTTCCTTCATCTGATTGTAGCCAATGAGCATGAGTGTTTAGAGAGCCAATCAGGTGTCCTCTTGTTTTGACAATGAGCCAATCAGATCACAGTAGGATTCAGTTATTGATGTCATGTATTGAAGCTGAGAGGAGGACAATTGTCAGTGTGTTATGTGATCGCTATCAAGTTGCTTGGGTTTTTTTTTTTGTGTTCTTTCATTTAGTGAGCTTGTAAAATGTAATAAAATTAAAGTAATGGTGCAAAGAGTTGACTGGTTGCCCAGAAAGCGATGTAAAATAGTATTTATTATTAAATGAACAAGGCTACAGTTATAAAGAAATTAGAAGAAAAAATGGAGGAAATATAGCCAAAGGTGGCATTTCTACCCTACACTTTTCGCAAAAGGTTTCCACAATTTTGGCCACTACTGTATAAGGCAGGATGCTGTGGAATATCACTTATGTGTGGTGGTGCATGTTTAGAATGCAGTATTGCAGGCTAACTCTGCTCATTGCCAGGAGTCCAGTCCTGATTGGCTCAAGGTTGACTCAGCCTTCCATCCTTCCGAGGTCAGTAAAATGAGCACCGTGGAACTGTATATAAGTCTAAGTGCCATTGCTATTACTATAACAGGACATACAATATTGATTGGTTTAATAGTCAATGGAAAAGCAGAAGTTATGAATTTACTCATTATGAATTTTTGAGAATAGAAATTAAACGTTACTGACTTTATACCTATTCAAAGTAGATATCTAAAATGTCAAAATGCTAATTTTAGATCACCAAGAGACCAAACATGAGGATTGTTCATCAGGGAGTTGTGGAATATCAGCCAGTATTAAATGATCAATAACGTGCTGAAGCACAGTAAGAACTGTGGATTAGCAAATCTTGCAGTTCGGATTCTTTCTCCAAGTATTAAGACAGCAAAGACTTTCTAAGACTTGCTGATGTCAGTTCCTGAAAAAAGAGGAAAGCTAAACTACTGGATATTCTGTATCCTTTCCTTGCTCACTGAAGGTGTGAGATTACAAAATTTATCTTTTATTGAATAGCTGAATATGGAATTGAAAATACCAGCCCAAAAACATGCATTAGAAAATGAGATTTTGCCATTGGTAAATGTCACCATTTACCAGGGGGGAAAAATCCTGCAATTAAAATAAATCTGACCTCCTCAAGTCTCTACAATTGTTTGTAACGTATGCCTTACTTCTGAACATTTTAGAGACAGACATCAGGGGAATGCAGCCTGGAAAAGGATTTTCCTCAGTTCAGCATAAAAAAACTGAGCAAAGTCAAAGTCATGAATATATATATATATAAAAAGGCTGAGGTATGCATCTCAAAGGATGGTGAAATTTCTAACCAGGTTTTATGCCTCAACTTAGTAAGCCATGCTTAGCCTTGGGTTTTGTGTGTGTGGGGGAGGAAGGTTTCTTCTTGCTACTGTTACCCCTTCCCCACTGCTTACTCCAAGCTTAGATGATCTGTTGTAGCAAAACTTTGTATTTTAGGGGTCTAAGACTGTTTTGAATTGAGATCCTTACAAATTGCTTATGGTGGCTAAAGCACGTTGAAATGACTGTAAGGACACACGGAGCTTCACAGGCAGATCCCAATTAACCTTGATTATTAAAATGGGGTTTTGAATATGGTGGCAATTACTTGTGTAAAAGAATGGGAGAGATAACATGTGTGTACTATTAGGAATAAAAGAGGAGAGTTCCTCTCCTGCACGGTCTGGTCAATGGTTTCATTTAATTAGCTAATATTGTATTAATTAAGGAAATGGCATGACAGGAAAAAAGGAAGCTATTGTGGTATAGCAGATGAGGCTTGCAGTAGCTTCTTTTAGGGTATTCTAATAGCTTTTTGGCTCACAGCAATTTTCCCTTTATTTTCACTGATGCAGAACCATTGGTATAGCAACTACTTACTTGAGCAAAGTGATTATGATAAAACTAAAGTATAACAAAACTAAGAGAAAGGACTGACCTACCGTACGGAAGTTCATGTAATCAATAGCTAACATGCTTCTTGCAATTATTTTAATCCCTGTGTTTAAACATTTAGATTTAAACATTTATTTTGAATTCATATTATCATAAAGGTAAAGGTAAAGGTTCCCCTGCACATGCGTGCTAGTCATTTCCGACTCTAGAGGCCGGTGCTCATCTCCGTTTCAAAGCCGAAGAGCCAGTGCTTGTCCGAGGACGTCTCCGTGGTCATGTGGCCGGCATGACTAGACGCCAAAGGCGCACGGAACGCTGTTACCTTCCCACCGTGGTGGTCCCTATTTTTCTACTTGCATTTTTACGTGCTTTCGAACTGCTAGGTTGGCAGAAGGTGGGACGAGTAACAGGCGCTCACTCTGTTACGCGTATTATCATACATCTGTATTATCATACATCCCAACTTTCTTACAGTCTATAATATACTTCTGACACTTTCCTTTCTGATTGTTTGTAACCTTCAGTTGGATGGGGTCTCATAGAGCAATAGTTTTTGAATCAAAGTATCTCAAATGGGCTACCTTATGGAATATGTCCAAACTTTGGGATCCGTGACTCCCTGTGGGATTGAAATTTGGCCAAGTTGTGGCCCACGTAATGCCACCATGCTGCTGCAGCCAGCTACAATCATGTGGTTGTCATTTCCAATGCTCCTTTCCAGCTTTCTCCTAGGAAAGTCAATGGGGAAGTTGAAGTCAGAAATCACTCCTGCTCCCACTGCTTTTTTGCCCGCCCGTGCTCATTCTTAACCTACCTGTTTAGGTAAGGAAGTACATTTTCTCTCAAATGATGACCCAATGGATCAGAGGTTATCTAGTAGCTTCTTAAAAGGATTGCATAGCTGCTTAGTAATTATCATAAGTCATATTAAAAGTCTGAGACTTACGAAAATTGGTTTATGTATGCCATCGAAACAATATCATAAATCAAACTTAGTACTTATTGTGGCACATATACTAAGAGTCAAATGCATATTCACACAGGAGTAACCCTCACTAAAGATAACAGCACTACATTTAAGTAACCATTTGCAAATGGTGTTATTAGCCTTGGTTAACTATAACTGGTTACATAAATATAAAAATACATATATCTTACTTCCTTTTACCGTAAGTTACCTTATAAAATTGCAGACAAGAAGTAAAAAAAAACTAAGAAAGAAATTAAAGGTACAAGATAGGAAAAGATAATTTGGGTGCACCTTGTTTACAGTATATCAGCACTATTACCTACACTTCTCCACATATTTCTTTCTCTGGCAACCCTCCTTGCTTCCATTAAGTCCATACATAGATTCTTACGCTGCCTTTTGTTCTTTAAACTTTTCAGCTCTCTTGTTTTCAAGATCTCATTGACTCCACCCAACTATAGATTTCTTGCTTCCTTTCTCTTTCCATTCATTCTTCCTTCGAATGTTTATTTTGTAGTTCAATCTTTATTCATTCTCTAATACAAGCCTCTTTTGTGTATTGATGAATCACATTTGTATCTAATTCATATTTATTTACCATTCATTTTTACCTGTTAACATATACATTTAAATACTACATTCCCACTGTATTTTACTTCCTTTTATTTTTTTCTTCTAGCATATTCACCTCTTATTTCCATGAAATAGGCAGGAACATACAGTATTCATATGCTCAGCCATTTTCACTTTTTGCTGCAAACATTCCTCACAACATACTACAGCACATTCCATCACTATCTATCCACCAGCATTTGCACATCTTAAAATGTCTATGTCATTGCCTCACCTTTAATAAACATTCTCATGTTTACAAAACTATTTTTGCAATTTAATTTTTCTTCAATTATATGATGACCAGCATTTTGTTTACTCCATTTTCCATTAAATTCATCCACCTTGGCATTTGATACATTAACATACAGACCCATTTTCCTTGTTGAATTTTACAATCACTGAAAATCATTCAATTTCTCAGCCAAAAACATGGAATCAACTTCATCAAAAAATATGTACAAAGCCACATTCCAACAAACACATCTGATATTATAATCAGCATTCCTTCTGTATTTATCATACATACATTAAAAAACCAAGGGGACAGCATACATCCCTGTTTTGTTTCCTGCTCTATGTTTGCCATTGGCTAAGTATTTCATTTGTCCTCACACATTTATATACAGTGCATGTATTCCAAATTATTTTATTGCATGCAGCAACCAACCACCTCCTCATTCATTCAAAACACTGAATAATCCAAGCCTATTCACTTTATGATACAATTTCTCTGAATCAATATATATACAACCATTTTTCTCAGATCAATACATTTCATTTGATTCAGGATGTACTAATTAAAAGTTGACAATATCAAAGGAAGTATATCCTGGGTTTCTGCTACGTGGCATTGCTCATATAAGTAATATGTGAGATGTAGATTAAAATTGTAGAGGTGTGAATTTTAATACAAATCCGACTTGAGTTTGCAAGAAGGTATTTAATTCATTGATTTTCTAAGTGGGTCATGTGCTGATCTAAAATAAGTCTCCAAGTAAAACCTTCTCCGTTTTCTTCTTTTCATTGCATCCATTGTTTTAGAATTGTTTAAAGAGGAAGAGAAAGAGAGTGTATTAGAGAGAGAAAAGCAGAAAAAGAAGACACCACATTCACAAACGACCTTTATCAGTTCATTTCAGGACTGCAACATGCTCTGCTTGGGCTGCTTTCGAAGGCTATTCCAAAACCTGTTTATTATAAAATGTAGCAGCTTTTGTGTGAAATCTATGAATTGTTTCAGCAGAGTAACACTTCTTTTGATGCTACTGTCCTGTTCACTAGTAGATTCCTGACTATGGTTCAGAAAACCAATTATTATCTATAAAGTCTTTTGCAGGGGCCCTGACTGCCTTGCTCTAGTCTACAGCATGTAGAGCCTGTTGTTTGTGCATGCATGCTGAGTATTTCCAATCCAGTTTCCATGAAACTAAAATGGCAGGGACCAGAAAACACTCTTTTCGCTTGATAGCCAGTTTGTTTTCCAAGGTAATGATGGTTTCCTTCCTGCTAATATTCTGGATGGAACATGAAAGTGATCTTCTTTCACTTTGGGGTAATTTATGCTGGAGTGGAGGCTCTACTGTTGTGTTCTACTGGTTCTGCACTGGAGTTCTCAATGGGTTCAAAATCTGCATGATTTTGTGAAAAATTCACAAATCTGTAGATTCTGTAGATTTTTATCCTTTGCCCTGCAGATGCAGCACTGGTTCTGTCTATTTATTGTGTGTGTGTGTGTGTATATATATATATATATATATATATATATATATATATATATATAATTTTATTATTGCTTCTGTGTTTTAGAGTTTTATGGTTCTGTTTTTATTTCTAAGCCATCCAGAGTCTTAAGATTGAAACAGCATAAAAGTTTGCAAGATAAAAGTAAAAGGATAGAACTATAGCAGATACAGCTCCTTCCTTTACATGGTAAGCTGCAACTGTCAAAACTTCCTCTCCTACATGCAAAATTTAAAACCTGACCATCCTGAACAAAGAAAATGACAGACTTGAAGAAATAAATGAACTATTAATACAAACAGGCAAAAAGGAATGTTGCTTCAAAATCATTGCTTTAATCACTGCTTATAATTAAAATAATTGTTATTTAAAAATATTCTATACTGTAAATATTTTGATGGATTGTAATGTTTTTGCAATATATAGATTCTTAATAAAATGCCATCGTACTGTATAGTTTTAATTTCCCCGGATTATTGAAAACTATTGGCGTTCCTAAAATAGCACCAATGAATCATTCCTCCAATTAATTCATTAGGATTATTCATGACTGTGCCACCATTTGCATTTGGAATTACTCAAGGGTTTGGGAAGACACTGACTTATACTGCACACTGAATGTCATTGAAAAGTTAATGCTCCCAGGCCTTTCAGTTGCGACTCACACCCTATTTATGGTTCACAGTCAGTATTGACTGCCTACATAAATATAACTGTATAGCCTGTCATAGTCTAAGTTTAAATAATTTGCTTGTAAGACTGAACTTAATGAATGCCAACAATCTCATATGCTACTTCTTGTTCTCTCTGGGTGACACAGCTGAATTCAGGTGTGCTTTGTTTTGCCTCCTGCCACAGGCAAATTGGTATCTATGGCCGATATGGTTATATCCAAAATGGGAGGATGTTGCTAGACAATATTATTAGAAGAGAATGAAGTAAGGTGCCGTCTAGTTGTCTCCTGTCCTCATCAATGTAGATTTCAGATCTACTGCGATCTTACTGTTGTAAGCTGCTCTTGTACTGTATATATTTAAATAAAGTGAATAGAATTACATGCACCACAGAGAGAAACATTCAGTTCATATAAATGCAACAATAAATAATGAACAGGAGCATTTAAAATAATCCATGCAAATAGTCCATGCAGGTTTTAATTCTGAGCATTTTGTATTTCTTAAAAGCATTCCCAGACTACTAGTTTGTCTTTTCTCTTTAACCCCAGGCTTGTTTGGAAATCCCCTGCTGTTAGGAACTTCCCATTTTAAATTCAGCACTGATTTAGTCACCCCTACATGAGAAGGCTAGCGTTGAGCTCAAATAATTAACACATGGTCACTGCTTTAAGTAGTATTGCAGTTATTATGTGGTGGGCTCTGATGAGCAGGAACGAGGACATGCAGTTGAGTACAGACAAACTCATACTTTAAGCAGAAACTGTACTAGAGATTGGAGCCAACCTGCTTCAATATATAGCCAGGCCCTATGGTATTAACCAATCGGATTGAAGCTATACTTGCCACCCAAAGTTGACCAATGGCAGGACCGGAGACGTCCTGTCTGGGTTGCTGGAGAACCGTTAGTTCTCCAGAAATGCACATGGTGATATTCCAAAAGCCTAGTACATAACAGCAGTAATAGAACATTTCTGGTTTATGTCATTTGGGTTGGAAACCTCAGTTTGGTTATTCCAGTTTTGTTTTCAGCACCTTCCCAGTCAGTCCCTGTGTCTACATCAGAGCAAGCACACATCTCACTCAGTACAGCTGGTAAAAATATTGCTTGCTGTTGATTTATTGAACGTCAAATATTAAAAAGTTAACGGACAAAATGGAACGCAAGGCAGGCAAAAGCAGGGAGCAAAGGATACAAACAAGCACAAATTTAATTATATCTCTATATCAAAAAAAGGCAGAACTTTACGAACCCATTGGAAACTGGTGAGTTATGAATATGGATAGTTGCAGAGGGAATGGCTTTTGGTTATTCCATCCTTAAGCCTTCTGTATACGTAAAAGCAATAGAATAGAAACGGCACTAGCTAATTTCTTACTTTTTCTGCGCCATTAAAGAAAATGTATGTGCATAAATACCCTTATATATCCCTCTGTACATGTTTTTGTGAACCATTTGATGTGACAGTGCTATATTTATTTAGCAACTCTATTATTTTTCAAATACTGTATACTGTATATACATTATGGCTCTGGCTTTAAATTGACTTGAGCCCTACACATGTAATAACATCTCAGTGTTTAAAAAATATTATCATACAGAAAAAAACTCTGAGAAATTAATAGGTTAGGGAAAGTCAGGTTTGAATCTGACAGGATGGCAGCCAGTGGTTCCAAAGCTAAGAGAAATATAATTTAAATGGTTATTTTTTTGTATATATTTAAATAAACCAGCAAAAACTTCACAAATCATGGTTGCATGACTGTGGAACACTACAACAAATCATAAGATTTGTGTTCACATGACTGGGAGGAGAGACATGACCATTTTCATCAGCTGAAGTTGCTTTATGGGCCATAAAGCATCTATTCGGTGGGCACTGCAACTTTGGTGATAAAACAGCCATTTATTAAGTGAGGTCTACCTGTATTCTGTCTAAGTTGTATTCAGGTTTTTTTGTATGTTATTTCAAAATAGAGTAGTCTTTCTCAATCTTTTTACTCTGAAAGAATATTTGAATTAATTTACAGGCCTTAGGGAATCCCTGCATAAAATTAGCGGGGGGGAAATAAAATAAAATTTCACAATATAGTTAATTTCTATACTATACGAGCCACATTTTACAACAATTACAACAACAGCAAAGCCGTAGACAATCATGGCACGTAAAAATTCCTACCACTGCAAAGCTGGCAATGTGTGACAGGTAAAATTAAAAAATAAAGGTGTTTTTTTTCCCAGTCATGGTCTCTTAGGGATCCCCAGTAGAGAAAGGCTGTGGTAGAGAAATTAGGTTTAGTGATGAACTGTGACATAAAGCTTAACAGGGAAATTGAAAGTAAAAGTTTGCATATATTTGTGCATATCTGAACAAATCAGACTGTTCAATGGTACTTGCTTCTCTTAAATAAAATTAAAATCTAAGCCCTTAAAAATTTAGGACAGTTGCTCCGGTGCCATTGCCTCAGTTTGGAGCACATCGTTGTTAATAATATTGGACCATGGGCAATGACATTTTTACTACAGTATGATTTTGGAAATCAAATTTTATATTATATTGCACTTAATTATTAAACAAATTGTGTTTGAACATTCCAAGTGAACATGATTATATATTTACATCAAGCCCTATAATAATAAAACTATGTTTAGTGCCATTGCTTCACACTGCTCAACAAACACAATACAGTACTGCAGGGGTCTTCAAACCTGGCCCTGGCTGAGGAATTCTGGGAGTTGAAGTCCACAAGTCATAAAAGGGCCAAGTCTGAAGACCCCTGCAGTACATCGGTACTCATCATTAATCTGTTCTACAGACGCAATGAGTACCAAAAATTATGAGTACCAAACAATTTTTTTCCATAAGGAATAATGGAATGAGTCATAAGGCAGTTGGCACTGACAAGTTCTAGCTTGTGCACTGAGTACCACAACGAGTACCGAAAGAAAATTTTTGTGTCAAAATGTGTTGAGTACCAAATTCAATGAGTTTCAAAGCAGTTTAATTTTAATTTAATTTAATTTAATAATATTTGTATACCGCCCTTCTCCCTGAGGACTCAGGGCGGTTCACAGGGCAGAATAAAATACTAAATACAAACGTTAAAAAGAGATTAAATAGTTGCCCATATTAAAACAGTTAAAATAGAATTCTAAAACACCAAGTTAAAAACTAAACCACCAAAAATAAAAAACCCCACCAATCCCCATCAGGCTAGGCCGGCTTGTACAAACAGAAAGGTCTTGAGATCGCGACGAAAGGAGCGAAGATCGGGCGCCATCCGGAGCTCTACCGGTAGCTGGTTCCACAGCTCCGGAGCGCCCACAGAGAAGGATCTCCCCCTGGGGGCCACCAATCGACATTCTCTGATCGGTGGCACCCTGAGGAGGCCCTCTCTGTGGGAACGCACAGGGCGCAGGGAGCTTGATGCCGGCAGCAGATGTTCCCTAAGGTACTCCGGCCCCATGCCATGGAGGGCTTTGAACACCGTTACCAGTACCTTGAATCTCACCCGGAAGACAACCGGCAACCAATGCAGCTCACGGAGCAGCGGTGTAACGTGGGAGTATCGGGAGACTCCCAACACAACTCTCGCGGCTGCATTCTGTACCCGTCATTCCCAGAGGTTGTAATACCAAGTTGAATACCAAGATACCACTGTAGTATTAATTCAGCACTATGACAAACCTTGTACTTTTCCTGGTAAATAATAGTTGGTCCTGGACTTGATAGTGCAATTATAACATTTATTCCTCTTATATAAATATAGCATGTATAGTTTTTTGTATATGTAGTTTATCTTATTTTAGTAAGAAAAGCATAATGAAGTAAGATAAATATTAATTTAAATATTGATTACAATCCACTCTAAATTCAGTAGATTTTAGTTCTTCTGATTTCAACATAAAAGTTATAATATCATTTACTGTATTTACCTGAAAAAAATTTCCAGTAATGATTTATATATAAAATGGGAGGAATCAACTATTATCCTAAGTTAATAGATTAGTGGTTCCCCCCCCCCCCAATTTTCCAAAGATGACACTTTCATTCAAAGTTGTCTTCTTTTCAGTCATTTCTATCCACTGAAGTTATTAGTTCAACTATGATTCAACCCTTAATTATTTGTGGTTATAAAGCGTTCTGCATGCTTCCTTTAATTAGAGATAATTGAATCACATTACATTATTATTGCTGTTGGTTTCTATGCGCTTAGGCAATTTAAAATTATGTAGAAAAGCATTTGATTGCACATTTATAAAAAAAGCCGTAAAAAACACATCCAACAGGGGCTGAAGGTCTCTCAATATTTGTTGAATATTGTGACTAGGAGGTACACAATTTAGTTGTTGGCTGGTAGAAGAAACGAGGTAGGCAAAGCATCCACAGCAGGGCTTCTGGAATTTTTCCCAATTCCTTTGCCATTGTAAGAATCATCTTACTTTCTCCTCTGTAACAAAGTGTGGTATTTTATCTATCTATCTATCTTTTTATTAATCCATGTGTATCTGTGAAAGTCTCTTCAAAGGAAATGGATATGTGTTGCCTCTGTGTGTGTGTATTTGTGTGTGTGAAGGTATAATCATGGTAAGTTATTGTCTCTATTATTTGGTATGGGTGGAAAGCACAAGGCAGGCTGACAGTGATCTTGTTTGGAGGTAGGGATTTAGAATGAAATGGTTGTTAATATTCCAAGTCACTGATAACAGCAGGGAGAATTTTTCTAGATTTTGTTGTTGTTGGCATCCCCCAATTGCATCCAGCCCTTTTTCAAACTTTAGTTGGCTTCTCCAGCCCTACTAAATTTGGTCCTCTTCTGTTTTGTGTTTGGAGATTAATGCTGACGGACATAAGGAGTCCTAAACCCTTTACACAATTTCTTTCAACAAGAATGAAAAGGAACAGTAAGCATTGCAGGGATTGTTATTCTAAAATGTCTGACAGGAACATGCAGTCTATCAAGAACTGGAGAGTATCAATATACTACTAAAACCCACAGATCTATTTATAACCTTCAGCTGGGCGAAATTGGAAGGTACACTGAAGCAGTATTGAATCGATGTAAGCCAAATGAACTACCGTAACTTACAGAATTGCCAGGTCTCAGGACTCCCGCTGGGTATGAAATTTGGGGAAATTGTGGTTGCTTCAGAGACACTGCACCTTCCAATTGCACTTCCAGGAAACCCATAATTGCATGATGCAAGGGAAAATGGGAGGACCATATTCCCTGCCCTCTTTCCTGCTTCTTTCTGGCCTCTGTAGCCAATTCGCTGGCCATAAGGCAAAAAAGGCAAGGCTGAAATTTGACATCTCTTCAACAGTGATGGGAAGTGTGGGAAGGAGGAGGAAGTGACTCGGACTCCTGCTGATGGGTAAGGCTGGCTGGGGGGGGGCGCACTGGTACTTGACAGGTGTGCCTCTTCCTGCCTTGTGGGGGAGAGAGTCCTTGGGGACATGGTAGGATGGGGAGCAAAGGTATAAGTTCCCTCATGGTCTGCAACTCCATTTCTTCTCCTTCCTCCCAGCAAAATGGCAGGCAGTTCCACAGCTCAGTCAAGGAGGAGGAGGAGTGATTTCTGCCACTCCCTGCCAACTTCCCACAGTAACTTCAATGGGAAAACCTACAGGAAGTGGATTAAAATCCACCTGGTTGTTTCTGTTTGTTTGTTTGTTTTTGCCCAGCTATGATCATTCTGTTTCTCTGTTTATGTAAGGAAACATTTTTGAAAGGATGACTCAGTGGGACACAGGTTGTTTAATATTTTGTAAAAAAAAAAATTAAAAAACCTCCCCCTATGTGAATGACACTTCACAAGAATATAATAGTAGAAGAAAAGATTTTTTCTCTGTTCGATCAGTTTTCAGATTCTTTCCCCTACTGCCCAAATTATATGAGATTTTAAAGGCATGCAATATTTTCATTTACATTTTTTTAGAATGCAGATTTATTTTAAAATGATGACTAAGCAAGTAATGGAGCTGGAGAAAATCCACCTATAAAGCTGCTTAGGCAATAAAGGAAAGAGGGTATAAAAGTAGAGTTGAATGAGAAATTTGTCTCACAAGAATTGTTAGAAGAATAGTTCTTTAAGAGAACCTGAAATATGCACACACAAATTTGTGTATTATAGGAAAATAACCACAATCATATGCATTTTAGAAAAAAGCAATATCCAACTGCAGTTCATTGTTTATTTATATATATATATAAATTAGTTCTACGCGGGGAAAAACCCGAATGACCGAAGACCCACATATAAACACCCGCGAAAACCTCAGAAAACATATATATGTGTGTGTGTGTGTGTGTGTGTGTGTGTGTGTGTGTGTGTGTGTGTGTAATGTTAACTATTTAGATTACCTTGCTAGGCCCCAAACATGGGGCAAATCTTTATTTCCTGTCCGGTGTGACTACAGCCTGTTCGATGGCCTTTGAGATAAGGCTGAAAACAGGAAATAAAGATTTGCCCCATGTTTGGGGCCTAGCAAGGTAATCTAAGAGTTAACATATTTTTTTTTATTACATTTATATCCCGCCCTTCTCCGAAGACTCAGGGCGGCTTACAAGCTTAGCAGTAGCCTCCATTCTATGTATATGCCTGCTTGTTAGGGCTTTCACACACACCCCAAGCGGCATTATTACAAAGTCAGCTTAATTGCCCCCAACAATCTGGGTCCTCATTTTACCTACCTCGGAAGGATGGAAGGCTGAGTCAACCTTGAGCCTGGTGGGATGCGAACCTACACTAATTGCAGGCAGCGGGTGTTACTTAAGGAGGCATTAGCCCACTGCTCCACCAAGGCTCTTAATGACACACATATATATATATGTATGTATGCATGTATATATATATATATATATATATATATATATATATATATATATATATATATATATATATATATATATATATAAAGCATATACAAATGTATGCTGAGTCACTTGTTGAGATGGGAAGCTATAATATAGAAATCAAATAAATACCTAAATGTAGATATGTGTATGTAAAATTTCTTCTGTAGTTGGAAACTAGACTAATTAAATCATTTAGCAAAAGAAAATAAACAGAAGAGCCATCTCCCCAGATAGAAGAATTTTTTTCACTTGAAGAACTTAGAGAAGGCAACCTTGAATACCTAATTAGGAGTTCCAGTACATCTGCTATCGGTTCTCTCCTTCCTTCCTTCCTTCCTTCCTTCCTTCCTTCCTTCCTTCCTTCCTTCCTTCCTTCCTTCCTTCCTTCCTCATTAGGACACAAATGACTAGCCAAATTCCTATTGAACCTTCATTTTCAAAGTTCTGAAATACCATTCTCTTCATAACTTGCTGCTGTCAGTTTCTAATCTTCTTGTTGTTGTTAGTTGCGAAGTCGTGTCCGACCCATCGCGACCCCATGGACAACATTCCTCCAGGCCTTCCTGTCCTCTACCATCTTCAGGAGTCCATTTAGGCTCATGCCTACTGCTTCAGTGACTCCATCCAGCCACCTCATTCTCTGTCGTTCCCTTCTTCTCTTGCCCTCAACCTTTCCCAGCATTAGGCTCTTCTCCAGTGAGTCCTTCCTTCTCATTAGGTGGCCAAAGTATTTGAGTTTCAATTTCAGGATCTGGCCTTCTAAACAGCAGTCAGGTTTGATCTCCTCTAGGACTAACCGATTTGATCGCCTTCCAGTCCAAGGGACTCGCATGAGTCTTCTCTAGCACCATAGTTCAAAGGCCTCAATTCCTTGGCGCTCAGCCTTTCTTAGGGTCCAACTTTCACAGCCATACATTGCAACTGGGGAGACCACAGCCTTGACTATATGCACTTTTGTTGACAGGGTGATGTCTCTGCTTTTAATGTGCTGTCTAGATTTGCCATAGCTTTCCTCTCCAGGAGCAAGCGTCTTTTAATTTCTTGGCTGCAGTCCCTGTCTGCGGTAATTTTGGAGCCCAGGAAAATAAAATCTGTCACTATCTCCATTTCTTCCCCATCTATTTGCCAGGAATTGAGAGGGCCAGATGCCATGATCTTGGTTTTCTTAATGTTTAGATTCAACCCAACTTTTGCACTCTCCTTCTTCACTCGCAACAAGAGGCTGTTTAGTTCCTCTTCACTTTCTGCCATTAGAGTGGTATCATCTGCATATATTAGGTTGTTGATATTTCTCCCGGCAATCTTAATCCCAACTTTTGATTCATCTAGCCCTGCCTTTCTCATGATGTGCTCTGCATATAAGTTAAATAGGCAGGGTGACAGTATACAGCCTTGCTGGACTCCTTTCCCAATTTTGAACCAATCAGTGGTTCCGTGTCCAGTTCTCACTGTTGCTTCTTGACCCGCGTATAGGTTTCTCAAAAGACAAATAAGGTGGTCTGGTATTCCCATCTGTTTAAGAACTTGCCACAGTTTGTTATGATCCACACAATCAAATGCTTTAGCATAGTCAATGAAGCAGAAGTAGATGTTTTTCTGGAACTCCCTAGCTTTCTCCATGATCCAGCGTATGTTGGCAATTTGATCTCTAGTTCCTCTGCCTCTTCAAAATCCTGCCTGTACTTCTGGCAGTTCTCGATCCACATACTGCTGGAGTCTAGCTTGTAGGATTTTAAGCATAACTAGCATGTGAAATGAGTGCAATGGTGTGATAGTTTGAACATTGTTTGGCACTGCCTTTCTTTAGAATTGGAATGTAAACTGATCTTTTCCAATCCTGTGGCCACTGTTGAGTTTTCCAAATTTGCTGGCAAATTGAGTGTAGCACTTTTACTGCACTGTCTTTTAAGATTTTGAATAGGTCAGCTGGAATACTGTTACCTCTACTAGCTTTGTTGTTGCTCAGCTTTCCTAAGGCCCACTTCAGTTCACATTCTACGATATCTGGCTCGAGGTCAGTGACCATGTCATTGTGGTTATCAGGGACATTAAGCTCATTCTTGTATAGTTCTTCTGTGTAATTTTGCTACCTCTTCTTAATCTCCTCTGCCTCTGTTAGGTCCCTGCCATTTTGGTCCTTTATCATGCCCATTTTTGCATGAAATGTTCCCTTCGTCTCTCCAATTTTCTTGAAAAGATCTCTGGTGCTCCCTATTCTATTATTTTCTTCTATTTCTTTGCACTTTTCATTTAAGAAGGCATTCTTATCTCTTCTAGCTATTCTCTGGAATTCTGCATTCAATTGGGCGTATCTTTCTTTTTCTCCCTTGCCTTTCGCTTCCCTCCTGTCCTCAGCTATTTGCAAAGCTTCCTCAGACAGCCATTTTGCTTTCTTGCATTTCTTTTTCTTTGGGATGGTTTTAGTTGCTACTTCTTATACAACGTTGCGAACCTCCATCCATAGTTCTTCAGGCACTCTGTCTATCAGATCTAATTCCTTAAATCTATTTGTCACCTCTACTGTATATTCAACAGGGATATGATTTAATTCATACCTGAGTGGCCTAGTGCTTTTCCCTACTTTCTTCAGTTTAAGCCTAAACTTTGCAATGAGAAGCTCATGGTCTGAGCCACAGTCAGCTCCTGGTCTTGTTTTTACTGACTGTATAGAGCTTCTCCATCTTTGGCTGCAGAGCATATAGTCAATCTGATTTCTGTGTTGACCGTCTGGTGATGTCCATGTGTAGAGCCGTCTCTTGGGTTGTTGGAAAAGAGTGTTTGCTATGACCATCGTATTCTCTTGACAAAATTCTATCAGCCTGTGCCCTGCTTCATTTTGTACTCCAAGGCCAAACTTGCCTGTTATTCTGATTATCTTTTGGCTTCCTACTTTAGCATTCCAATCCCCCATGATGATAAGGACATCATTTTTTGGTGTTAGTTCTATAAGGTGCTGTAGGGCTTCATAGAACTGGTCAATTTCATCCTCTTCAGCACCGGTGGTTGGCGCATAGACTTGGACTATTGTGATATTGAATGTTTTGCCTTGGATTTGAACTGAGATCATTCAGTCATTTTGGGGATTGTATCCCAGTATTGCTTTTCCCATTCTTTTATTGACTATGAAGGCTACTCCATTTCTTCTGAGGGATTCTTGCCCACAGTAGTATACCTGATGGTCATTTTAGTTCGCTGATTCCTAAGATGTCGATGTTCAGTCTTATCATCTCTTGTTTGACCACATCCAGCTTTCCTTGATTCATGGATCTTACATTCCAGGTTCCTATGGAGAAAAAATCTTTACAGCATCGGACTTTCCTTTCACCACCAGACACATCCACAGCTGAGCATCCTTTCGGCTTTGGCCCAGTCGCTTCATTCTTTCTGGCACTACTAGTACTAGCCCTCTGCTCTTCCCCAGTAGCTTATTGGATGCCTTCCGACCTGAGGGGCTCATCTTCCAGCGTCATATCTTTTTGCCTTTTGGTACTGTCCATGGGGTTTTCATGGCAAAGATACTGGAGTGGTTTGCCATTTCCTTCTCCAGTGGATCACGTTTTGTTAGAACTTTCTGCTATGACCTTTCCGTCTTGTGTGGCCATGCACGGCATAGCTCATAGCTTCATTGAATTACGCAAGCCCCTTCGCCACGACAAGGCAGTAATCCATGAAGGGGATTTCTAATCTAGCCCTGCCTAAAATCTCCAGTTTAACTACCCACATCTCTTCATTTTTTTTCTCTTAAGAGAATTTCAGCTTTTCTTTCTTCTGCTTACTCTTTAGCTACTGACTTCCATTTAAGAACAAAGATACCATCTTTCTTCCTTCGAATCTCTTCCATTCTTTCCCCCAAATCAGGCTTTTTTCAAGTGTATATTAAAATGAATTATATAAATTGAATCTCATTGGCTTCCTTCATCACCTTGCTCTTCAGTTTCAAATGCTGTAGAATAAACACTTCAGGGCAGGCTAAGGTGCTACATATTCTATGTTGATATTACTAGTATTTTTTTTTAAATAGCAAGTTTGTACTTTAATAATGTTCTGGAATGGACAATCAGGGCTTCATTTATTTTTGTTTTTGTGGGCTGCAGTGAATGTGGATTGCAGATTTGGATGGGCAGAATTGTTCTATTTTTAAAGATTTCTTGAAGTTTTAATGTTAAACTAGTTTTTTAGTTTACATTATCAAGTAAGTCTATTTCTAGTTCAGGTGTTCTCTGAGTCGAGTACAATACCTGGCAGCTTCATGGAGCAGTCCATGTAGTCTTCTTCAGTGTAACAGTATGGAATTGACATATCATTGGGGCAATTCCATAATGGTTTTTTTACAGTTCTCAATACTGACTATAGTCCTTGTGATTCCCCCATCCAAATGTTAACTACAGGTAGTCATCGTTTAATGACAGGTTGCTTAATGACTGTTCAAAGTTATAGCAGATTTCACAAAAGCACCAAGTTCTAAGTTCCAACTGCCTCACACACCAACACACACATCAGGGGAAAGCTGATTGCATTTCGGTGCTTGGAAACCGGATCACAATTACAACTGGTTGCAGCATCCCACGGTCATGTATCCACAATTTGTGACTTCTTTTTTTTTGCTTTTTTTGGCAGAAAACGGCAAAAAAATGCCCATTGTAGATGCTGGATTCATTTAATGACCATGTAGTTTGCTTAATGACTGTGGTGAATGACTATCACTATCGTAAAAAAAAGGTTGCAAAATTGAATCTGGTCACTAGCTGCCTCGACTTAAAACCACCATGATTTACGACCAAAATTTTAGACTCCATGGTGGTCGTAGCCAAGGACTACCTGTAGATATGATTCAATTTTTTCAAGATCAGTCCCAATTGGCTCAATGCTGCCATTTAGCTGGACATTTAATGCTTACTTTGAAATTTTCCTGTACACCATACCAACTGCAAAGAAATTACAAGGACTGTTGAAAAAGCTGTCGAAGCTGGTTTGAAGTCCAAGTAGCTTCAGTTTGCACACCACTGATTATTTCTTATATTAATGTTAGACATATTGCAGCAGACAGTGTAATCTGTTGTTTCAGTTTTTTTCTTAAAGTTTAGAACATTTGATATTCTTTTTTTTTAGCTCCTGAGTGCCCAATACTGAAAGCAGAAGGACATCACTTCACCCATCTGTGCAAAGAAAACTTAAGGGTTTCAGGTAAGGTCCAAAATTAGTACAATGCATACCTTGATTTTAATAATAAATTGTGCCTTTAATCTTTGGAAATCTGTTCTGTTTAGAGGAGTGTTGCAAATAAGTTTAGAATCATCTTTCTGATTTTAATTCATCTTTGCCTCAATTACTATGAAAGAATGAAAGCAGCATTTCCAGCTCATTCAGATGCGAAAGGAAATGACAAGTACATTCCCCAGAGGTTGTCAAGTCAACTACTAGGAGAATTTCCTATGAGCATACTATCAACAATGAAACCTGGGATCTGGCCAAGATTTTAGTTAATCTATCAACAGTGTTATCTGTTTTGGTAAATTGTATTAAGTGGGCAGCTGATGATACGGCTTGATTACATCTTTCAGGTTTTGATTTAGCAGAAAGCTTCTCTTTGAGGCAGACTTCATGTGGAGTTGAAAAACCATGTTTTAAACTGGGGAATGCACCTCTTATCAAAGATTCTCAGTAAGTAATCAAATACCCTATTCTTGGATAACTATCACTGGCATATCAAGGGTAATTGGGAGCTGCCGAGAGTTGATTAGAAGGTGGGACAGCTGCATAAATGTTTTAAACAAATAAGGTGTATAAATAAAGGATGGGATAGTAGGAACAGTCTGCCACAGGTGCTGACAATAAGGAGTTGCACTGCCTGGTGACGTGGATAATGAGGAAATATCTGGTGAGTTGGTGGTGTGTAGCCAGATCACTGCCAGCATTCCAACCAGCTGTTTGGCTGTGGGTGGCATGGCATAGGAGCAACAGTGGGGGTGGGGTGGGGTATTAAAATATGATCTGCTTCAAACATTCTAGGTATGCCATTGATAACCATGATCTTGAAAGGTTTTTTTTC
Organism: Vipera ursinii; assembly: GCF_947247035.1. Lineage (NCBI taxonomy): Eukaryota > Metazoa > Chordata > Lepidosauria > Squamata > Viperidae > Vipera > Vipera ursinii. Next base: position 234,486,112 of record NC_139512.1, read on the forward strand.
TATATTCTTGTATGATTCTCTTTTTCATATTCATTATATCTTTTTCTTGAGTTTCTTTATTCCATGCTTTCTGCAGCTTAAGTTTCCATTCTCCTGCAACAATTAATTGCTTTTTCTGAAGATTTTAGTTTGAATTTCAGCCACACATATTCCAAAATAGCTGTTTGTTTGTAAACTATGGATATTCGTGTGTACAGTTCTTTAGGTTTTGTTCACAAATAGTGAAATAAAAACAAGCTTTTATATGCTGTGTGAAATAGTCTAAAATTCAACTTCAGTTTTAATATCGGTCTTGGAAAACTTTAATACATTTATTAAAAAAATCTAGAGAGGAGATCATGAGGCTGAACAGATTATTATTTCATATAAATAGAACTTTCCATGCTGGCTATCAGCTTACTTTATCTTTTCTCATCTGCTGCAAGTGAAATTGTACTTTGTATATATTGTTCTCTAACACTTACTCAGTATAGATATGAAAAAGAATATTTGCAAAAAGAAATGTGTAAAGCTGCCTGATTTTTCTCCATTCTTTATGAACAAATTCACATTGAATAAATGAACATGATAAAGCCAACAGTTTAGCATATGTGTGCATACCCAAAGCCAACTGCTCTACAGTTTTTCTTGTTTATTTCTTCTCTTTCCTCCTCAAAGATCCAATTACTCTATAAATGTTCCTAAATACAAAAATATGATTTGTGGCTTTTGATGCAAGGACAATTTAAAAGGAAACTGACATCAGTCTGCAAAGTGCATTAACTTATATCCCTAAACCATTTTTGAATCCATCATCTCTGTACGGTGCTTTTGAAGAAGCAAGCCTCAAATCTGTATGTTTCTGTACACTTTTAAACTTCTACCACACAGTTAATAAAGTGAGCTTATAAAAAAAAGCTTAGGAGCTTGTAGTTCTGTAATGAGAATATTATCTTGCTTGCTGAATATTGCTTTTTTGGAGCCTCCTTTTCCAACACAGACTATTTTATTTTAAAGGACACCAAAGTGCAACCAAATGACACACTTTGAGAGTCCATCTCTTCTCTTAGAATATGTAAATAGATTCTGGTGTATAGTGAGTAGCACAATATGGTCTCTCCACTACAGGAAATGAAAGGGTATCTGATTAAGCTGACTTGAAAGTGTCAAGTAGCTTGGCAAATATCCCCTCACATTTCACTCATTCAGCTATAGTATAAGTGACTGTAAACTATGCTAGGCTTCTTCTGTTGCGTGATGCCATTTTATTTCTCAGTGGGGGCTTACAACTATTGATGTTTCTGTAAAAAATTATTCTTTCCCACAATAAGGCAGGAAGTCATGGGTTGTGTATATTTTTTAACCTATGTATGTTTACATGGAAACAAAGGCCGATGCTATTTCTGTTACCTTCATGGCATGTTACTGTGATTGATGGTATAAGCAGAGGACTAGTTCCAGAAACACTAAATAGAACTGCACTTATATGATGGCTTAAAGACTTCTCCTTCTCCCTCTCCAAATTACTTTTTTAAAATTTTATTTATTATTAGATTTCCATGCTGCCCATCTCTCCAAGGCAACTCTAGGCAGCTTACGGTCATACAAGGTGAATTATTTTTCCTGAAGGCTGATAGTCCCTCTGGATCAGGAGTCTTCAAACTTGGCCCTTTGATGACTCGTGGACTTCAACTCCCAGAATTCCTCAGCCAGATAATCTGGCTGAGGAATTCTGGGAGTTGAAGTCCACGAGTCATCAAAGGGCCAAGTTTGAAGACCCCTGCTCTGGATGAATGTAAGATGGAGAATCAGAGCCTGTAGCTGGCTGAGGAAACTGGAAGTTGCATGAGTAATGCCATACTTTTAGGTTTTGATGTGCCTTCCAACACTAAAAGGTCTATTTAGACTATTTCTGATACAATAATAAGACTATCCATTCTTTTTGTGAGCTAGAATGAAGCAGTTCAGTGCTTTTCCATTTGGTCCTTTTCTTTCTTCTTTTCTTTTCTTTTGTAGAGAGAGTCTGTTTTGCTATGTCTGGGTCCAGACAATGTCTGTTAGATTTCTCCAGTTTTTATTCTGTTAGATACATTGGTTTATTCTCCCAAGACTTCTGCAATTTCTCCAGAATGACACAGAAAATGAAAGTGCAGCATGATATAAATAGTAAAAATTGGTTTTCCTCCTCTATGAGTAGAAATGTCTCATACAGTCATGTTTGCACATTGTCTTGTTTAACCACAGCTTTTGAATAAATTATAGTATGCTGGATACATGGAATGCACTAAGCCAAAACCTAATAGCTAATAATATGGTTTAATATGATATATGAATCTATCCAATATCTCAGATTAACCTATTTGGAGAAATATATCTTTGCATTTGCAGAGATACGTGGCTATCGTATTGTTTCTCTTGCTAATAATATTCAGATAAATTAATTGGTTTGAATTTCTACTCTTCACTGGGTTGTGTTTCCCCTCGATGTGTTTCAAATGAGGGTCATCCAGACTGAAGAAACCTTTGCAGCTTATTTTAGGAGAGGGAGAAATAGTCACTGTGTATAGATCACAGAAAATTGCTTTGTCATGATCCTGGTCTCATATTTGGATGAACCAGTTTGGTATCTCTCATAAATAATCATCAGAATAGGGAAGGCAGTAACAATTATAGAATTGATATATGTTCTGGGTTTAATAAGTAATATTTTACTACTACTAATTTTAATAGTATACTACTGTATTACTACTAAATACAGTATACAAATAGTTGTATAATTACAAGTATAATTACAAGTAGCATAATTATAGTATGTAGCATGTAGCATATAGCATGCTATACGTTTGGCGGTCCAGATTCAAAATAATAAGAAACTAAAGACTTGTGAAAGACACACGTTTCTGACATAAAGTATTGTGTTAACGTATTATTTTATTATGTACTCCATTTAAAATATTTCCATAAGGACATATTTTTCAGGAAGAGGATTATTTGCATAGAAGACTTGGAACAGACATGACTCTCCTTAATGTTAACTTTTACATTTATATAATAGTTCGGATGCTTTCTGTCAAGTGGTGTTGAGAAGGAATTTTCACCATTTCTTCTGTCGGCACTATGATTTTCCACTCTCACATTCTACAGATTAATAGCAATTTAAACTATATTCATAACTACACTGAAATTAAAATCCATAGGTGGTCTTCAATTTGCAGTTACTCTGCATAAAACCAGTAAATATCCATAAAAAAGAGGAGCTACATTTTGATATATGTACAGTATGTCATTTTCTCCTGAGATGCTACAAATGCAAATAACTACTGAATTTTAGCAGAACAATTGTATATATTTCTACCTAAAAGTAAAAGTGAATTCAATAGGATTAATTCTCCATGTCGTGTATGGCTTTAATTTTAAATTCATTTATGAAGAACTAGGCCACAGGACACTGGGATTTATATATGCAGATATGTATAGCGTCTTCCTTAAACAGTACAATGGATTCAGATTTAGATGTACAATGAAGTTGATAGAAATAGAGAATGACATTCCGATAAACCCACTCCCAGTTCTACACAAACAATAGAAGACTGTATTAAGTAGGCAGGTTACTACTATACTACTTATAATGGACTATTATTGCAAAAACTGAGGGGAAGGAGAAATCACCTCAGAATTGAGCAGAAGCACTTTTCCTGAGTCCCATCCCATATAATTGGAACTTATTTTATTTCTTTAAGATATTTATATAGCCTTTATGCAACTTGGTAAAACAGTACTCCTTGATCCCCAGAAGCATTTATGAGGGACAATAAGAAATGCTATAGGAAGCCGCAGTTCTGGATCTACTTCAACTCAACCCATGAACATACCCAAAAGCAAAAACACCTCTGGTTGTTTGCTGCTGCTAATGCACATGAGCTATGCATCTTTTTACATTTGACAGACTGTCTGAAAAAAGCACAGTGCATACGAAACATGACAGCTACAGTGAACTTGATCTTTGCAGCAAAGAATTTGAAAACAGCAAATAAATCTATTTACCATAAATCCTGACCCAATTCCTGCCTTCAGCTAGCTCCTCCCAATCAGAGAGATACAACTTATGCCTACTAATATCTTGACCCATGGAGTCTCTGCTTCCCATTTTTTAAAACAAGGTAATTATGGAATATTGGAATCTTGAAACAATATGGAATGAAACACTGTTTTGTCCTGAGCTTCAGAGAAAACTCTAGAATATGTATTGTTTCGTTTCAACCTCAGAACACTCAGACCAGCTATTCTGAGCTTAGAACATTCAAACTCAAAAAGTTTTACCTGCCAAAATTGTAAATAAGATAATGGGTAACAATTAATGTTATTCTTTTCTTATATGTAATACATCTTTTCTTATATGCAATACAAAATTGGATAGCACACTTTTTAAAAAAAAGAAAGTATTGTTTTACTTAAAGGAGATTGCCTTGAATTAATTATAAAAATGAAAAATGTTTCTTTTTCACAAAACACTCCTTATGGACATGAAATTAAGAATATGGAAATTAAGAAGCTATAGAATCTCTGGTATAATAATTTTGTTAAAATAAAACTATGTTTGGTAAAGCAAAATAACTGAAAAGGTTTGCACATTCCCTCATATTAAGAAAAGAAGATTGATTTACTTGTAGCACTTTTGCACTAAATGATTTATTTCAGGGTTGTTTGGGCTGTCATTTTTGCAAAGTAGTAGTACTAACAACAACAACGACGATAATGATGATGATAATGTCCAAAAAGTCATGGGAACATAGAGTGGAAAAACTTGTTGAGAATGAGAGAGTGAAGATCTTGTGGGACTTTTGAATACAGACAGATTGCCATTTGGAACACAACACGCCAAATATTGCAGTTGTAGAGAACCGAAGCATACAGCAGATTGATATCGCTTTACCAGGAGATGCCAGAGTCGAAGAAAAAGAACTGGGGGAAAATATGAAATATTGTGACCTGGCCATTGAAACTGCACAATTATGGATGAAACATGTAACAGTGATACCCATTGTCATTGGGGCACTGGGAACCATGCCCAAAAACTTTGCAAAATACATCAAGAAACTGCAGCTTCCTGCAATAACTCCAGCAATGCTACAAAAAACTGCGCTACTCAGAACATCTTATATCTTAAAGAGGTACCTGGTGGATACCTAGGATGCTGTCAGGAACCCATGTCAACCATCAGCACCAATCAATTTGAATGTTCAGTTGACTGAGATTCATGTTTAATGAAATCTAATAATACAAAAAATAGAGTTGGAAGGGACCTTGGAGGTCTTCTAGTCCAACCCCCTGCTCAGGCAGGAAACCCTATACCAGGGGTGTCAAACTGCCAGCCCACGGGCCAGACGCGTCATGAAGAAACCACGCCTACCCCATTGCTGGCAATGGGGAAAAAGTTCCGATACGTCGCGTGACGTCACGTGACGTCACGAGTTTGACATGTCTGCCCTATACCATTTAAAACAAATAGTTGTCCAGTCTCTTCTTTAAAACTTCCAGTGTTGGAGCATTCAGAACTTCTGGAGGCAGGTTGTTCCACTGTTGGAACAACCTGCCTCCAGTATGAGTTATTTGACCTGAAGAAATAAATTTGCCCATAACAGATTGCTCTTAGTGTACATGTTCATGCAGACATGAAAGACACTTGTGTTAAATAGTGGTTTTTATCACAAAATAAAAGAGAGCACTAGACTAGAAACCAGGAGACCGTGAATTCTTGTCCCATCTTAACTATGAAAGCTGGCTGGGTGACTTTGGACCATTCACACACACTCAGCCCAACTCACCTCACAGAGCTTTTTTTTTGTTGGGAAAATAGGAGGAAGAAAAGGAGTATTAGGTATGTTGTATTGCAGGATATAAATAAATAAAATAAATAATATCCACCTGTCCCAAGTCCTTGGGAAAAGCTCTATAAGTGAATAAAAATGGCAAATGCAGTCTTAACATCTGGCTGACTATGTGACTGACAATTATTATTATTATTATTATCATTATTATTATTATTATTATTAATCATCGCACAGTCAGCCAGATGTTCAGACTGTATTTGGCATTTTTGTCTACCTATTGAGTCCTTACCGAGGACCTGGGATAGGCAGATGTGGATGATGATGATGATGATGATGATTATTATTATTATTATTATTATAGCAGAGTTGCTTAAATCAACAATCAGCATGCTGGGAATTCTGGGAACTGAGTTCTACACATCTTAAAGTACTGTACGTGAGGTTGAGAAACCCTGGGTTAAATCACTATTCTGCATTTCCTTGGTCCCTGCATTATTTCTCCAACGACTTAGCAATATAAGACAATCTGAATGACTTCATATAAAGTAAATTAATTTAGGATGTCCAGAGATGTTCTCCAATTAGTCCATTTCAGAGGGGCCCATCCTGGGTCCCAGCTCTAGACCTGCAGTGTCTTCTCAACTCTAGTTGTGGTGTTGGCAAAAAAGTACGTTTTTTATTGATGGGATATATTTAGCCTTCTAGATTATGAAGCATACTATCACCAACTTAAATGAGAAAATCAGATTTTTCTGTAAACTTGCAGAAATTTACACTGAAAATATTGAAGCAGCAGATAGCGTCTACCTGTTAGGTTTTACTATCAACAATAAAGGAACTAGCAGTCAAGATATATGCCACAGACTAGCATTTGGTAAAATAGCAGTAAAGGGTTAGGAAAGATGTACAGGTGCTATGATGTGTTTATGTGTACCAAAAATCAGAATTGTGCAGGCCATGGTTTTCCATTGGGCACTCTATTGGATTAAAAATTGGACTTTGAAGAAGCAGGATGAAAGAGAATTAACACTTTTGAATATGTGGGTTGGAGAACACTTCTGACAATACTGTGTTTGGCCAAGAAAACAAACAAATGGATCATGGAGCAAATCAATCAAGAATTTTCACTCAAGGCAGAGATGATCAAATTATCATATTTTGGAAAGCTTATGCAAATGCCTAACTCTCTTTAAAAACCTATAATATTGGCAAATGTGGAAGGAAAAGTAAGACAACCAGCTGTAGAGATTATAGTGGCTACAAATACACCAGTGTATTCGAGGACAGATCATGCTGGGGTAAAATTATCTATGTAGTTGCTAAGAATTGACAGAAACATGGATGACATCATCATCATGATGGAACTTATATTAGCAAAACTACTTCTACACCCTGGGTGTCAAACCCGATTGCGCCACATGACATATTGTGATGTATCGAGACGTTTTTGGCCTTTGCGGAGCTGGGGTGGGTGTGGCCTGTGCGTGACACATCTGTCCTGCGGGCTGCCAGTTTGACACCCCTGTTCTACACTTAAGTTGTTCATTAAAATCTGGCCATTTAGTAAAACTTTTGGCCTGTAATTTGCTGCTTGCAATTGTTTTCATTCTGTCATCTCACACTTGAAAGGTGACCAGTTAAGTTCCCATCTCTCCTCTGCAGTTAATTAACAATGCCTGATCTACTCTCCCCAATGAAGATTTACAGTTAAACTATACATAATATTACCGTAGTGAAGTGATTAGCAATTAATTAGTAAAAAAAGATGTGGGACTTCCTTTCCTATCAGCAAGCTGAAAGAAAATCGCCTACTTTGTGATACTTAGCATTCAGTGAAAAAAGAGTGATTGAAATTGATCTCCCCTACAGCTAATCTCAGATGTGGGACAGTGATTTTGCTGGGAACAAAGGCTTAAATTCTTTCCCCAAGGTTCTTAGCCACTTTATTTTAAAATAATTTGATTGCTAATCACATTGCTAATGTCACATATAGATTAAGGAAGTATTTGTGCCATCTTGTTTATTTTCATTAAATTAAACATTAAATTGGCCATCAGACCCAGCATTTCAGAATATTATTGTTTGTTAACTTTGAAAATAAATAATTGGAAGTGGTGAAGTGTTCTAATAGGGAAATTTAGAAGGCTTTGCTGTGCAGTTGGTGAGAGATTTCTGTTGCACCCTTAAGTGCCTCCTGAATCTTTTATGCATTCAAAATCTTAGAGTCTCACATGATTAGGTTTTTAAAGTATACATTGCACAATCTGATGCAGTTTGTTAAAACTCTTGATACCTAGGCATATTTCATAATATCAACATTAAGAAATTACAAATACTTTGCAAATTCATGGGTTAAAAGTACTTGTTTATCAGAGATTTCTATTTCCACATATCTGTCTGTGCTAAATTTTTGTTTTAATTTTGCTTTTGGGAAAGATAACATATTAAAATGATTTTATACACTTATGTGGATTGCTTCCTATTTTTCAGATTTTAATTCTCTCCCCCCCCCCGCCAGTTTTCCATAACAAATTAAATCAGCACATAGTACATCTTTAGTCTGGTGAGTGTATATGTCAATTAAATTACATAATGGATCTGTGTGCAGACTTGCAAATTAAATTATTATTCACGTGTGCACATACAAACCACACAAACTGAGTTATCACAAACAAATTTGCTTGCTTCCGTAGCCACAATAGCAAACAGACTATTCCTAGCTTAATAAATATAATCCATAACATGTAAAAAGGTTAGCGTTTTTTCACCTTAGCATCCAGATCGCAGGTGTACCTTGGGAACTCTTAATTTTTCAAAATGCAGGGTGTTCAATCATTAAATTTAAATATGAATTAAGGGGGGATTGTGGCTTGTTTGTTTCTTTTTAGAGTAGCCCTTGGCATCCATTCAAAGGTCAAATTTCTGACCATAGAAATTTGTGTTTTCTACTCTATAGGCAATGATATTTAGCATTTCTCAAATACCATGCCTGAATAATATCTCTGCCTCCATCAGTATAATGTTGGATGAAACTTTACATCTGCTCTTGCTTAAATAATGGCAACATCTTTTTTTATAAGACAAAAAAAGCAATAGGAATTTTTAAAAATCTTATGTTTAAGAAATGGAACAAAAGTAAATGGATTATCCTATTGTAGATTCAACTCTGAACAGTGTTCAATAGAGCCTATTGAAAAGAATCTAGTTAAAAGACCTTCACAGTGTGTTAAAATAACAGAACAGTAGGTAACTTGACTAGAAAGGCACGTAGCAGTAGCTTAACAAAAGTTTGCGGGAGATTTGTTTTATATTGATGCCAAATCCTAAAAAATTTGGCAACAACCATAATTAAACAGGGAGGGAACTGCACTTGTATGAAGAATGCTTTTTCTTAGATTAACCATTAATGAACCTTGGCAGATGTGGCACCTTCAAGAGGGCATAGCTGTTATTTTAGCTGACAGCACAAGGCTTTGGGCCAAAGGTTAAGAAATCAAGATCCTGAGACCACCAGGATTTCTCAGAGCTCTAGGCAAAACTGGGAAGTCAAAAACCATCCCGCAAGAAAGCAAGCCACTTCCATGCTATCTCACGCACTTTTCCAGAGCTGACCTCAACATGAAGGAGAAATTTCCTTTATCTAATTTTATAATGATTCTTTATTAACAACATTTGTTCACTATTTATCATGTCATGTGGAAAGGTATCTAAAAGTCTTTTGAAATCCCTTTTCCATCCAATTCTTAGAATCAAACCAAACTTCTGTTAATCAGCTAAATTTTCATTTTTTCTATGATACAAAACTTGGCCACAAATGGATTGAAACTAAATGACCATAATGATGTCCAGGAAAAATTAAATTGTATTCTTGTATGAGATTTATGTATTCTAACAAATAAGTTATAATTCATGAATTTGCATGGTCAGATTAAAGTTTCCTTCCTTCTGAAATGTCAAAAAAGAAAAGAAAAGAAATCAAGATCCTAAATCACAGTGGTCTTTGGGTTACCTTGAAGTTCACTCGGTTGCAAACTGGTAACAAATTCAGTGCCCTCAGAACAGATATAATATGTTGGGAGTAAATTATTACATTAAACATTGTAGCATTTTGTACTAGTTGTAGTTTCCAGATAATCATTCAACTTCAAGGGATGGTGTGGCTGAGACAGCTCAGGTGTGCTTAGCTACTGCAGTATTTTAGTTGATTGGTACCTGTGATATTAAACTCCCGAATGTAGCTGAACAAATTGATGTATATACATGATGCTGAAAAGATTAGTTGGTTGGTAATCTTCGCCTTCTGCATTGTGTAATTGAGTTGTTGCTATTAGCCAGCACTTCAGGTATTTGCTATGCGGCAAATGATTCAACATAGATAAAAGTTGACTAGAAAACATAAGCTCTTTATATTTTCAAAAGATTAAGTTGGCTTGCAGGGAATCAAATGCTGCCTCCCACTGTGATATTACCTTCTTACCTCAAGCAGCAATTCCCTCAAATCTGATTCTGCTTCTCACATTTACTGAACTTTAAGGGGGAACAAATTCCCTTATTACTATTTTTTTCAACTAAATGATGGCGATGTGATTATTTTCTTTAAACCCAACTTGGTTGCTCTCTCACGTCTTTGCTTAAAATAGATGTTTTAAGAATTTTGTCTCCATAAAATACAGGACTAAAGTTGTTCTGTTCATTAGGCAACATGAGCTAGGATCCGTACATGGATCTCTGAGTAAGATTTTTTTCTGTATCCTTGGTTGGGTAGTTCCTTCCACAACTCTGGCAATAAGAACCAAATAATTTCCTTCTGGTGCCTCAAGGCTACATCCTCCCAGCAACTGCTTCAGCTCAGTGCAGTTGACTATAGGAGCACTGAACTAAACCTTATCCATTACCTTTGTTTCTCCATTCTTCTCTATTTTATTTTATTTATTTATTTTTGACTTTCTTGTTTCTTTTTTTCCTGGTGAACTATTATGGCCTCAGATGGTTCAAGAAGTCCTTCACTCTCCTTGGCCATATAAGAGAGTTTTCAAACACTACTCTTGAAGCTCAGCTCTAAGGAATAGCCTTAGTAGGAAGCATGAGGGGTGTCCAAGCAGTTTTCCATATCATTTTCCCTAAGGACTATCTTCAATAACTGCCTAAAAAACAGCAGAGGTCACTTCATAAAGGACAAGGTTTGGATTTCTCTCAGTCTATTTGGACTGCTGTAGGAATTTCCTGATCAGACTCTTGAAGACGGCTTCCAATTGGCCCCAAAGACCTGGTACTCCAAACTAAGGCAGCTGTCCATGAAAGCTGATAACCCGCATTCAAGAGTCAAGTGCCGCGGAAGGGGTGAGCTCCTGTTTCTGCCCCAGCTCCTGCTCAGCTAGCAGTTTGAAAGCATGAAGATGTGAGTAGATAAATAGGTACCACTTTGATGGGAAGATAAAAGCATCCCATGTGCCTTTGGCAAATAGCCATGCTGGCCACATGACCACTGAAAATGCCTTTGGACAATGCTGGTTCCCTTGACCAAGAAACGGAGATGAGCACCATGCCCTAAAGTCATGACTATGACAGGGAAACCTTTACCTTTTTTATATAGCTATCCATTTTTCAACCAACTCTGGGCTGCTCCCAAGAAAAAAGTTAAAATACATATACAATTATATTAAAGCTATAAAACTAAACTAATTAAAACATTAAAAACACAAAAACCTGGGCCAAATCAGTTCCAATGTGTTATCTAATCTTCTCCCAACACTTGGGGGGGAAGGCCAGGTCTCTCCTTATGGAGAGCTAAAAACGGGGAGGCCTGCCAAACTTCAGGGGGCGAAGTGTTTTTAATAACTGGACTCCATTATTATCTTCCTAAATGGATCCCCTATAAAATATTTTTTTATTCCTTAACTGGCATCATGCCAGTCTGATTATGAGCAGTTATGAAAACTGTCTTGTGATTCAGGCTGTTAATTTTTGAGAAAATAAGTCATGACTCAATATCACTTTACATATTTGAAAAATAACCCAAATTAAAAACACTGACTCAGCTAAAAGCCTATTAATAGCCATTTACACATTGTTCATGTTTCTGACATAATTTTTCTATCTGAATTATATTAAGCAATGACACAGAAACAGCTGGCCTAAGTCAAACCAGATTCATATGCTAATTATTGGACAGCTGGCAGTAAACACTATCTCTTCTTTAACTGTTCTACTAGCTAATTATACCGAAGGAAGATGGATGGATCCTTTATGCATTTTACCTTTTGGCTTCCCATTCTCAAACATCATTCAATCACCATTTCTGTAAGGGTTTGGAAATAATTCATAGCATTTTGATCTCAGAACCACTGAACTATATTTTTCAAAGATCCTGGAGCACTGGGGAACTACCAGAGGACTGGAAAAGAGCTGAAGAAGTTCCCATCTTCAAAAAAAGAAAAAAAAATGGATCCAGGAAACTACAGATCTATCAGCCTGACCTCAACATGTGGGAAGATCTTTGAAAAGATAATGAAGCAACGAATCAGCGAACACCTAGAGGCAAACAAAGTCATTACCAACTCATTACATGAGTTTGCCAAAAACAGATCATGCCAGAAAAATCTTATCACATTCTTTCACTAAGTGACAAAATTAGTGGACCAGAGGAATGCTGTGGATGTAATTTACTTAGACTTCAGTAAGGCATTTGATAAAGTAGACAACAACCTACCACTTGATAAGATAGAAAGATAGAAAAATGTGGGATAGACAGCACCACCACCAGATGGATTTGTAGCAGGCTGGCTGCTACACCTTGACAGACTTGAACATTGGGCGCTATCTAACAAAATGAAATTCAATGGTGAAAAAAGTAAGATTCTACATTTAGGCAAGAAAAACCAAATGCACAGGTATAGTATAGATGGTAGTAGTAACTGAGAGGGATCTTGGAGTCCTAGTGGACAATCACTTAAATATGAGCCAGGAGTGTGCTGCAGCTGCCAAAAAAGCCAACACATTGCTAAGCTACATTAACAGAGGGAAAGAATTAAGATCACGTGATGTATTAATACCACTTTACAATCCCTTGGTAAGGACACACATCCAGTTTTGGTCACCACAATGTAAAAAAGATGTTGAGACTTTAGAAAGACTACAAAGAAGAGCAACAAAGATGATTAGGGGACTGGAGGCTAAAACATAAGGAATGGTTGCCGGAATTGGGTATGTCTAGTCTAATGAAGAGAAGGACGAGAGGGGACATGATAGCAGTGTTCCCATATCTCAGGGGCTGCCACAAAGAAGAGGGAGTCAGGCTATTCTCCAAAGCGCCTGCAGGCAGGACAAGAAGCAATGGATGGAAATTAACCAAAGAGAAAAGAACTAAGGAGAAACTTCCTGACAGTTAGAACAATTAACCAGTGGAACAATCTGCCTCCATAAGCTGTGAATGCTCCAACACTGGAAGTTTTTAAGAAGAGACTAGACAGCCATTTGTCCAAAATGGTATAGGGTTTCCTGCCTGAGAAGGGGGTTGGACTAGATGACCTCCAGGATCCCTTCCAATTTTATTATTATTATTATTATTATTATTATTATTATTATTATTATTATTATTATTATTATTATTATTATTATTTGCATTTAGCTGTTTATCATGCAGTCTGAAGTTTACAAAGTCATGATTAGCTTATATTGCTTATATGTCATCATATGCTTTGTAATAATTTATAAACCATGTAATTAATTACAATGTTATTTATTTATTAATAAAATTTACTATTAGCAATTTTAATAAATACATATCTACATAATTACAATTTTAATTCTTGGATCTTTTGAAATCAGAGCAATATTTGTATTATATTATTCATGAAATACAAATGCCATCCTGCTTGCTTTTTTTTTTCCATTCTGCATGAATTGAATTCAATCCTTTTGCTTAATGCACATTACAACACATTAGCTACACCACAATAGCCATGATAAATACTCATATTGTTTCTAAGGTCTTTATGAATTTACAATGTTTCCAACACAAAGCTAAATACTTTATCCATCCACATGTCTGCTGTGGGCTGAGCTGCCTTTTATCTGACAGTTTCCTTGATTGCAACTTTTTACCCTGTCCCTCTAGGTCACAGGTCTGCAACCCGCGGCTCCGGAGCCGCATGTGGCTCTTTCAGCCGTCTCCTGCGGCTCCCATTCCTCTGCCATGTGCAGTCCAAAAAAAAAAGTGGGACTAAAAAAGTTCAACCAATCTATTCAAATATGCAGGGTAGGTGCATATCTCGCCTTGGCTCCACTCTTCAGTCAAACCCTGTTCTGCGCATGCGCGCATGTACGCGCATGTGAACACATTTTTTGCGGCTCCCAGTTTTTCCTTTTCTGAGGGAACCGGTTCCGAGTGGCTCTTTCACTGTTTCAGGTTGCTGACCCCTGCTCTAGGTCATTCCCACATATCATTACAAATATAATCCTTTACAGGTAACTTTACAGATTTTCACAGAGATGAATATAATTTACAGCATAAATGATGTAAATCACTGCAATTATGTACTTTCATATATACTGGTATTCGGGTATAATGGTCATTCCCTCTTCCCAATTAAATCTTTTACAATGAGGTTTCACTTTACTCAAGAGTTAATCTGTTAATTTAAATATTGCTAAGCACATTGATTTGTGTTTCTTAGATTGTAAGCCGCCCTGAGTCTTTGGAGAAGGGTGGGATATAAATGGGATTTTTTTTAAAAAAATAGAAATTTATTTTCATTAAAAATGTTAAATTCAATATTAGTTCCAAGGCTAAAAGATAGTGGATGTTCAATGTATTGGCATGCTTCCTATCTGAATGCAATTGACTAAATATACTTGTTTTATGTGTCAAATCAACATTATATTCCAAGAAATTTGACACTAGCAACTGGAAGCAGCAATAGTATTGGTTTTTTGCTCCTCATTTGCCTTGTCTTATGTTTCATAGAGGGACGTGGTGGCTCAGTGGGTTAGGACCCTGAGCTTGTCGATCTGAAGGTCAGCAGTTTGGCGGGTCGAATCCCAAGTGCTGCGTAGCAGAGTGAGCGCCTGTTACTCGTCCCAGCTTCTGCCAACCTAGCAGTACAAAAGCATGTAAAAATGCAAGTAGAAAAATAGGGACCACTACAGTGGAAAGGTAACAGTGTTCTGTGCGCCTTTGGCGTCTAGTCAAAGGTGCTGGCCACATGACCACGGAGACATCCTCAGACAAGCGCTGGCTCTTCGGCTTTGAAACGGAGATGAGCACCGGCCCCTAGAGTCAGAAATGACTAGCACGCATGTGCGGGGGAACCTTTACCTTTACCTTTATGTTTCATAAGTTTAGATGTGGGAGCAAAGGCTTCCAAATCAGTGTCTTAGATCAGACAGGAAGTATTTAATTCATTCCCTCTGAAGGATAATAGCATGCATGGAATCTGATTCCCTAACTGTGTTTCACTAGAAAGGAGGGTAGAGATTTCACACATTTGAACTCTGAAAATTGTTTAAATGTGGATTTATGCTATTTATTACAACCATTGCAGAAGGATCTATAACTGGACTGAAATTCAGAAGCTATGGACTGAAGCTTATAGATACCGGAGAAATGTAAAAAGCAGAATTCAGATTCAAAAAGCTAAACCAATGCAGTTCATACCTTAATTTTTAGTATGTTAGAATTTAGAATTGGAGGAAGCCTCCTCAGCCAGCAAGATGGAACATTGGAAATAATCTGAAAACAGTATTTGAGCTTCACTGAATTTTAAAACATCCAGTATAGCTTGTAGAGTTTGAAATCACTATTACAAAATTAGAACACAATCACAGAAATACAGAATCATTTTTCTTTTCCCCATACACATGCTCCTAAAATTCCTCTCACTTTTAAACATAAATTTTTATATGAAAACTTTGAACAATACTGGATAGCAGTGCATTTCTTTTAAATACAATATAATGCGGCTCCTTTTAAGTTAAATCCCCCCCCATTTGTTACCTATCTGAATCTAGCAAAATACAGCGAGTCTCCTAATTCAGTCCACCAGCTTCCTATTAAATGTGTAAACACTATGTGGCTTGATGACTCTGATACAATGCAATATAAAAGGATTGTCAAGTTGTTAATTATAAAAAATATTAAAATATACAAAAAGTGGTGTTTGAACCAGCTGCATGATGATTTCTCCGGATTCTAACTTTATTCTGAGTAACAGACAGCTAATCTTGATTCTTACTGAATAAGCATTGAAATGTTCTATGGTGGTAAAAGAGTTGCAGCTGCAGCTTGTTAATTACTCACTGCTCTTTTTTTAACCCTTTTAAGTGGTTTTTTTTTAAAACGCTAAACCTTACAATTTGTTTGCCAATTTTTTATTCCCCCGTTAAATGCTGATGACAAAATTAGCAAAAGGATGATTATTGGGAGACTTTAGAACTTTCTTGCTTGGAGGCTAGAGATTACACAAGGGAAAAAAGACTGAAATTCTGACTTAAGGTGGCATTGAATGCAGCATCTCACATCTTAGGACAAAGGTTTTTCGCACTAGCAGCTTCATAATCACTGATCGTTAAATTATTTGCAAGATTGACAGGTGACGGTAGGTGTCAGCTGGAAGACAAAATGTCTTTCCATTAACGCCAAACATCTCTCACTTCACTCTCAGGAAATGTAACTTGGATCAGCTTTCTTTTCCTGGAAGACATTCAGCAACCTAGAGGCCCCATTGATACATGTAAATACGGAAGTTAATCACCACCTCTAATTTGGTCTCATTCAGCAAGGAAGAATTAGTGTTCATAACATTTAAAAATAGCAGCTTTTTTTTTCTCCACCAATGCTTTTTAAAGCAAAATCCGAAAGGTAAATAAAGATTGCCTTACTAAATTTGATAGGGGTACCTCTTCCTACTGCTTCTCAAAAATAGTCCTGCCACTCAGTCTGCCTATAGTTCAATTATGACTCTGCTGGCTTGATTGACAGCCAGGCATGAAAGCTTGGAACACTTAGGGAAAGCTGAAAGGAAGATGAATAGCATTGGTAGCCTGTTTTAATTTGTACCCTGCTTTCACGTGGGACCTGCTTCACTCACCTACTAAGTCAAGTAACTTCAGCTATGAAGTGC
The DNA here is from genome assembly GCF_947247035.1 of Vipera ursinii. NCBI lineage: Eukaryota > Metazoa > Chordata > Lepidosauria > Squamata > Viperidae > Vipera > Vipera ursinii. The sequence goes on from NC_139512.1 coordinate 234,503,042, forward strand.
AGTGCATGAGTAGTGCTTTCTGACACAGAAGCTGGCCAGAGTAACCTGCAGTTTGCCATATTTCCATGAACACGTCTTCATTGAGCTACTAGTTCTTCCCTCTTCTGGCGATCTGAAGACTCACTTATTTGAACAAGCCAGCCTGGCCTGATGCGGGATGGGTTGGGATTTTATTGTTGTTTTTAATATATCTATTTATTGTTTTAGTTTGGGCATTGTGTTTAATTCTTTTTTAACTTTTGTACCTTTGTATTTTTATATGTTTGCCCTGTTCACCGCCCTGAGTCCCTCGGGAGAAGGGCGGTATACAAATAAAATTATTATTATTATTATTATTATTATTATTATTATTATTATTATTATTATTATTATTATTATTATTATTATTATTTTCATTATTTTCATTATTTTCATTATTTTCATTATTTATTTATTTAAAACATCTCTAGAGCTTCCTATCTTATAACCCACTCTGGGTGGCTTCAATCTGAAGTTAAAACAACGTACAAAAACCTATTAAGACTATAAAAATGAAACTCATTAAAACATTGACTGCACCGTTTTAATGTGCACCGTACACTGTTAATAGCAAAAGTTTTTGTGGACTTAGGCCACTGATTTTAATTCTAAGGAATTTTTTCTCTGGTGGCATGAAAGCCAAAGTCTACGACTTTGGTATTGCATTTTTTTTAAAAAAAACACAATTAGCAGCATTTATCTCTATGTGACATTCATATGCAACCAGCTCTGGGGCTAAACCAGGCAGCTTCAGTAATGAAAACTGAAATTGCTTCAGCTTGAAGCAAAGAATGTGCTGTCTCTTATTGATACCTGTACACAGATGACAAATCTGATACTACACCCAAGAGAAATGTACTGGATTCACTCAATTAGTCAGCTTATTAAAATCCTAGACTAGTACAAAAAGTATGTCTGTGAGTAATCTGTGAGGACTTATAAATCTATCTTATGAAATCAATAAAATTTGAAACAAAATTAAAATACATCTATAAAACAACCTGGAATCTGCTTTTTTAAGTATGAGTGACGTTGTGGTGCTTACTCAGCATCTACTATTCTGTTTTAAAGTTTAATGCATATTTGTTCTAAAAGAAGTGATTGCCTAGGAGCAAAAATCAATTTTTTGATTTATCACATTTTATCAAAACAATGTGTGTATGTGTGTAACTTGTAGCATAGCCACTGTGTGCTAAAGATTCAAACAGTGTAGATTATCTGTTTGGTCCCTAAAGAAAGAGTATATGTCAAAAGAAAAGTAAATTTCCAGCCAATTAATTGGTGTCAAGTTATACAAGTCTTTTATGATTTGTCTCAGGGGATATGCTTCATGTTTTATCTTCTAAGACAAAAAGTGAATGCTTATAGTAACTGCAGCAGGTAGGGAATAATTAATTGCAAAACTGGCATTTTTACCATGACTAGCTCAGAGAAAATTACTGCATAAAAAGGATTATTGGCCATAGCTCCTTTTGATATATAACTTGCCTCATGCTCTCAACAACAGTTTAAAGAAAAGTAGAAAAATCTATAGTCTACTAGCAAATAAATTTTGTTAAGCAAAAGCAGGTGATTATCAAATTTCAAATTAACATTTGCTACTGTGTGTGCTGTCAATAATATGCACTGCTAATTAGTAGGTAGAATAAAACAACTGGGAAACCCAAAATCAGATGTGAGAGAACATCTTTGTTCAGCTTGGTTCAGACTGAACATCAAAAATCAAAAATATAACAGGGGTAGATGGGTTAGAAACCAGCCCAGAAAACTTGCTCACTGACAGTTTATCTGTTCTGTTTCTTCCATGTTCAACCCAAGGCTTATAGAAAGTTTTTCTAGCACAGGATGGGGAGCCACAAAGTATTTTGCTAATACTTTTTTTCTCAACATTTCTTGCTTTCCATTTTTGTATCAAGTGATTGTGACAAACTCTGTAATGATACAAAATTTAAATGTAGACCTGGCTTAATTTGCCCCTGTTTGCTAGTAGTAGCCGTCATCACAACCATAATGTGCATTATTAAGTCATTCAAAGATGGAGGATTTCTCCAGGCTTCTAGTCTGTGGAACTCTTTAGGTACTGTACACACTTGAGATTGAAACAAGAAGAGATTTGTGCTGTTGGGATATATTCTGATTGTAGCTTTTCCTTTGCTCTGAGGGTAATGTTGCTCCCCTCCTTTCATCTGCATTTATTTCTCAATAGTAGTTAGGTGCCATGGTATACAAAAAGTGTGGTCTTTCTCAGAAATTATGATTAACCTGTAAGTGTAACTTATTGGTCTGACTTGCATATTTCTTAACTTGAATTAGAGGCTATAAGAGGCTTCTTGATTTATATTCAGAGATCACCTGGGGTGAAATTCACTCTTAGGCAGAAGGCCAGTGAAAGACTGCCTATCAGATTGCAGTTGAGAGTCGTGTGTAAGTCTTATGCTTGGGCACCAGGCTGATCAGGAATATCTTCTGGAAAATGTGCTGCATGAATGGGCAGCTTGCCCAATTATTTATCCCATGAATGACAAGAGCCCCTCGAGGCAGGGTGTGGTGAAGAAGCAACAGACAGGAACTGGTGCCAGCAAACATGAGTATGTGAGCTTCCTGTTTGGAGCTTTCAGTAACCATTTCATGAGCAATCCTCTAAACTCAGAGATCAGGCATAATTTCAGCACGTCTGGACTAGCCATCTTAATATAAACAGTACTTTGAAAACCCAAATTGGAAGAGTCATAAAATGGGTGTCCACTTAGGCAGAACTTGCATAAAACTATAGACAGGGAAGGATTTCTTCTCCTTTTATCTGGTGCTGTTTTCCCATTTTCACAATATACATATTTACTGTATATCTAGTCAAACACTAGCAATTTGGCTCTATGCATGAGTCTCCATTTCTCCATGATCAGATCAGTTTATAGGCATAAGGTCAGTGTTTATCAAACAGTGCCTAAAAGTATAGGGATATGCTTTTAATCTCTCTGGGCATCTACAGTTCCTGATTATATCAAAGAAAGTTCATGCCTTGTATCCAAATGTATTGTCTGAATATATAAAACATATAAAAGCTTGATCTGAACTTGTGCCATTGCAGGTCATCTTTCATTGGTGAGAAATACAATAACATATTTTATAAATAATTTGTTTATTTGAGATTTAGTGAGTTCTGTGAAATTATCCTGTTCTAAGTCATAGGTTAAACAATATGTAGCTTAAAACATGTTGCCTGGTTTAAAACTTAAATAATGAAGCCTGAACTGCAGTGAGATTTTTGAAGATACAGTACTTTCTATAGGATTGCGCTGCACATAGCAACAATGTAAATGGGGGATGTATCTACTACATAATGTGCAGCAAATTTTCACAGCTTTAGAAGGATTACTTTTTCCTGTGATAATGGTTTTCCTGATTAAAAAGATTGACTTTCATGATGGAAGAATGGATTTTTTATTTTTTTCTGGCAAAAAGATGGGAATGAGTTCGTGTTTAATTGTAATTTCAATAGTAACATATTTATGAAATGTAATAAAGATGATGAAAAGTAGATTTCCAACAAGGTGTGGTTTTGTGGGTAGCATTAAACCTGAACAATTATGATTATAGTAACCTCCCTCAAGAGATGGAACAGTCTTTTGAATACAATAGAGTTGCCCAAGTACCTATGAACCCAAAATTAATTTCTGTGTACTTCAGCATCTGTTTGCTCCCATGTTTTATAAAAATTATCTCAGTTGGTTTAATAAGACAATTTCTTCCACTACACCCCAACCTTTAGGCAATTGTTTCCAAATGGGTTCCCAGAGGAATACTTCATAACAGCCACATTCCGTGTCAGAAGAAACAGCAAAAGAGAACGCTGGTATTTACTGCAGATTTTAGATCAGCATAATTTGCCACAGGTTAGAACAAATTCAGTTATTTGGTATTGTTACTTCTTTAGTTGTGTTTGTTCATTTGTTTCCTATTCCCATCCCCAATAAAATGATAGCTGCAGTTTTGTGAATTGCTAGACCAGTGGTGGGATACACCGGTTCTCTGTGTGGATGCTGCTTCCGGAAGTCCATTCTGGGCCTGGACAACTAAAAATTAGCTACCGGTTCTGCCGAACTGGTCCAAACTGGCTGAATCTCACCACTGGATAGTCCCCTCCAGATTATGCAACTATTGATATGGCTTGGATACCACAGTGGTCGTTTTTCAAATAGCAATTATAGAATGATTTATATAGTAATGGAGCCTTGGGATGGTATGTGTTGGGAAGTTAACATTTTGTCTTTTGGTTTGAAGAATATTGAAACCTGTAGAATATAACAAATTAAGTGAAAGGTTGGAGTTTGAGGTTTAATGACAAGTTTGCATGGAAAAATATTCAAGAGACAGATTCAGAAAGCTTAAACAAGTAAAAGATACATCTAGACTCGTAAGGGAAAGTTTGGACTTCCACCAATTGAAAAATTGTTTAATTTTTAGTAGTTTAATACATACCATCCCACCCCATATCTTACTGGAGCCCTGGTGGTGCAATGGTTAGAATGCGGTATTGTAGGCAAACTCTGCCCACAGCCTGGAGTTCGAACCTGAGGGGGCTCAAGATTGACTCAGTCTTCTATCCTTTTGGGGTTGGTAAAATGAGGACCCAGATTGTTGGAGGCAATGGGATGACATTGTAAATCATGCCGAGAGTCTGTACATAAATCTAAATGCTTTTGTTATTGCTACTGTGGAGTCCCCTGCTCCTCTGGGGAGACTTTGAGGGGGCTGAGGGGCTGCATCAGGAAGGAGGAGGTGTGAAAGTTTCACTTTCTGAGGAGAACTTTTTTTTAAAAAAAAAAACCATTTATATCCCGCCCTTCTCCGAAGACTCAGGGCGGCTTACAATCTAAAGCACAAATCAATGTGCTTAGCAATAGCCTTCATTCTATGTATATGCCTGCTTATTAGGGCTTTCTCCCCCCCTAAGCGGCATTATTACGAAGTCAGCTTATTGCCCCCAACAATCTGGGTCCTCATTTTACCTACCTCAGCATGTGATTCCAAACATTTCCAGCATGTACTGACTTCTATGATTTTATTCTCTTCTTTGCTATCTTGCAGTTTATTTCATTTCGAAAACACTGACATTTGTGTGTGTATATATTTTTGTTCAGGCTTACATCTCAATTGATGGCTTAAAAAAAGCTATAGAGTACGTCATGCAATCTACCCAGAGGAACTCCCTGCACTATGTCTTTAAAAGCCGCAAAATCTATCCTATCTTTGACCGTCAATGGCATAAGCTTGGCATCAGCGTACAGTCAAGGAAGATTTCTCTTTATGTGGACTGCAGCTTAATTGAACAAAGGATGACTGAGGAAAAAGCTAGCCCTGACATTCAGGGAAAGATTCTCATTGCTACTCATTATTTAGATGGCAAACCTGTGGATGTAAGTGTTCATGTCCATGTTTTAATAAATTACGTGGTTTTATGCTGCTTTTATGGAAAAGGAAGTGGTGGGTGTTATTGATATGTTGTTTTTGTTCATTTTTCTGAATTTATAAGATGGCAATATGATAGATAGATAGATAGATAGATAGATAGATAGATAGATAGATAGATAGATAGATAGATAGATAGATAGAATAACATCAAATTGGTGAGCTGGAAAAACATGAATTATTACTGCTTATGAATTAGAACAATTTTGTTGATGAGACACATTGCTGGAAAAGAGAAAATATTTTTTCCTCTTCCTATAATTTTTTGCTCCCTAAAATGTTTTTTCTGAAAGCTTGGAACCCTTCAAAAATAATTGGAGATCATTGGAACTGAAGGAGAGAACTGGGAGTAAACCAAAATTGCCTCCTGCTTCTTCAAATAGATCCTTCTCTAGAAAAAATATTTGCATCACTGAATGAGCCCTGCTTGTATAGAATATCATATGTGAATCCAGACATATGTATTTTGCATATGTTCGGAAAGCAGACATTTTTCAATTTTGATGCCCTGAGATCCTTAGAAATGAAGTCTGAATCCTAAAAGAGATGAAGTCTGAATCCTAAAAGAAATGAAGTCTGAATCCTAAAAGCAGCAAATATTCCTAGAGTGTTAGCTCTTCTGTGCTGCAGATATCAAATAAAGGGTCAGGTTTAACTTAAAGCAAACATGTCAAACACAAGGCCCAGGGGCCGGATCCGGCCCGCGAAGTAGTTTCATGTGGCTCGCAAAACCATCCTGGAAACAGTGAGGGAACGGCTCCCACTGCCTTGGCCCTGGCCCAGAGACCCTCCTTCTGCCAGAGACCCTCAGATCTGTCCCACTCCTGCCCGGGCCCCCATAGGCACCCTTGATACGAATGATGTAGAGCTGGCCATGCTCACCCAGTAGACCATATGCACTCTAGCTACACCCACCCAGTAGGCCATGCCCACCCAAGCCATACCCACCCGGCTCCCTGAGGGCAACCGCAATGCTGATGCGCCCCTCAATGAAACTGAGTTTGACACCCCTGACTTAAAGTATTCTGAAAACCACTTATGTAGTAGGAATTGAGTTACAATAAAGAGGATACCATGACACATTTAAGGATAGACATTCACTTTAATGCACATTCTTTACTGTGCTAAAAGTAAAATAATTTTAGATTTTTTAATGCATTTTTTATTAAGAATTTTATTTACAATGGTAAAAACTAATACAATCTAAACTTAGAAAAAGAGAAGAAAAAGGCAAGGAATAATAAAAATACAGAAAAAAAGAAAAAGAAGAAAATATATATATGACTTTCAACCTTTGTCACAAGTATAAACACATTTAATAAATTTCCACACACCCCATAAGGTTAAACAGATAACTTTTCATCCCATATTCCATACCTTATTTATAAGCAAATACATAAAGCATCGATTTTTCAATCTTGGTGTCAGCAAAAATCCATTATTTTTCCCCAGAACTTGAATTATTATTATTCTCTTGGCCTGTCATTCAAATCCACATTCTGTACTTCCTCTGGTCATCCTGTTTGTTTACATGGAATAGTAACAGGACTATTCATAGCAGGATAAAATAGCTACAACCCCAATCTTTTGTGATGCCTTCATTTTTTTTTACTTAGATCCCCTATTTTTATGTTTGCTTATTTTTATGCTACATCTTAGGTTCTGGAAAACATCAAAAAGAATTGGAGCAACTGCTTTTTTTGTCACACTTCAATCACCTTGACAATTGTGGTTTGCCTCACCCATCATGAGAATCTCCACCTTTGGAACTGCCCCAATCTACTCTCCACTTGTCGGGGTCAGGTTTAGAGTTCAATTTCTTTGCTTTCCAACTTTGAGATTTTAGTTTAGTTTTGCAATTTTTCTGGAATGAAGTAGATTGAATTATAAACTTGTCATTAGCGACTAACTTTTCATTAGGGCTTCCAATACAGTCAAATAAAACTTATTTTCTGGACTTTCCTCACAGGTAACAGTTCAATCCCTTAAGGCATTTATGACATTTTGACTTTATCCTCTACCTTATTTTACTTTTAGGAAAAATGTTTTTTCCCCAGCCTACCGATGAAGTGTTTTTGAAAGAACTTACACATCTCTGTTTTCCAGCTTACCTTCCATTTCTAGAATAAGGGATATCTTCTCCTGTATTCTCCCTGAATTAAGATCAAGACCCTTTGGGCCTATGGCTATTCCCTTATTTATCTTTCTTTTTTAATCTTAAAAAAACAGCTTTTAGTGACCATGATTTCAATTAATCAGGCCAAAGAACTGTGTATCTTATGAAAAGACTGCCATTTTTGTAGGGACAAAATGTTTTTATTATCCAACCTCCTAAGTTTTTTCCCCCCACTTGGATTAGGGTATATTATTTCTTACTTTTTGTCCTAATTCCTCAGCTCCATAGAAACATCTCTGATTTTGCTTTTTATCTGGCATTCTTCTGTCACTTTGTTTTTTTCCAAGGCCATTATAAAGGCCATGGTTTTCTATTCCGCATTTTTCCAGATGGATAGCCTTCTGCCATCTGACCAAACAGCTGTGCCTTCTTCCAATCCGTGATCACTCCAAAAGAATCAACAGCTTTCTTTCAGATCTGCTGCTACTGGAACAATGTTGAGCAGTAACATGGGTTCAGCCCTTTGGTTTCATTCAGCATCAAAGAATGAATATTTGTTCCTAGAAAGGATGTGGCCTTTGGACGAATGTGGCATTTTGGGATCAATTGCTGATGACTAGAACCTTGCCCAACAAGGATAATATTAATTTTTTCTTATACATAAAAATTCATAAACTTTGGAACAAAGTGACATCTAATATTAAAAAATACATCTTATATGAACCTCTATTCCATTATATATAATTATTATTTCAGTTAATTTATAAAGCAATGTTATCAACCAAAAACTGTGCCCAAAATAAAGGTGAAATAATTCTACTAATAGTTTTACAACAGAACATACTATATGATTCATAAAGAAAAATGTTAAGAGGAAACTTGAAAGATTTAATTGATGTAGTCTGAGGTTTTTTAACATGCATAGTGACTGAGATAGATAAAAGTGCTTTCCATGTACATTGTTAGTTATGTTTAAGGAAACTGTTTTCTTCACAGGAAAATAGGTGTGAGCAAATAGCTGCAGCACTTCAGTTGCTTCACATATGATGGATGATTTAATATTTTTGTTTAATAACTTGGTAACCGACTTCAATGAACCTTTCCAATATTGTCCACTCAGTTAATTTTCGCAATAGTATATGGAAGAGAAATATAACAATTTTACGTTCCTATCTATTTATCCTTCCCTCATTTTTTATCACTGTACCATTCTTGCCCAGTGCCTCTGCTTTTTTGTCACATTTCCTTCATTACTTAATCCTTTTCTTTCTTTCAAAGGTCATCATTGACCCTTCCATCTGGTTGCTTTTTCCAGAGACTAAATAAATGTCTCACAGAACAGCATGCAAAGAGTCTGCTGCAGCACACACATTCTTATAGAGTATACTATGTATGAAAAAGGATTCTCTTGGAAATAGTACATTATTTCTTAGAATGATTTTAAGAAAATCATCTTTCTCCCAATCCCCCTAGGCAGTGGTGGGATTCAAATATGTAAACGACCAGTTCTCTGTGTGGATGCTGTTTCCAGAAGTCCATTCTGGGCCTGGGCAATAAAAAATTAGCTACCGGTTCTGCCAAAGTAGTGCGAACCGGCTGAATCCCACCACTGCCCCTAGGCCAATTATAGGTATAGAAAGTTCAAGATTTCTTGTATTGTGCAGATGATTCTGGATAATGCCTAGGCTAAAATACATTCAAATTAAAATATTATTAAGAGTATATTAGATATTTTCTTTCTTCAGTTTTTCGATCTAAAACAGTGCTTCTATTAAATGGGTGGATGGATGGAGGGATGGAAAGAGAGACAGACAAACAGACTAAAAACTCTAGGTAGGAAAAGCCAAATAGGGCAGTCTGGTTTAGTGACATGTAAAAAAGATTGAGGAGACAAGTGGATTAATAGATGAACACAGGCAAGTAGCTAAAAAAATAATCTTAGGCTCCTTTACTAAAAACAAGACTGTACATCTGAATCACAGGAGGCGATAAGTTTCATTGTGGTCCATGCTGGCTCAACCACACCTGGAATATTGTGTCCAGTAATGGCCACTGTGCTTTGGAAGGGATGTGGAGATGCCAGAACAGAAATAGAAGAGAACCACAACAATAATAAAGGGTCTTTGAAAGAAACATTGAAAGAGATGAGTATGTTTTGCTTTCAAAAGAGAGGACTAAGGGTAAAGATGTAAAGTAATTTATATTCCTCTGAAAGGCTGATGCATACAAAAGAAAGCAGACTCATTTAAATATTGAAACCAATGCAGAACAAGGATCAGATAGGCGAAATAAAAGAAAGGATTGTCAGTCTAAATATCAATAGGAATTTCCTTATGGTAAGTCCAGAGGAACAGTCTACTTAGAATAATCGTGCACTTCTCTTGCTGGAGATTTTCCAGCAGGCCTCTGTTGGGGATAGATTAATTAATTAATTAATTAATTAATTAATTAATTAATTAAGTCAGTAAGCGGAGTATTGGACAACATGATAAGGCAACTCATGTTGCTCCTTTTCATAACAGTGCTATGTAGCCCATTGTAGTGGTCTATGAAATGGCATCATTGAAAGGCAAATTAAATCAAATCAGCGTGAATTGATATATGCTTCCTGAATTCAGGTGAACTAGCCAACCAGAATCATGGAGTGAATGGGAGGATACTACAAATCTATATAGTAAACCAGACTGCATTGTTACATTATAAACAAAACCAATTGGAAGAAGGGGTGTAAAGAGAGCTTAACAGAGAGGGGTTTTTCCCCCCAAATATTTCCAAAGAAAATAGATACATTAAAATAATTTTGTAACTCTGTAGGACTGTTGAGTTAATTCTGGGGATGTATGTGGAAAGAGAGATGGAGAGAGGATCTGAGATTTGCCTAAATCCCCAATTTAACAAATAGTGTTTTACCAAAGTTCAAGGAATATCATCCTTTGCTATTATCCCAGTTCCTGCAGTGCTTTTATAGTTGCAGCTGAATGGTTTCAACTGGTCTTCTATCAAACGCTGAGAGACAAGTTGCTCTATTTCTTAGCTGGGACTATTTCATGGCAAGAAAGCAATAAGCAATAGTACTATCTCATGAGGCCAGCCTATTTGGCTTCAGTGATGCTGCCTCAGCCACCAAAAGCACGGTTGTGACTTAAGTTTTGATTTATTATTCCTAGGATTATTTATAGTGATAAATTAATAACATAGCTAGCGGAATTTGTATAAACCTCTAGTTTTATTGACTTAAAGTAGCGTAGTTTGGAGAGAGGTAATTTCCATCTGTAAGAATAAATCCTTCAAATGGCCAGAGAGCTGACCAAAGAAATGCATCAAACTTCAGTAGCTGTTGTCATAAATCCAGCTCCTTTTATAAAGAGATATACAGAGGTTCTGCATTGGGTTCAAATTTGATTTGGTAAGATTTGATTGGAATCTGTGTGTTGCTCAGATAACTAATATAATAAATGCAAATGGAGTATTTTAAAATGTCAAAACTTTAATGTGTTTAAAAGTTCATGGCCAAAATCCAAAACTCTGTTAGAGATATTTAAGCCCATCATTTCAGTGGGGTAAATTATTTAATAGTGCAAAGGATTTCTGCTAGAGAGGCTTGAGTGTTGTTACTTCTCAACTAATAAAGCATCATCACGTTTACTAAATAGATTGAACTTGCCTGCCTGATCTTACACTGCGATCCAAGCCTTGCTCCTCAGGAGAACTGTTGTGAATTATCTGAGCATGTGGTAAGTTGGGAAAAATAAAAATGTTTTCTTTTGTAACAAAATGTAACAAAGTTGCATGGCATTATTAGTATGGCCTATCATTTGAAGACAGCAAGTTTGGTGTAGTTAAGGCATCATGCTGGAAACTGGAAAACCTAATCCCGCCTTAGGCACAAATTCAGCTAGTGACCTTGGCCAGTTACTTTCTCTCAGCCCTAGGAAGGAGGCAACGGCAAACCACTTCTGAAAAATCTTGCCAAGAAAACTCCAGGGACTTCTCTGGGTAGTTTCTGAAAATTGGACATGATTGAACAAGAGAGAGAAAAAAAAAATCATTCAAAAGATTTTTTTTTATTTTGATTATGCAATCTTTACTCATTTTTTAAAAAAAATATGTTCTACCCAGACCTTTAGTGTTCTGGGAACTTATGCAGCACAGTAAAATATCAATTTTTAAAATAAATACAATAGGCATAAAAATACAAGCTGAAAGAAGTGTATTTTTAAAAAATCTAGAGAAATAATTATGGCACTTCTTCCTAAACTTTAGTAAGGAATCTTGTAATTTGTCTACCACTCAAATAATAAGAGTAGCATGTTCAAATCACTGTAATAGAGGAGCAACAGTGTCACAGGAAGAAGATCTACACTGGAGCTCCTGTTGTTTCAGAGGCTTTACTCTATTAGTATATGTTCTAAGCATTTTGCTTGTAGCATAGTGCACTCTGCCTATGAAGTATGGATTAAGTAAATATAAACTAGCAGCTATTTAAAATAATAACAGCATTTACTATAATTCCATTATATTACTATTGTCAGATTTTCAATTCAGGTTGCTGAACCTGTCAACACAGGTTATTTTTAATTTTTTTTCACCATGTAAATGTACTCCCTGCAGATGCAAAAGATGCTATAGATAGAATAATTTGATTTTAACGAATCCGACTTCAATCCAGATAATATGTATTCATAATTTCAGCATCCTTTGGAGAAAAGCTTGAAAACTACTGCAGCATCACCATCAATCGGTCACATTGGTAAAATACAAGCTCTTCCAATAATGGAAAAAAATTCTGAAGAAAAATGTTTTTGCTCTCAGAACAAGGTATAATCCTCTGTTATTATAGACTTTCACGTGTGATCTATTAAATGTATGGTTCTTTGAACAGGTTTAACCTTTTATTTGGATGTTTGTACTGTTGTTCTTGTTTCATATGCTATTGAATCTTAAAGACAGTTGCACAGTATTTTTTTCTATTACAGCCTTATATCATCTACAATAGATGTGTCAGGCCACAATTCTCATAATTTGAAGTCCTCATGATCAATGACCATGTTATTATTATTATTATTGTTTATTGAATTTGTATACTGACCTATTCCCGTAGGACTCAGGGCAGTTTACAGGGCAGTTAAAACCGTGAAATACAAAAATTAAAATCAATTAAAACAGTTAATTAAATTCAAGCCCCAAAAGTAAATCTAAAACCCAATTAAAATTAAAAACCCCTCAGTCTGGGCCAAACAGCTCGAAGAGCCAAGTTTTCAAGTCCCGGCGAAATGAGCAAAGGTCGGGGGCAGTCCTAAGTTCCGTAGGTAGTTGGTTCCATAGGGCAGGCGCATCCACAGAGAACGCCCTTCCCCTGGGAATAACCCACCGGCATTCATTAACCAGCGGTACCCTGAGAAGGCCCTCCCTGTGGGAGCGCACAGGACGATATGAAGATGATGCCGGCAGCAGGTGTTCCCTTAGATAGTCTGGACCCAAGCCATTTAGGGCTTTATAGGTCATTACCAGCACCTTGAATGTTGTCTAGCAATTATAATTATTATTTGATACAGTTAGTGATATGGTTAGGGGAAAGCTTTTCTATAAATGATTTATGCATATGAGAGGCAAGACAAGGACTAGGGCTGACATGAGAGCAGTCTTGAGGGGCTGTCACAAAGAAAAAGGGATCAACCTATTCTCCAAAGTACCTGAGGGCAGGACAAGAAGCTACAGATGAAAACCTAACAAGGAGAGACTCAACCTAGAACTAAGAAGAAATTTCCTGGCAGGGAGAACAATTAATCAGTGGAATGGCTTGCCTCCAGAAGTTGTGGGTGCTCCAACAGTGGAGGTTTTTAAGAAGAAATTGTCCAAAATGATATAGGGTCTCCTGCTTGAGCAGAGGGTTGGACTAGAAGACCTCCACGGTTCCTTCCAACTCTGTTATTCTGTTAAAGAGACATGTGTTGCACTGCAAAGAGAATGACAGTGTGAGTTAAAATAGTACAGGGTTATCTGAGGTCTGCGTTTTCTGTGAATTTTTTTTATTATTATTATAAAAACTCACACGTTATCTTTAAGAAGGATGATACCAACTAGGAAATTAAGAACTTACAAATCTACTATAATAAAGGATGATAACAGCCATTTAGGATTGATTGGAGAAATATTTCTCCCAAGTTAAGTTACAATGATGAAATATCCAAACAGTATGATTGTTTATAGAAATGCTAATTTATGATCCCATTCTTCAAAATATTAGCAGGGCCACTGTAATTTGATCTAGTGGCTAAGTATCTTGACCAAGATGGAAGAATATGGGTCCTTTAATAGCCCAGGTCAATTATTGCAACCTCTACATTAAAACAATGAACAAAACAATAGGAGGACACTGGACACCAGCATTTCCCACAAACATTTCAGGTACATAGAAGCAGGGAGCAAAGAAAGGTCTATATACAGTACCAGTGTGACAGAAAACACTTGCAAATCAATAACAGATGCATTGCACAGAAATTGTATCTGTCCTTACTGGAAGGGCATCATTTAAGCTCTTGAGCCAGGCGATTTGCATGACTTTCATAAAGCATTGTCAATTAAAATAATGATATTTCCATATAATTTTCACAAACATAGAACACATCAAGCCGCAATAGATATTTTGCAGTAGAATATAACTTATTTTCATTCTTTCTCTCTCATTAAATTATTCTTATATCAGAACATGTGTCTGTTAGCCTAGCAATTTTAATTTTAACATAAAATATACTGGAAAGGTTGAATACATAACGTTGGGTATATTTGTACATGTGCATGCTTGTGTGCACCAAGGATGATAGTAATCAGCTCAGTTTACTCTGCTTCTCACAGAAAATTAAAAATAGATTTTTAAAAAAATACAGAAGAGATTATGATAATGGTGATGATGATATCCTTCATATTTGTGAACAAGAACAGGTAATCCTCAACATATGACCACAACTGAGTCCACTTTCCACTGCTAAGCAGTTGTTAAGTGAACTGCATCCCATTTTACAACCTTTTTTGCCACAGTTGTTAAGCGAATCACTCCAGTTGTTAAGTGATTAATGTGGCTGTTAAGCGAATCTGGCTTCCCCCATTTTACTTTGCTAGTCAGAAGTCAGTGGGAACATTGTGAATGGTGATCCTGTGACACCGGGACATAAACACATGCCAGTTGCCAAGTGCCCAAATTTTGATCACAGGACTATGGGGATGCTGCAACAGTTATAAGTGTAAAAAAAATGTTCTTAAGTCATTTTTTTCAGTGTTGTAGCTTTGAACAGCCACTAAATGAATGGCTATAAGTTGAGGACTACCTGTGTATCTTCTAGGTGGGAAAACAAAAAGTGGGAGAAGATAAGATCTATGGATTTATCGAGAAATGAAGTCTTTAATGCTTACCCTTTGGAGAACTGCCTAGAGCAGGAGTTTTCAAACTTGGCCCTTTTATGACTTGTGGACTTCAACTCCCAGAATTCCTCAGCCATGCACGCTGGCTGAGGAATTCTGGGAGTTGAAGTCCACAAATCATAAAAGTGCCAAGTTTGAAGACCTCTGGCCTAGAGCAAGCCTTGAAAACCTGTTGTTCTCCATCTACGTTGCTGAACTACAACCTCTTATCAGTCCATACAACTGTAGCTACAAATGAAGGGTAGTGAAAGTTATAATTCAGCAGCTTTTGCAGTGCCGCTGACTTCTAACTCCAAGCATAAAGGCCTAAGACTGTTTCTCCCTGCATTAGAGGAAATGGTTTTTTCTAATATCATTCAATATTATTCCAATCAGAAACATTAGCTTAGACCTCTTGAAGACTTGTGTAAAAAGTGCAAGATCAGAGTAGGGCTTGTTGTAGTAGTAGTAGGGGTCACTAAAGTACTTCCCTTTTCTATCAGTAATACTACCATAAGCTGGAACTCTGGTATATTATACAATTACACTTTATAACTTACCTTGTAAGGGCATTACTTGTAGGGTATTGTTTACTTCCCCCCCCCAAAAACCCATAAGATTCTAGAATAAATACCCTAGCTTTATTCTCAACAGGGAGAAGCAGGACTGCCAGGTGTAGCTGGTTTGCCAGGCCAGAAGGGAGAAAAGGTAAGGTTTTACCAGCAACATGTCTATTGTCGCTTTTTGTTTGGTGGGTTGGAAACTGGAAAGATATTGCATGTCCATATTTGTCAGGAAGAGAACTTTCTTTGGTGTAATGTCCCAATGGAGATAAGCTTTGTCCAGATAGATTTGATTGCCACTGACCTTAATATCATTTAAGTAACTCTTTTTAAATTAAAAAAAAGTTTTGCTTAGTGAAGTTTTTTATTTGTCTTTGTTTTTAGCAATTTCCACTTCAGAGCAAGAATCCTCTAGGGATGTTGTTTAGTTTGAAGCTGGGTGTGATTTTTCTCTTTTTTAACCACATGGTTTCTGGATTTGATTGTGTTTTTTTTTAATGCCTTCAAAATGAGATACATAGGAATATGGTGGGTATGTGTATTTAAATAAAAACATTCTCATTTAACTTTCTGGGAAGTGTTATTTAACTCCCTGGCAAGTAACTTTTCAGTTTCTAGTAAGCAGATGTCCATTCTGTTAGAATTTTAGGCATATTTTAATCTGTTATTAACAGTTGGGAAATAAATAATAACAAGTGAAACAACAACAGAAGGTAGAATTGTTCAACAGCAACTTCCCCTGCCAAATCCTCTCTATTCAATCAGACCTCCATATTTTTTCCCCTTTTCTCTATTCCAAAATTTCAAAATACTCTGTGCCTATTCAGCTTTCTTTAGAGTGTTTATTTCCCACCCTTAGTATATGATGTTCCTATAATTTGTTACAGACTGATTCTTCTGGATTCTGGTTATTACAAAGTTATCAATAAACGATATTAACTGGTAGCCTTCACAGTAGTCAGTGGGACTGGGAACTCTGTTGCTAAGCTAAAAAGGTAAAGGTTCCCCCGCACATGCATGCTAGTCGTTTCTGACTCCGTTTCAAAGCCGAAGAGCCAGCGCTTGTCCGAGGACGTCTCCGTGGTCATGTGGCCGGCATGACTAGATGCCAAAGGCGCACGGAACGCTGTTACCTTCACACCGCATTGGTCCCTATTTTTCTACTTGTATTTTTACGTGCTTTCGAACTGCTAGGTTGGCAGAAGCTGGGACGAGTAACAGGCGCTCACTCTGCTACTTGGCACTCGGGATTTGACCCACCAAACTGCCGACCTTCTGATCAACAAGCTCAGCGTCCTAACACACTGAGCCACCGCGTCCCTTGTTGCTAAGCTACATGGTTGTAAAACATGAAGCCACATGACCAGCTCAAGTTACGACAGCAGTTCAAGCAGTTCCAGTTGCTGTTGTTATCCCATATGGCCATTGGCATGATGTCATGTGAGCGTCATTTGTTAGTTCCTGATGGTTTTCCTATTTACTTTGCTTGTTAGGAAGCCAGCAGTGAACATAGCAAATGGCAATCACATGACTGTGGGATGCTGCAACAGCTATAGCTACAGGGACCCATCATAGGTTTTCTGGTTCAATGCTGCTGTAACTTCAAACAGTCACTAACTAAGGACCCCCTGTAATTTTTAATAGATATTTCAGTTGGCTTGTTTCAGAGTTTTTAAATTAGAGGATGAAAAGAAGTGATTGCCTAAAGTCAGCTGGCTGATTTTCATGCCAAAAGGAGGACTAGAACTTAGGTTCCTAATCCAGCACTCTAACTACTAACTATACCATACAAGTTCTCTGGGATATATTCATATTCACTCCCTGAATATATTTTAAATATCTTTGTGATGTTTTTCTGAGAATGCTAATACAGGTAGTCCTTGTCTTACAACCACAATTGAGCCCACATTTTTTGTCAATTTTGCCCCATTTTGTGACCTTTCTTGCCACAGTTGTTAAGTGAATCGCTGCCATTGTTAAGTTAATAACACAGTTGTTAAATGAATCTGGCTTCCCCTTTGATTTTGCTCATCAGAGGTTTGCAAAAGATCACATGACTCTGGAACACTGCAACCATCATAAATATGAGTCAGTTGTCAAGCATCTGAATTTTGATAACCTGACCCTGGGGATGCTGCAAAGGTAGTAAGTGTGAAAAATAGCCATAAGTCACTTTTTCCAGGGCTGTTGTAAGTTTGAATGGCCATTAAACCAACTGTTGTAAGTCAAGAACTACCTGAAGTTGTCCCTTACTTTCTATTGTTCCATTTTGGCCACAAAGCCATCATAATTCAGAATCTGTAATCTCATGTTTGAATCTAATTCTAAATAATTGTCAGGTTCATCTTTTATAAAGTTTTTTTTAAATTGCCAAGTACTATTCAGCTAAAAAGGGACGTGGTGGCTCAGTGGGTTAGGATGCTGAGCTTGTCGATCAGAAGGTCGGCAGTTTAGCGGGTCGAATCCCGAGTGCTGTGCAACAGAGTGAGCGCCTGTTACTCGTCCCAGCTTCTGCCAACCTAGCAGTTCGAAAGCACGTAAAAATGCAAGTAGAAATATAGGGACCACTACGGTGGGAAGGTAACAGCGTTCTGTGCGCCTTTGGCGTCTAGTCATACCGGCCACATGACCACGGAGACATCCTCGGACAAGCGCTGGCTCTTCGGCTCTGAAACGGAGATGAGCACCAGCCCCTAGAGTCGGAAACGACTAGCATGCATGTGTGTGGGAACCTTTACCTTTACTTTTTTATTCAGCTAAAAACAAAACAATCACAATTAAAAAACAAAATCAGTGGAATAGAAGTATGTTATTTGCATGTGGTGTGAATTGAGCTCAGATACATTAATCTGTCCTAACCATTTATATATGCCCCACCTCACAAAACTATATTTATTTTAATATATTTGCATAAAATCTACATATGTTTGCATAAAGTCTGTTACCATAGCTCCCTCTGTGTGTGTGTGTGTGTGTGTGTGTGTGTGTGTCTGTGTGTACACACACAAAGAGAGGCAGAACTTTCAATGAATTAAGAAAAAAGGCAATATCTCTCTCCATAACAAAAGCCACACTATCATGCTTAGATGTCATCCAAATGTGCGCTTTCTGAAGGCCATTTCAAAAGCCCTACTCTCCATTTTTACAGTTCCTAGTCTGAAACTGCCAAAGTGTTTGGACAGAATAACCCTCTGAAAAGGAAACAGTTCTCTGTCACACCTCTTGGAGGACTGTCAACAGACAACTTCCAATCCTCATTGAGCTTTGATTAGCGTTTTGCTATTTCTGAAAGCTTTCAGATATTTGGCATTCCCTTCTCTAGTACAAAACAGGTTCTCCTTATTTCTATCTCAGTCTTGCCCTTTTTACTTCTTGTTAGTATTATTTTAATGCTTTTTAATTGGCCAGCAACATATTTTTTTAATTTTTTTTTAAAATTCCATTTATATCCCGCCCTTCTCCGAAGACTCAGGGCGGCTTACAAGCTTAGCAGTATATCTGTTAAGGATGTGGCAGTGTAAATACTATTTCAATTTTTTTTAAAAGTTTGTAATTATATTTAAATAACCAAACAATTTTTTATAATATCAGCTTGAACAACCTTCAAGTACTGTATAGCAAATAAGCCGAAGAGTCAATCAATGCTATGAAAGTTCTTTAACTGTAATATTAATTAAAAATCAATAAAATCAATAAACAATTTTTATAAAGTGATAATGATAGTTGGAATTTAATGTTACATTTTATTTGTCTTTATTTATTTACTTATGAAACTTAGGAACCACCCATCTCCCTCACAAAGTGATTTTGTTTCATCTCTATTAATAGAATAATACTTTGATAATCAAAATGATTGGTGATAATGTATTGCAGTCTATCAATAGGAAACTGTATTCAAAATATTTTCATTTTATTTTTCCTACTGATATTAATGTCTGTCCATTGTTGCTTGTTTGAAATCTGATAAACCAGTGCTTAGGTTCCCAGTACAACTAAAAAATATTCTTCCCCCAACGCTCCATAAAATATGAATATATTTTTGTGCCTTTCAATTTAAAAAAAAAACCTGGACTATTGGCACAATAATATACAGCCTCATTTTCAGCTCAAATTTTGTAGGCTTATAGTAAGATACCATGAAAATCCAACATATTTCCTTTGTCAACATTCCATTAGTAATGCTGTGGCCAATTTAAATCCAGTTTTTGTTGCCAAGGTAACCTTCTAAAGAAATTAGAAATTGTGAAAAACATACTCAAAACAACTCTGACTTGATTGTGCTAAATATAAATTGAAGTAAGGTGTTTTAGTAGGCATTCAAAATACTGTTATAATACCCAACATCATCAACATTTTTTACCTGTCAAATTTCAGCAACACCTTCCTTTCTTCTTTTTCAGTTATGCCACTGGGGATCACACTGTCTAAAATGACCTTTGTCTGATCAAGAATAATAGGCTGTGCCCAGTGATCCATGTAATATTTCAAATCCCTAATTTGAGGCTCTCTGGAATTCAGCAGGAAAAAAAGTTGTTTGTGTCTAGAATTGCACAGGAGGAAAAGTGAAAAATTAGCTTAAGGTCCTATATTTTACCCCTTTGATCTACAGAGAACAAAGCTATGGCAATCACAATCACCGTTCTGGAAAAGGAAAGCTAAAAGGGAACTCTATAAAGGATTTTTAAATACCGTAATATCTAGTAATAATTCTGTTAAGTATAAGGACTAAACTTAGCTTTCATAATCTTTTACATTATTACAACTCACATTACAAGGTGAGTTAATATAATGAATTAAGCAACTCATTATTTAACCATAGTCAAATAAACTAATGCCATTTTTTTTCTTCTCCCTCCCAGACATCCATAAATCCCATAATTAAGATTTTCTTTCCTGTTTTCTTCTAGTCTTCTTGCTTCTTCTCTTGACATTCTTTATCCAGGTCCCATGAAGTAACTCCAATAAATCTCCCACAAAACAGTCTTTTTTATTTTAAAATAATCATTCAAGTCCACATTAAAGTCTGTTTTATGGGTCTTCAAAGGAGTTTATTCATCTTTGGTGACAACTTTTTCCAATAAAAAAAGTTCCCGTTATTTCACAAGCCGAGAGATCAAAGATTTCCTTTAAAGTAGCCATCAAGTGCTTTAGGAATCAACCTTCAAAAACCTTATTTTGCATTGCAATGTAAACAAAGCAGACTTTTTTCCCCACAGAAGAGAATCTTTCTAAATATTTTCAAAAAGGTTTCTTTAAATCAATTTCACTAAAGCTTAACATTTAAATTGTTTAGAAAGAACTCCAAAGTCATTCCTGTGCTATATGTTGCAAAAAGTTACCAAAAAAAAGATCATATAAAGTTGGGAAAAAGTAGTTTCTTTTAAATGGATTGGAAGGAAACTCATCCAGTAGCTGTTGTTTTGAAAGTTTTTCAGTTTTAAAGAGGCAATACAGCAAATAGAAAAAATTGAAAAGAGGAGATCTGGACAAACCTTGAATCACAAAGGCTGCATATTCATTATTTGCCTTTTTTTTGTCTGGAAAGCTAAAAAGTTTCATATTTTTCTTAATGATTTTAGGATTTTTTTTCATTTTTGTCATATATTTTTTGCATGTTTTCCACCCTGTAATATTTCTTCTAGGTATTAGAGAATAGAATTGCACATTAAAGCTGTATGACAAAGTCCATACAATGGTGGGGTTGATTTGTTGGTTGAGCTTTTATCTTGATTGTCAATTATTACTATTTTCACCATTATGGGCTTTTTTTTTATTTAAAAAGTTTTACAATACATTTTGACTTTAATCCCCCCTCCCCCACCCCTATCCAACCCTCCCTATCCCTCTCCCCCACTCCCTCCTCCCCCCCGACATCCCAGAGCTAAATACAGGGCATAAAATCGAAAAACAAACATAAACACCACTATGTTATCAACAATAAACTATAAATTCTATCTCTCTCTAGCTCATATAAAATGAATACAAACAATATTAATATTACAAATAAAGTAGAAAAGAAAAAGAGGAAAACAGAAAAAGAGCTTTACTCAAAATAAGTTTTCTTAATCCCAGTCCTTATTCATATTAATTTCAAAAAAAAAAGAAAAGAAAAGAAAAAAAAACTTTCACCTGCTATTTACATTCTCCCACCTTTCTCTAATTTCCAAACAAATTCTCAGTTACACGCCAAAAGTGCCTATCTCTGTTAATCTTAATAATCTCCGACCAACTAAACTATGATCAAAAATAGTTCTTGCATGTATCACACCAAATGTCTCGCAGTTCCAAATCATCCTTAAGTTCAAATAAAAGTTCAATTAAAAAGAGCATATAAAAAAAAGATTTAAGCAATCTCTAAGACAACTTGTTGTTAATTAAGAGCTTACATACCCATTCTTAGTTCAACACATACTTTAAGTCCATAACCCTAATATACTTTTCTAGCAAGCAAGTAACATCAATCTTAAATTATGTAAAATATTAAAAAAAACAAACTTTCTTTCTCCTCTATAATAATTTTACTCCATTGACATTCTAATCTTAAAATTTAATCAGCAATCTTAACGCCCCAAAACTTTTGGAGCACCTCTGTCATGACCCCCAAAACTTCTTTAGACCGCTCTCCTCCCACATCTTCACTGTAAGCACACTTTGAAAATTCCATAGCTTTCTGCTGGTCTTGCTCTTGCTCTCGTCTCGCTCTTCTTAGGGCGGCACGCGTCATCTTCTGGCCTCCTGCAGCAACCGATGAGACTGTGACTTGATCCCCTCGAACACCATTGTCCTCTGTCTGTCTGCAACATCTTGAAGCTTTCCCACTCCGTATCCTTTTGCAGCTTCCAAAAATGATAGGGGGGTTGCTTTTAACACATTACTATAAAAATCACGTGCCTGAGCCACAGTAACCAAACGATGTCTTTTACCTTCGTGCGTCGCCACCAATCCAACTGGAATCTCCCATCTAAACTTAATATCACGTTTCTTAAGTTCCTGTACTAGAAATGCAAAATCTTTCCTTCTCCTTAGGATCTTCGGAGGGATCTCTTTTAAAACCAAAACTTCTTGCTCAGCCACTACCAAATTAGTATCATAAGCAGCTTGAATGACTTCATCTCTAATTACTCTCTTTGTAAAATAGACCACCACATCTCTGGGTAACTTCCTCTGTCTTGCAATCCATGAATTTACACGAAAAACTTTGTCCATATTTCCCTCAATTTCAGATGCTGGCTGGCCCAGTACCCCTTCCAGAGCCTCAGAAATCAGCTGCTTTAAATCTTCTTTACCATTCTCCTTTAAACCCCTAATTCTAATAGCATACTGCATCTGATTATACTGAACAAGGCTCAATTCTTCATCCATTTTATCCCTTATATTTTCATTTTCTAATACCTTTGCTTCTAATATAGAGTTCTTTTGACTGAGATCCTCCACTTTTATCTCCAGCTGTAGCACACATTCAGCTACGGATTCAACCATAGACAAGATGTCCACCCTCATTGCTCTCAGCTTCTCTCCCATCTTCTTCTCCAATTTCTCCATTTTCTCCTCCATTTTCTCCTCCAGCTTTTTCAACTTTTCATCCATCATATCAGACATCAATTGTGCATGCTTTCCAAGAGCGTCTTGTAAATCCTTAAGCGTCAATACCGGGGGAAGCAAAGCTTGCAATGAGGTCTCTTGCACCAGGGAAGACCCCGCATTCCGAAGAGCTTTAGAAGTTTTAGCCACCATCTTCCCCCACTTTCACTTATTACACACTTTCACTTTAAAGCTATAAAATCCATTGAGCTAGAGAGTAAAAATAAAGAGTCCACTTCACCTTGACCTCCTGTACCGCTCTGCCTGCATCTTGATAATCAAAAGTATTTCCTTTTGGCAGGGGTGGTTGCTAACGCCTGGCTCTGCTCCAATAATCCCAGAGCAGAGGCGCTGCGCAGCTCGGAGCAACCCAGGCTTCGGGGGGGGCTCATCCTTCAGCTGCCCAAGCTCTCAGCTCAGGCGGCCCCGGAGAGCTCAACCCCTACCTGGGGCCTCACCCCCTCCTCTTCTCCCGAGGAGGGGGCTTCAAATCCATCTAAACAGCTGATTGGCGCTGTTTACGATGGAAAAACACAGCTGCGGAGCGGGCAGCCCGAAAACGGCTGTCTTCGGCGTCGCGTCGCCACCGGAAGTCCCACCATTATTGGCTTTTATATGGTACCTTTAACTAGTATTAACTGCCCAGCATTATGAATTTGAGATGGACAGTCCTATACACTGAAATAAATCAATAACATTCCAAGTGTAGTAGACAGATTTGTTTCAAGACTGTTTATGAATGACCTGAATATACCATTTGCCTTTTTCATAATGTTTGCATATCATCTCAGTCTTTTCATTAAGTTACCCCTACCACAATCCCAAGATTCTTGGTACTCACTGCCCACTCTGGCTGAATCAACATATACATGAAATTGTGTGAGAGTGTTTGTATCCCATAACCCATACATTGCATACATTTCACTCAGTTAAGATGCCCTTATTACTTTGATATTCCCTTTTAGCTTCGATCATTTAAATAATTTGATAGCTTCATTCATTAGCAGACTGAAAAATGCCAATACGGTAATCTTGTTTTTAAGAAAACAGAAAAAAATAGTACCGGTACATATTTTATTGCATAACTCAAGTTTTATCATTGCTAAATACATTCTAATTTTTAATTTAAAATCTGGGTGGGCTGCAGGCTACAAATGGTATACTATACAACCGTGGTGGTGAACCTATGGCACGTGTGCCACAAGTGGCATGCAGAGCCCTCTCTGTGGGCACGCGCACTGTCGCCCTAGTCCTAGGCCTTTAGCTGGATTTATAAACCCTTTTTGCTTTAGGCCTCTGCTGCTGTGTGCAAAAATAAAAGTTTCAATCAATCAATCAATTTTAACTTCTCACAGGGAAAAAAAAGATCTCACAAAGTTGGAATTGATTGAACTTTTTAGACCCATCCAGTCTGCAGTTACCACTGCAGCCACGCCCACCCAATTGGCCACACCCACCCAATGGGCCACACCCACCCAATGGGCCATGCCCACCCAGCACCCGATGATACATAAGTGGGTTTTGGGTTGCAGTTTGGGCACTCAGACTCTAAAAGGTTCGCTATCACTGCTATACAACATAAAGCCTAACACTTTATTCAGAACTGAACTTTACCATTTTTAAAGTTTAGGAAACTACTGTACTTTGTAGTTGGAAGCTACAATAATAATAACTGTCAAAAATGGATGAGGTATATTTATTTATTTATTAAATTTTTATACCGCCCTTCTCCCGAAGGACTCAGGGCGGTATACAGGTAGAAGCAATAAAATGAAATTATAATGAAAATAACCAATGTGGCACAAAACAACCTTTTGCCAATCTTAGTATCCTCACATAGATCAGGTACTGGTGAACTGAATCCCTGGTTAAATTTAATCTTTTAAGTATCAAAACCACAGTTGCAAGATAGAATGAATTACTTCATAATTGGTTTTTCCTTTATCTACTAGCCCTTTAAAGGCCAAAGTTTATTCATTTATTATAGTTATGAAGCAACTAACTGCATATTTAGTATCATTTTGGTTACTGCAATAATCTTATTTTTAAAAAATGTATCAGACACATAAATTCAGAAGATGCCAGGATGTACCAATACTGATATCAAACAGGCTTGTATCCTGGCTAAAATATCTGGAAACAACACAGGAAGTAGAACATGATGTAAGACTGATTCTGTGGGTAGCCAAAAAGGCTGACGGAAGTCATTTCTGCCCATGTTGGCCTTTTTCTTAAATACTGTAGTGCTTGCTAATAGCATACAGTCCTTTAAATGTTGTTCTGCTGATGAGACTGAGTGAACTTAACATGCTTACATTTAAACCATTCAATGGAAAGCACTAAACATCATTACTTTGATTCACTGGATTTGAATTTCTGGAGCGAGTGCAGCATGTGTGACTTGATTTACTCAACCCCCTGCTCACATGCCAGCAAGTAAGAGCTGCCAGCTGGATTTTACAGGTGCAGGTCTTTGAATTTCTGTAAATGAAAAGTGTGATTTAAGAAGGCAGGTATAAAAGCTGCAGGATGTTGCCTAAGGAAGCAATTTACTGTACATAAAAGGCATAGTGACTTGTGGAAATGCCTTTTAAAAATAATATGAACTTCGTCCCTTGGCTAATTGCTTTCTACCAATTATACGCCCCAATCTTCAAATTTGCAAAAAAAAAAAATTGCTTATCTCAGATTTTGTTGCAGATTCTCTCTTTATTTTCGTGATGGACTGTGGATTTTGCTCATTTAATTTGTTACTGCCAGAGCTGGTAAAAAAACAGTAATATATCTAATGTTTTAAATATCTCTTTATTAATGCAGATGCTAAAAGAATAACTTTTTTTCTGATAGAAACACATGGTAAAAAAGGAAATATTAACTGAAAAAGTTATGTGCTACATTGGTTTCCAATGAATTATAAAATGTTAGGATTAGAGTTAGCCTAAATGTATTTATGGAATGATGTATTTATTAAGAAAAAAAACCCTGTCTTTTCTGAAGTTTCTGTGGAAACGTTTGATTCATTTCATCAGTTTGGATGTAAACCTAAACGAAAGTTTAGCATGATTTAAAAAAAGACCAACCCTACTTATTGTGCCTATGTCCTTCTTTTTTTCTCCATCTCAGTATTAAGGAGGAAAATGTTTGTTTCCATTTATGATTAACAGCACTTGCTCCATTTGTTGAATCTGGACAAACTGCAATTAATCATATTGTTAATGGAAACTAATTAGTTAATGTATTTGTATAAAATGTTGAGCCACTCCCAGCACAAACAACAGGTAAGGTACTTATCTGCTAATTTACTACACAGCAAATCAAAGTCAGACTTGGATGATCAAACAGTTATATTGATTACAGTACTAAGATAAATAACAGCCACATATTTCCTGTTTTTTTTCAATTTTTGCTGCAAAAATTTTAAAAATTATATAAAAGTTGCAGTGATCCAATTGGAATTGAACCAACATGGAATATATTTGAGGATTACTTTTGTGTCCATTTTGATGTGCACATGTTTTAATTTTTTTCAGAGACCTTGTAAAAAAATGGTAAGCATTAGGTGCTGTGCTTTAACCTAACAAGTGTTTGATGTAAGAATTCCATTTGTACCATCCTGTACGTTAAAAAAAACCAACTTTTAATATTTCATGCAAATACAAGTAGTATATATCTCAAAGTTTATGAAGATGAATTATAGTAATTAAATATACATCCATATACACTTTTCAAGCTATTCTTTTGGGGATAAAAAAGAAGAACAGAAAAGAAGTAAGAAATAGTGAGCCCAAGAACTTAAATGAATAAGAAAAAAGAAAAGAATACTTACTTAAAACTAATTTACACCATTACCTTGATCATCCTCTTCCTTTTGATTCGTTCATTCTTTCTTTGCAATTCATTAATTCTTTCTATATGGACAAGCCACCGTAATATGATTCTTTCATTCTGGCCACTCACATTTATCTTCCATATATTTATCTTCCATTCAGCATCAATTTTCTTACCTCTTCGTGTTTTCCTACACACATTTAACTACTTTTTTCCCTACTGCATTAAACTTTCTCTACATTTTTTCCTGATATGCTCAGTTCTTTTCCACCTACTGTATATTATGCTTAAATCAAAATATACTAGAAAATACATGCCTTTTTCTAAGCACATATTTACCAAATCGTCCCTATTCTCATTCATTCTTGGATTTCCAAATGGCCCAATTGCAGGATTGCACTCACTAGTTATGAATAGTGAAGAACTGTACAGGTTAGAATTTTGAAAAGAGATAAATCAGAGTTAGAAAAATATGGCTATGATATAGAAAAAAGAATATAACATAGCACCATTGAGTCTTTGACTTTGAGGCTGTACTTTTCCAAAAGACCTCAGCTAAAGAAATCTCCTTATGAACCCTACCTTTCATGGAAAATTGAAGGACAGATTGAAGATTTCTGGAAAGCCCTGAAGATTTGCCCTTTTTAATAGTTCACCTTCATTTCCTGGTTGCTAGTTGACAACCAAGAGAAAAACACATCCTTATTGGATTATCAATTCTCTGCATTTCTTAGTCAAGAGGCAGTTCTAGCTTCTCTATTGAAGGTCACTGGACATTGTAAGGAATAAGGTTAATCAGGAGGTCAACCTCTGCCTAAAACATCTTATGACACCTACCCAAACATACTAGTGCATTGAATTCTCAGCTTTTCCACTGAGCGGAATCTGTTTTATGAATTTGCAAAACATTCCACAAAATATGACTTTAGACAATATCATTTACTAGAAAAAGCATATCTACATTTTCCCAGTTATATCACTTTTGCAGTCACTATACAAAACTGCATTTACAGATGCTTCGTTGTGTTCTTGTCCTTGTAGTATTATTGCACTGTTCAATAACAATCAAGGAGAAGAGCCACATTTGGAGGGTTAAATTGTTTATTAAATATTTTACAACTTGAGTAATAGGACTTGCCTAAATACATTTAATTTGTATAGGGTGAAGAAGGAGCTAAAGGAGAAAATGGGATTCCTGGTTTGCCTGGAACAAAGGTAGGATTCCTGCCTTAAATGAGTCCTTGGACCATTTTCAGAACCAGTAGGACCAAAAGTAATGGATATAAGTTACAGCTATCTAGATTTTTATTTAAATGTAAGGAATATTTATACAGTTTTGGAACAATCAATCTGTAAAAGTTACAGGCTCTGCAATTTTTAATATTTCTAATGAGAGGCTGAACAGGGGAGTCAGGATACATGTAAATTAGACATGTCAAACTCGTGATGTTACGTGATGTCGCGCGACGTATCGGAACTTTTTCCCCATTGCCGGCAATGGGGTGGGTGCAGTTTCTTTGTAATGTGTCCGGCCCGTGGGCTGGCAGTTTGACACCCCTGATGTAAATGTAGCTTATGTTTAATATTTGAATAGTGTCAATTATATAATATTTCTATAATTGGAAAACAATTTTCTGGGAAAATCCCATTTATTGTCACCTTTTCATCTGGATTCTTGCCTTTGGAGACCAGTCAGAAACTACTCCTGATCCAGAACCTGGCTTCACAAGCAATTATGGTGCATCTTGATATTTTCGTCTAACACATTTGTTCTCTGTGTTGCACTGATTACCAGTGGATGTCTGTCTATAATTTAAGATGGTGATTGTTAGCTATTATGTCTACAAGGCTCAGAGCCTGATTGTTTATAGAATGATCTGCCCATCCAATCAAATCTGACAGAATGGGTATTTTCTACTTCCCATTAATTAATCAGTGCTGCCTTGAAGAGTGCCTGGGTAGGACTACTCTGTTGTTGTTCCTGCCTTCTGGAATACCATCCTCCCAAAGGTTTGTTGGGCTCCAACCTTCCATCCTTTAGAAAAGTTCTTAAAAACTGGCTTTTCAAACAGACCAGAAGCCAGGTGATTTGTGATGCTGACTGGTAGAGGATAGATGATTGGTATTTGAGTACATTACTTATCCACCACCACCAATGTTCTGCACTTCTCTGTTTTATATGTATTTGAAAAATATTTATGTATGCTGCCTAGGTGGGCTACAAATCTAAACCAATCAATAACAAGGAACACACTCTCCAGCCATATATCTCCTTTTTTCCTCACCACTTTTAGAAAGGTCTGATGGTACCAGGAAAAATGTCTTCTAGAAAGAGATTTGGAGTAATTTTTAAGTCTGCAGTTTTAAATCTTCCAAGTATGATCACTAGCAAACAAGCACATTCATGTGTGAACAGTGATTGCAGTCACCGCAACGCTACAAGCCAGTTCTAAAAAGTTTCATATAACCATACCTTAGTTATATTGCAAAACCGCATTCTGGTCAAGACAAATAGTAGTGGTGCAATGAATAAAAATATTATGGATGGAAAAATCAATTCATTGATGATTTCTGTTAGACCTGGTCACTATTTTAATTTTAAATTGATAAAACATTTTCTCTCTCAGAATCAGTATTAGCAGTTCATATCAGCCTTCTCCAACCTTCTGGTTTATAGAGACATCAATTCCTAGAACTCTCCAAGAAGCTGGAGTTAAGAAATCTTGGACTTGAGGTCCACACATCTGGAGAATACCCAGGTTACAAAGGTCTGCTCTATGCATTGCTGCAGAGTTGAGGATTCCCCCACCCCACCCCGTATCCTAGATGAGATGTCAGCTGGCCTAATAATGGAAGCCTATGAAAGTCGTTTAAAATTCAGAGAGGGCATCTTTATCCCATCTTCAAGATGTAAATCATTCTTTTATATGAAATGATTCCCAAGTTAGGCAGGTAGCAGTTCTAAACAGTTTCAAACATCACATTGCACAAAAGATTTGAGTCATTTATTTGATCTTTCAGTATTTATAATATTTGATTTATGACGTTTGTACTTTTCTCCGAGCTTCCAATAGTAACAGAAGTTCACGTTTCCTCTCTGCCCTGGAGGTACCAAGTACCTTGTTGTGCCTTTGAAATTTTTCTGGAAAGTAAAGGACAGGAAAGGCTGCAGGAAGAACTTTTAGCTCCTAATCTGCACCATATGGCTTTCTTTCCTAAAGAAGAATATAGAAAGAAATAAACCTCAGTTGTTAAGAGAGGAGCAGGGGTTTATGAAGAGCAGCTAGTACTATCAATCAAAAGTTATTTTGAAGTGTTCTGTTTTATCTCCCATCATAGATTTACTGTGGTAAGAAAAATGACAGTATAAGCAGTGGGAAAAACCAGAGAATTAAAAATGGAAGGAATCCTCCTCAGGACACCTGTAAAGTCACATAAACGAGTCCTGAACTGTATTTTCAACATCTGCACATGTGATTCACTCAGTGGACAAACAATTGTTAAATGTTCTGAAATGCAAGCTGAGTAATTGAAGTACTGAATACTACGGATGCTGCATTATGTATCAGTTATCAGATTCTTATTCAGAATTTGCATGTCTTGAGAAGCAGGCCAACTCTGTCATTAAACTCTGTCATTAAAATATTTTAAATAAATATATTTTTGGCCAACGTGAAGATCATTAACCTTAGCGTGACAATTTTCTTAGTTAAAATATTAATAGTCCTTAAGAAGAAATGTTAGTGTTTTGTTATTGCAACAATTATTTTTATTTCTTCATAATGCAATACCTTTTTTAATGACCAATGAATTAGAGTTGATGCAGTTTTTAATCTGTTTTAGGGAGAAGAGGGTCTGATTGGTGTTCCTGGTGTTCCTGGTACTTCTGGTGAAAAGGTACATATATATATATATATATATATATATATATAAGCTTTGGGTCCATGGCTTACGTTTGGCTGCCAGAATAGCAGCCATCTTCCCTTTTTACCACAAGTTTTTATATAAGGAAATGTTTACTATTTGTTTAACATTGTCAAAGACCAAGTAAACTAAGAAAAAAATACAAATACATTCATGATCTTTATAACTGTGTACCACCAGGTTGGTGTCTAGTAACCCCACAGATCGACTTTCTTTAGAATGATGTGTTCCTGACTTGGGCCTTCAGATCTTCCAACAGTGCTTCCATGAACATGTAATCAAGTCCACTCACCTTTCATCTGGTTGTTCTCTTTTTTGCTTTCCATCTATGTTTCCCAGCATTGTCAATGCTCATGACATGATGTGTCCAAAATATGATAATCTGAGCCCATTCATTCATTCACTCATTCATTCATTCAACAAACTTATATAGCCACCCATTTTGTTGAATGTGACTCTGGGCAGCATACAATCACTAATTAAACAATGTTGCAATCATTAAAAAAAGGAAAAGCAAGAATGCTGGATGAAAACATTTATGCCTCAGGTGAGAACTGTAACATGATTTATTTCTTTTCTTGGTTATCCATCATATTCTCAGGGATATTTGCCAATACCAAAGTTCAAAAGCATCACTTCCACTCCACTCTGCCAAATCCACATTTCGTTTCCATAAAACATCATAGAAAAAAACTCCTGCCTGCATGATTCTAAACTCTGTAGCTAGAGGGGTCCATCATTCAGTACTACATCATGAACCAATATCCTGTCCATCCATGTGTTTTTCTTAGTTAAACTCAGGAATGATTTATTAATGTCTTCTCCCGTGCATTATGAAATAATGCTTTGGCATCATCATTATTTTTTTGTCACTAAAGTGATCATCCTCATCCACCACCACTTCCTCTGATACAGGTGCATGCATGGTTTAACTGAGCAACTGGAATAATCTTCACATATTGGGCAACTCTGCTGGGAGTTGCCACTCTTGTTTTTTCTTCATAATCCTTCCCAGGAACATCTACCTTCACCCTAGTGAGACAGCATGACAGGACTTAAAGAGGAAAAACATTTAACATAGCAAATGTTCTCTAATATCCAGAACTTCCCTTCTTTCACTCTAGGCCCCTGGGCAAAACTGTAACTTTTATCCTCAGTTTTGCTATGATGCTACATTTTGGGTAGAACACTGAACTCTATATCCAGCAGTGGGGTATAGAACAGGCTTCAAGTGCATAAACCTGGGGTGTATTTCAAGCAGAGAGCAGGGAGATTTTATAGTTATATTTCTGCTGATCATATACCAGAAATATGGCTACTCAGATTCAACTGCTTGAAATTTATCTATGAACAGAGAATAAAATTTGTTGGTGGCCTGTTCCATAAATGCTTCCTCAATATTCTGGACAAAGCATCTCTCCAATAAACATGCAATGATGGTGCACAATCTGCGCTCATCACTTGATTTCTTTGGATATGAAAGAGAGACAGATTTTTTTTTATTGAAAAGTTTTACAATACATTTTATTTTTAACAAAACACAACCCCTCCAAACCCCCTTCCCACTCCCCAGCCCTCCCCCGCCCCTCCCTCCCTTCCCCCTCCCCCCTCCCCGACTTCCCAGAGCTAGATAGAGGGTATAAAAATACAAACAATCATAATCTACCTTATGCAAACAACCATAAACTATTAAATCTATCGCACTTTAACTCTTATAAAATAACTACAAGCAGTATAAATATCACATCAATAATTATTCAAATGCTGGATAAAACTTTTTAGTCCCATATTTACTCCACAATATATCTCTGTAGCAAATAGCCTTTCAAGTACGCTGAGATCTTTGCCATTTCCGCCAGGTTGGAGACTTTTACAGTCCATCCTTCTATAGTCGGCAGTTCTTCCTTCTTCCAATATTGCCCTACTAAAAGTCTTGCTGCCGTAATTAAATTCAACATCAGCTTAATATCCACAACAGTAATGTCAATAATAATGCCCAATAAAAACAATTACAGACAAAACGATCTCTAATTTACTTTACCAAATTTAAATCAGTCATTAAAAAACCAATTTTCTGATCTTCTTTCCACCTGGCCTGTAATTTTCCATACTAAAACCAAATTGATACAATCTTTCCTTCTCTTAAGATATTATACAACTTCAAATGCCATACATTCCTTTCCAAACTTAAAATTTCCTTATATGTAGTCACATCATGTTTATATTTTCTATTGCGTGTTTCATTATTGCCCATATAGGCATCTTACAAGTTAACTTGTGTCTATACTATTTCCAAACTCGCAACAGAGCAGGTCTTAAAATATATATCTTAGACACATTATCCACCTTCTTATCACACAATAAATATACATACCAACCAGATAACAAATCATGACCTTCAAAATTTCAGCAAAACATTCATTTTCACTACTACAATTCTACCCAGTTAACTTTTCATAATTATTTTTAAATTAAAGCAACATAAAGTATTACAAAACATAATTATTTTTATATAACTTTACATTTAAGGGTGACAAATATATCCCCCAATATTTAACCCTTTTAACAATTTCAAATCCCGTTAGCTCTTCTAAAACAGCCTTTTATGATACTATCATATTCTTAAACAACATTTAAGTTTTTTGTATGTTAACCTTAAATCCAGAAACTTTCCCTTATTGCATTATTATCTCCTTCAGTTCTACAACTAAATCTTTAGGCTCGTGTCATTCATCTAGAACACAGGTCTGCAACCCGTGGCTCCGGAGCCGCATGCGGCTCTTTCAGCCATCTCCTGCGGCTCCCAGTCCTCTGCCATGTGCAGTCCAAAAAAAAAAAGTGGGACTAAAAAAGTTCAACCAATCAATTAAAATATGCAGGGTAGGTGCATATCTTGCCTTGGCTCGACTCTTCAGTCAAACCCTGTTCTGCACATGCGCGCATGTATGCAAATGCACATACATTTTTTTGTGGCTCCCAGTTTCTGAATGGCTCTTTCACTGTTTCAGGTTGCTGACCCCTGGTCTAGAAGCAGCGTGCGTCATCCTCTGGTTTCTGGCCTCCTCCGATGATACTGAAATTTGATCCACTCCTGTAACTTTCTCATCTATCTGCATTGTTCCTTCAGCGCCTTGTAAATTCTCTCTGCGTCGTTGAGACTCTCCCTCACCATTCTTCTTTGTAGATTCCAAAAGTGGTATGGGGGCTGCTTTTAAAACATTACTATAAAAATCACGTGCCTGCAACACTGTAGTAAGACGATGTCTCATACCTTCATACGTCACCACCATACCCACTGGTATCTCCCATCTGAACTTAATATCACGTTGCCTTAATTCTTGCGCCAAAAAAGCAAATTCCTTCCTTCTCCTTAAGATTCTTGGAGGGATCTCTTTTAAAATCAAGACTTCTTGCTCAGCAATTGCAAATTTAGTATTGTAAGAGGCTTGAATAACCTCATTTCTAATCGCTCTCTTTGTAAAGTAAGCCACCACATCTCTGGCTAGTTTCCTTTGTCTTGCAATCCACGAATTAACACGGAAAATTTTGTCTATATCTTCCATAATTTCATCTGCTGGTCGCCCCAGCACCCCTTCCAGAGCCTCAGAAACTATTTTCTTCAAATTTTCTTTAAGATCCTCTTTTAAGCCTCTAATTCTCACAGCAAACTCCATCTCATGATACTGTACCAAGGTCAAATCACTATCAATTTTCTCCACCACATTTTAGTTTCTGTCATTTGTACATCTAATCTGATATTATTTTGGCTGAGATCTTCCACTCTTTCGTCCAAATGCTCAATACATATAGTCATGCCTTGAAATGCAGATAAGATGTCTGCCCTTGTTTCTGTTAATTTCTTATCCATAAGCTCAACTAATTGTTGCAATTGCTTTTCCATAGCCTCTTGCAACACATTCTGTAAATCTTTAACTGTAAAAGTTGATGCAAGTACAGGTACAGATGCAGAAGGAGGGCCAATAAAGCTTGTAACGAACACTGCTGCACCGGAGAAGCCCCCGCGCTTCTAAGAGCTTTAGAGGATTTGGTAGCCATTTTCACCCACTATTGCCTGCTACGCACTTTCACTTTCAAACTCCGCAAAGTCCATTGAGTTAAAGATCATAAATTCCCTTTCACCTAGATCTCCTGTGTCGCTCTGCCTGCATCCCGGTTCTCAAAGGTTCTCTCTTGCTGGCAGGGATGGTTGCTGATGCCCTGCTCTGCTCCCAAAAACCCGGAGCAGAGGCGCCCTGCAGTCCAGAGCATACCCAGGCTTCGGGGTGGCTCAATCCTTCAGCCACCAAAACTATTAGCTCTGGCGGCCCCGAAGAGCTCTACCCCTACCTGGGCACTCACCCGCTCCTCTTCTCCCGAGGAGGGGGCTTCCGAGCCGCCAAAACAGCTGATTGGCGCTGTTTTCGGCGGCTCTACAGAGCCACGGGGCTGACAGCCTAAGAATGGCTGCCTCCGGCGACCAAAGAGAGACAGATTTTTGATGGTATAATGTTACTATGTAACAAAAAGTGCAATTCAATTTCAATTTTTTTGCTCAAAATTAAATAGGAGCCAGCAGTGTGCTGAAGCTGCCAAAAAAGCCAACACTGTGCTAGGCTGCATTAGCAGAGGGATAGAATCAAATGAAGTGTTAATACCACTTAATAATGCCTTGGTAAGGCCACACTTGGAATACTGCATCCAGTTTTGGTCACCACAACGTAAAAAAGATGTTGAGACTCTAGAAATTGTGCAGAAAAGAGCAACAAAGATGATTAGGGGACTGGAGGCTAAAACTGGAACTAGAAAAGAACGGTTGCTGGAATTGGGTATGTCTAGTTTAATGAAGAGAAGGACTAGGGGTGACATGATAGCATTGTTCCAATATCTCACAAAGAAGTGGGAGTCAAGCTATTCTCCAAAGCACCTGAAGGCAGAACAAGAAACAATGGATGGAAACTAATCTAGGAAAGAAGCAACCTAGAACTAAGAAGAAATTTCCTGACAGTTAGAACAATTGATCAGTAGAACAACTTGCCTCCAAAAGTTGTGGATGTTCCAACGCTTGAAGTTTTTAAGAAGAGACTGAATAACCATTTGTCTGAAATGGTATAGGAGGGGGTTGGACTAGAAGACCTCCAAGGTCCCTTCCAACTCTATCATCATCATCACCATCATCATTATTTGTGATTACCTGCTAAAATTTTAGCATTAAAGTTCAATTAATGAATCAGACAATACCTGATTTATGCACAATGAACAAAATCCTTAATACGTTCAATATCACAATTTTATTAAAGAGATTTGGAAAAACTTTATTTAAATAGCATCACCTGCTATAATATAGGAGCTATCTATGATAATATTACTCATTGATGTAGCTATCAGGAAGGGTACTTTTCCTATGGAAACAATTTATACCTTTTGGAGATTCTATTCTGACACTTCTTATTTCTTCCTTCCATTTCCTTCACATTTTTATGTAGCTCATAGAAAACTAAAACTTTCTATATAAGCAGAATAAAAATTGGCCATTAATTCTGTTCAGTTGTCTTACTAAAGTCGTTTCAGGCTAATTCAGAAATTTATAGTAATAGTAAAAAAAGATTTATATTTATCTTATTTTATCTTACCTATCATTTATATCATCCTTACGGAAATATTAAGTATCATAAGTAGGTAAATAAGCTAATAGTTAATCCAATTACATAGTCTATAGAAAGTATGGCATTAATTGTTTGACTCTAAGCTTTTAAATGTAGTTGTAAAAGTAAAAGCATATTTAATGTTGCCATTTTGCCAAGTAAAAGTTCATAATTATTGTGCAATTATTTATATTAATGGACAAGTTACAGTAGTCCAAATGTCAATGAGATTTAACTTTCCATTCTGTTATTTGTAGAAGTTGTGTTCTCCAGATGGACATAGTGTGGCACCATTCACCACTCAATGACCCTCTGGCCTTTTAATTCATTATCTGAGTTTCTATACATTCAAATTAAAATGACCATCTTAATAATCCAGAGAAAAATAGGTTTCTATTTATTGTGATAAGATCAGTAAAATAGTAAGCCTTCCAGATGAGATTTTTATTGTGAAATCTCTCTGCCTCTCTCACATAATTTTACACAGGTTCTGCCATCTTCCATTGAGAAACCTTATGTATTTTTCCATAACTTCTTCACTCTTTTTCTGCTAAGAATTATTGAGAAAGAAAATAGTGAAATCCTATTGGACTGTAGTATGGAAGCTCTTTCAGTTTGGAGATTATATTTCTGGTTTTGATCATTTCTACACCGTTTTCTTAGAATTTAAGTGTCCAGTAGAATCATCTTCCATTGGAAATCATCCTTGTTTCCCCACTGCTACACCACTACTTATTTTTACTATAATAAATCTGTTAAGAGGAAGAGTATAAAAATAACTTATTTGCTAGCAGTCTTTGCTATTCTCTTTGCAAGTCTGATGCCTTCCTTATATACTGAAACCTGACTACCAGAATTCCAGTATTGCCAACATTTTTACTACAAAGTGGAGAATTTATAATCTAACACTTGTGGAATGCTGATCTAAAAGCAACATGTATGTTTTTCAGAAAATTAATAATTTTACTTATAGTTGTTCAAAGAAACTTTGTGCAACATGTAGGCATTTTTATTGAATGCTTACTAAAAATTTTAAGAAATATTTTATCAGAAAGCTACATCTTTAGTTTTGTAAGCCATTATTGCTGATATAATCAGTTCTTTTACCTGGAATAATGAATGCTTTTTATAGAAAACAGAGCTTGGATACCCACTTTACCAAATTTCAAGCATAAAATCAATAAAAATCCTAAATCTCAGCTATTCTATTACTTATAAAATGTATGCTGATAGAAACGGCATTCAAAATTTATCTACTGCAATGGTGGTGTCAGTATGAACACCACAACAGTGACCTTAGCTCAGGGCTCTTCAAACTTGGCCCTCTTATGACTTGTGGACTTCAACTCCCAGAATTCCTCAGCAAGGCACACTGGCTGAGGAATTCTGGGAGTTGAAGTCCACAAGTCATAAAAGGGCCAAGTTTGAAGACCCCTGCCTTAGCTGTTCAATCACATTTTTATGTTTGCCATTTGTGTGAAATTATTTTGATAAAACAGAATATGTCCAATGCAATGGTAAACTCCTAAAGATTATTAGCACCCACAGGTAACTCAGTAAAATATACGTTTGTAAGGTCACTCTCTCAAAATTTTGCAAGACATTCTGCAGATATACCATTCTTGTTCCATGTTGAAAAATGCTAAGTACAATTCAATCTATTCAGGGAAAACTTTCTGTTGTCAGATATATAGTGGGTATTTTCTATGAAATTGCAATTTTTTTCTGTTCAAAGTTTCATGTTTTTTATAAAGGCAGTCCAATGGTTATGTTTGAAATGTTCTGTTTTAATGATGCAAAAAGTGTATAACCTTAGCATTTTACCAGATGAAGATGATAAAAAAGAGGTGAAAGTAAGCTTATCTCTTTTCTTGTGAATGAAAAGTATTGTCATTGTTTAAAAATAATCTTTAAGCAGAATTTTCAATTAAATAAAGCAACTTAAAAGCAAACATTTGTTTTATATTTCTCTCAAATGTAGGGTGAACATGGCTTGACAGGGGGGAAAGGTGAAACAGGTGAAAAGGTAAATTATATTGAATTCTGCAAATTGATTTTGCTTGGTATAACTAAATATTTGTGCAATATTTCCAATGTATTTGATATCCACCTCTTGTTATTTTGTATATTCCTATCCTATGTGAGCGAATGACATATACTTTAATTACAAGCGTATGGTGTCTAATAATAAGACTGCTTAAAAATGTAATGATTGATGTTTTCATGGGATTGTGGGAGCCAATCACATTTTAAGATTTGCCAAAAAGGGTATATATTATGGATTTGCTAGTAGTAATTGGATGTACAGCAACTAGCCAAGTAACTCTTTTCAAACCACTCTG
This sequence comes from Vipera ursinii, assembly GCF_947247035.1. Lineage (NCBI taxonomy): Eukaryota > Metazoa > Chordata > Lepidosauria > Squamata > Viperidae > Vipera > Vipera ursinii. Next base: position 234,541,923 of record NC_139512.1, read on the forward strand.
GATTGTTTTTCAATTTCAATCCAGCTTCGAGGGGGGGAAAAATAGTTTAAAGAGGTAGGCAATTATTTATTTAGGTTTTTGTCTGTTGTTTCTTCCATTCCATTTATTTGTTCATATGCTTATTTCTCATGTTCATTATATATTCTCACGCATACAGAGGAAGCCTCATTTTGACTGAGACTCTAGGGTTTCAGAGACTCCATTCTTAACTTTATTTTGAGACCATTCCTGAAAAAACAATTTCAACATTTTTCTGTGTTTTGTGATGATGTATATTTTCCTTGCCCTATCCCTACCCGATTTCACCTTCAGAAAATACCTACCACGTTAGTTACGTAGAATAATAATATATGGCTGGACTCAGAATCAGCTTCATGAATAAATAAAGTTTCAACCCCAACTGCCCCAATCCTCTTCTGATACGTCACAAAGAATAAACTGAGAGACTGTGTTTATTAGTGCTAATAATTATGTGAGAGATTTTTGAAAAATGTTCCTGCGGCCTCTGTTCAGCAAGTTCTCCATTTTAAACTATTATTTATGGTTTAAACAGGTTCCCAACAGTTAAGCCAAAAATCCTTGTTTTGCAACAGTATTTGGGGGGGGGGGGACTTTAAATGATGATGTCATTCAGATTGAAAAGCCTTTGTATTCAGCTTTCCTCTTTTTGGAACAGTCTTCGAACATGAGTGTTCATTAATACAAATGGTTTCCTGATTTTGGTCTTGACTCCAAGAAGTCTGTGGCAATATTCCATAATTCTGAGAAATGAGTGCTTAAAAATAATTAATAATTGTTTTCTTTAATTATAATTATAGGATTTGTATTATTTATTGATGTTACGGGACATGCATAGGAGTTTAAAGCACGAGGCCAAAAGTTAAGAAATAAGAAACAAGTTATCTGAAATATGTTTAAAAAATTCAACAAAGGAATAAATGTACTACTGATACTTTTGAAAATAAATTTGACCTTATTCCAGTTGTTGCAACATGGAGAAAAATCTACCTATTTGGTCCCTGAGAATCCACAATCACTTGATAACACATAACCAATCACTTGAAATTAGGACAAGGGATTAGGACAAGTTCAAACTAAAAATCCATAAAGTTATCTCAGGAGCAGATGCCGTTATGTTGATTCCATTCCAATATAAGAATTGTCCATAGAAATATTGCTTAGTACTTTGTACCTTAAAAATAAAGGAGGTGGGATGTTATCAAACCATAAAACTCTCAAAACAGTTTTATGGGCACATATGAAATAAAGAATTGGTAACATTGTTTGAAAGGAAGTATTTGAACAACTCCCAGGACACCAATTTGTGAACTGAGCACAAATCTGCTTTGGACATGGCCAAAATAGGAGTCGGTGAAAGGATTGGCTTCTTGGAAATTCTCTCCAAATTAAGGAGAAGACAAGGATGGCCCCTCTTTGGCTCTATACAGATTCTCCCTATGAAGAGATTGCAAATCAGTGTTCTCCAGCCAGTTTGAGTGGTCTGGAGCCCGGGGTGGGAGTGGAATATTCATGTTGCTAAGCCACATTCAGTGCCTTTCAAAGAGACACTGAGTTTGCATCTTTCCTCTCTTAGTTACTTTGGGAAGTTGCTTATTATTGATTTGGGGGTGGGGTGGGGGGGTTAAGAACCTTCTGAAAGACAAGCTGCATTACACTGGGAGAGTTTTCTTCCACCCTGGATGAAAGAATATCTAAGTAAGTTTAACAAAGAGAAATGTTAATGTTTGGAAAACAGCAAAATGAGATCCGGAATGTTGATTTTGGAAAATTAAGGGTCTGGATGGATTTGAAAGAATATTTCCTATGGGGTGTTTAAAATTTATAAAACGAGATAAGAAATATTTGAAATTTTTTTTACAAAATCTTGTGGGAAAGCTTTGTTGAGCGGAAAATAAACAGATGATAAGAGGGAAACCATAGAGAACAAAGGATTAGTCTGAAAGGAGAAGCAGGCCCATTAATACAATAGAGCAACACTATTTACCATAACTATAAAAGAAATTAAGGCCTGCTTGGGAACAATTTACTCAGAAGTTACTTAATTGTGTGATACAGCAAAGGATATAACTATGTGATACAGCAAAGGAAATAGAAGAACAATAGATTTTATTGGATAAAATAAAGACTGAGACTGATTTGATTGTGGATTTGGAGTTTTAAAAATGTTAGATTATAAAGTGATATGGAAAAAGATGTTGTGGAACTGAAAAAGGATTTTTAAATGCCAGAATATAAGAGTGATATGGAAAATGATGCCAAAACGGATTTACCAATGAAACCACGGATGTCTTAATAATTAAAGGGACTTAATAATTAAAGGGACATAGGGAATGACTTGGAAAGCCTTCTTACTTTGGATTTATAAAAGGAACCAAGGAAACTCTGAGAAGAGACAACGAGGAATTACTCAAGCTGTTTCTCAAAGGAGACAAAAAACATAAGAAACAACTTGTGGGACAATATTTGACAGGAGTAAAGATCAAACTTTTTAAAAACGAAGATTTATAAAGTGAATCTGTTTGGTAAGAATTTAATTTTGGAGCCCTTGGTGCTCTCTGAGTTTGTTGGTTTTCTCGAGGAAGTTTCATTATCCATCTAGGTAACATCATCAGTGCTAGGAGGGAGTGGGATTATTCTCTGTTTAGATACCAGTGGCTTGCCTTGTTAAGGTTGGTGGATGTGTTCTTGGTAGTCCCTTGATTAGGCTGTTATTTACTGGGTTGGTAGTTCCTTGATTGGAGTAATGTTTACTTCTTGGTATTAATTTTTGCTTCTCTTGGTGTTGATTGCTGGTCAGGAGGTGTTGTGGTCTTATCTTTTTGATTGGTTCTTTTGAATGCTATGGAGATATTGTTTATCTCTAAGCACCTGTTGATGGTTCATTTATCTGAGTGTTAAGCTTCCTGAAAATCTCTAGTGTTTTAGACATAATGTGCTCCAGGATGCTGATTATCTCCCAGTTGAAACTATGGTGAAGTCAATCTATGTGTTGTACAATTAAGAGTTTTCATTATAAAGTATCTTCTGACTGCTATTTGGGGCTCATGGAATCTGCTGGTCTTCTGCCTGTTTGTCCTACATAATGGCTGTTATAGTCCATGTATATTGTATATTGTATAGTCCATGTGTGAATAGAATAGAGCTGGAAGGGACCTTGGAGGTCTTCTAGTCCAGACCCCTGCTCAGGCAGGAGAACCTATATCATCTCAGACAAGTGACTGTCATCTGCATTGGCTCTTCAGCACCTATAAAAAGAAAAGGGAATGAGCTAGTTCTCTTTGGTTTCAATCTTTTCTAGTGTAAGGGTTTTGTAACTGGAACTAGAAAAAGAAACAAATTGTGAAACCTTGCCTAACTATTGCTATCTCGCTTCTGTAATCAGCGTTTGCGTCGGGGGCCAATTTCATGCAAGCAGGGGAAACAAGTACACAAATGTGGTATACTGTGGAAGGAATAAGGGAGTGTACAGGAATGATTGATGTCTTCTTTATATGGTCATAATTCTATTGTCTGATGTTGATTGGCTAACAAAGTTTATAAAGCGATGCCATGAACTTTCTAAAGTGGGGCACTTTGCAACTGCTGCCAGTGTTCAGATTGTGTTTCCAGCCAGGACTTAATTCGATCAAATAAAAAGTACTGTCTCTTTAAGAAGCCTCTGCCCAAGTCTTCCATGATCGGATTTTGTGATATCTCAGGTTTAATCAAGGGCCAGTGACCTTACAGTAGGTAGAGAAAAATAAAATCAAAAATCAAACTATAAGATTAAATATTGACCCTACAGTGGGAACCTAAAAGAGCAACCTTGGTGGAGCAGTGGGCTAATGCCTCCTTAAGTAACACCAGCTGCCTGCAATTAGTGCAGGTTCGCATCCCACCAGGCTCAAGGTTGACTCAGCCTTCCATCCTTCCGAGGTAGGTAAAATGAGGACCCAGATTGTTGGGGGCAATTAAGCTGACTTTGTAATAATGCCACTTGGGGGTTGTGTGAAAGCCCTAATAAGCAGGCATATACATAGAATGAAGGCTACTGCTAAGCTTGTAAGCCGCCCTGAGTCTTCGGAGAAGGGCGGGATATAAATGGAATTAAAATTTAAAAAAAAATGTTTTCCCTAGGAGACTGATTGTGTTACACTTTAGAGGATCTGTATATCTGCCTGTTTCCTGGTACTTTGTTAATATAAAGAGGAAAGAAAACACTATCCATCTTAATATTTTATTTTCAAGGTTTACTTCAATTTTATTAATGGGAGAACATGTTTCCAAACTGCATGAATAGCACCCGAAGTTGCCTCCAAACTGGAATGCCTTCATATTGCAATTTTGTCTGTAAACCAGAACAAAAGCTGAAAGCCTTATGTCTTTCTTCAGCTCAGTAATCCAGTTTTCTAAATTTAAACATCTGGAGGGAAATGACTGAGCATTACATAAACTGGTTCCAATTAATACAGAGCTCTAAATTAGCAATCTTGAAAATGTCAGTTTTATAACAGAATTTAGGCCTGAATCTGACCTAAATGACATGTAGTTCATCTGTTAGTCATAATCGGGTTGTCGGCAGGCGTTTTCTTTTCCTCTTTGTAGACTTTGGGAAGAATCAATGGTTTAGACCAGCATTACAAGTGATATGAGATATGAACTAGGAGAATTAAGTGTAAAAGTGCGCATTCTTCTTGCGATTAATAAATGGGTGACTTGTACAGCATAGGAAATAGGGAGGGGAAAAAGAAAAGTTTTGTGAGAAAGCTGTGTTGTTTTTATTATTTCTAACTATGCAACAATATAGGAATTCAATAATAAATTATGAAAAGATGCTTCACTTTGATCTTTAAAGTATGAATTATATATAGAAAAAGTAAAGGAGAAGCTGGATTTGTTTGAAGAATTAATGAAACAAAGGAAGGAAAATCCACAATATTTATTGGACACATAAAACTTCTAACAGTTCTTCTTTTGTTGTTCTCTGATTACTTTTTCAATTATTCTCTTTATTCGCCTAGCATATTGTTCTCATTTTCCTTTGATTTTCTCACATACAAGTCATCGGATGGTTCAAAATGAAAGCCAGGATTCCACATTTAGGGTACATCAATCTGAAATATTTAGAAATCAGAACTATTGATGTTTTATAAATTTGCCTTTTTCATGAACCTGGTACTTAGTGGGTTGTATACGTAAAAGCTGGAATTACACAGGATTTTTGTCTGTGTAATGTATTTAATTTTATGCATCTACTCTTCCTTCTATGAGTGTCATCTAAAATTTGGGCTCATCTTCTCTCTGAACAGAGTGGTATTTATTCAAGCCATACAACTATTCTTGATTATCTGGGTGTCCAGGCTCAAAATATGAAATCTTCAGAGAGCTAGTAGCAGTTTCATTCAGTTATTAAGTATGGCCTTTCCATTGATGAAGAACACTTAGACTACAGTACTTACTGAGTCTTATTTTTCAATAAGACTCAGTGAATAAATGGATTTACTATTAAGATACAATGTCACCCACTGAATTCTCAGATAAATAAACCTTCCTAGATATTAACTTTACACACCCTTGTATCTTGGAAAGTAGAATTTCATATATTGGGCTAGTGAGTACATTTGAAAAAAAAAGCCCACATACTTTGGGCCTGTGGGTACCAAAGGCTTTTTTGAGATACACCCTAACTTTAACAAGAAGGGCAAAAAGAGGGGAAATAAGGGGAATGTTATTAAAGCCTTCTTTCACCCCCATACAAGATTGTATTACTTTGTTTCGTTTAATTTATTATTCAAATGCCATACATTCTTTCCCTAGATATCTGCCTTGATTTTTTTTTAAGTGGTGACTTGGATTATGTGGCAAAACTGTCATAGAAGAACATTATGTTCTCCTTTTAAGGCATTGATATACATTTTGTATTTTATGTGTCTTGATTTACTATTTTTGAGTAAGAACTAAATGAACTGTCTAAGAAAGGCTGAAATGTACATAAAAGAAAGATCATTTGAATAAGATACGGCTCCACAGAACAATCTTTTGATTATACAAAATGCATCTCAGGTGTATTAGTGAATTAGTGAAGTATTATCAGGTGCTATTATATTATCAGGTACTATTGGAATAATAAAATCATTGAATCTTCCTATGCCATATATTTGCATGGACTAGAGTCCTATTTTTCAGAGGTCACAATGATGCCATGAAAAATGGAAAGAAATATTTTCCAAGCCTGTGAAAACATCACTAACAAATTTAGTTGCACTGTTACCTAATCGTTTTGTTACTCCTTGACTTGAATTCCATGAGAAATATGTGCAGAATTAAATTGGTGACATTAATTAAAAACTTAGTATTGTAGGTAATTAGTACAAATTATGCTGAAGTTCTAATTAAAAGTTTCTCTAATGGTTTCCATGAAGATATTTTCTATAAACACATACATTAATTGGTGTTTGTTTGCTTTCTTTTTAGGGTGAAAAAGGAGAAAATGGAATAGATGGCATACCTGGAAGAGATGTAAGTTGATGTGTATGTTTTATTTAATTTCTTTGTGGATAATCACAAGGTACAAGGGTGATTATACATAAAATTCTAATGAAGAAATAGCAGCTTAGTAAATTTATACCCTTGGAGAGTTTGGTTAAGCAATAGCCTAAAAACAGAAATGGAAAATCTCTTTCTCCTATCGTTTCCCTTTTTTTTTTTTAGTAAAATTTGATAACTCACCAATTAGCCAAGTGGTGGGATTCAAATATGTGAACAGCCGGTTCTCTGTGTGGATGCCGCTTCCGGAAGTCCATTCTTGGCCAAGGTAACAAAAAATTAGCTACCGGTTCTGCCGAACTGGTATGAACCAGCTGAATCCCACCACTGAATTAGCCTAAGTGTTCTGGTTGTTCTGGTCTCCTGCAACAAGGCTGTTTAATCCAGTGAAGTTATCCTTTGGCAGAACGTGATAAAAACTAATTTTCAGATAATTTATTTATACTAAGAGATTAATGGAAAATGGTTTTTAAAAAATCTCCTCCTTTCTGGTTCTAAAGATAAAAAAACTTTTATTAAGTTGTTATGAGCACAGACCAAAAGGTTGTAATCCACGTATATAAAATGCTTGGTCTAACAGTTAAAACACCAGTCTAGAAACTGGGAGATTGTGAATTCTAGTCCCACTTTAGCCATGAAAGCCAGTTAGGTAAACTTGGGCCAGTCACACACTCTCTCAACTCACCTCACAGGGTTCTTATTGTGGGGAAAATAGGAGGAAGATGTATTGGATATGATCACTGCCTTGAGTTAATTGTAAAAATAATAAAGGTGGGATATAAATACATACATTCTGTACATACATTAAAATAATAAGTAAAATAAAATAAAATGAAATGAAATAGCAATAAGCACTTCAAAAGCAATGGAGACTTCCCCCCTCCCCATGATTATTTAGCACTGTTTATCACATACTCTGAATGAATGGAGAAGTTTTGAGATGAGCAAATGTAGGTAGTGTCAATGCTGCTAACATTGGATGTTCTTTCTTGACAACATAGGGAGATGTAGCCTTCCTTTAACTCGTATATTATTTTTAGAGCTAGAATTAGTGGATGCTGGGGGGGGGAGTAGGGAGAATGTATCTCAAGACTGTTTGTAATAAGAGAAGATAAGAATTTGGCAGGTTGTTAAACAGGAGGGAAAGTTTGCATTTTAAACTAATTGGAGAATGTGATTTATGACATTTAAATTAAGGGAGGGAATTGTGTTTGATATGATATGTTCAGGGGAGGAGAATTCAGACCTTGGCTTCTAATATGTACCTGCCGAAGCTATGCAAGTATAATAAAAGATTCTTTAAGGTAAACAATGCCTTGAAGTTCTTTGAAGTACTGCATTTGTCGGACTCATGACAGGTAGAAAGGTACTAGGTAGTTTCTTGCAAAGAGGGAACATGTTCAGAGAGGTAAAACTGGTTGCATATTATAATGGCATACTTTTACCCATTGTGTATATAGAAGCGAGAGCCGATTTTATGTAAGAAGAAACATAAAAATAATGAATGAATGGGGTGGGAATATTTTTAAAGAAGTATAGTAAAAGAAGAAATGGGCTCAAGCCAAATGAATGGCTTAACAAATCTATGAAGAAAGTGTGAATGGATTGAGAGAAAAAGAAGTCCACTAGAACAGTGGTGGAATGAAATTGAGGTGATCCTCAGAATGAGAGAAATATCTATGTAAAGAACGAAGAAGCATATGTGGATAAGCAAGGATGTTTTGCAAAGATAGAAAGATTTGGAGAACTATATGAATGGTGCTGGTAATAAGTAGTTTCAACTACTTTGTTTTATTTTTCTCAGTATTTCTTTACTCCTTTCATGCCCACAGCATAACACCGCACATCCTGAAAGGGAATAACATGATAAATATGTATGTTTGAATACATATTCCATTTGCTTTCTGAAATCTCCTAAGCATTTTTGTTTATAGTCCACAAAACAATCAGTCAGAAATCTGAATCCATTCAGAAATCTGAATAGGGTAGTTTGTGTTTATGATTTTCAAGCATGGGCATTAAGGCAGATTTTTTTCCCCCTACTCATTTCTCTTTGCCTGGTCTGTCTTCTTCAGACAGAACAAATATTGCTTTAGATTTAATTCTTTGATTACTTATAAGCATAAGAAATCAGGTTTATCAAAATCCATCATTTAATTTGAAGTGGCTTCTTAAATGCTAATGTACTGTATCTATTTCTTCCAAATGGTGAATTAATGTATTTTTTGCAGAAAGTGAAGTTATCCAATTATGTTTTTTGAACACTTTCTGATTCAAAGTTTCTTGCCTTCAGTAGGAGAGATTTTAACATCAAGTATTATTACTTTGTCAGGTAATTTATATACCGGTAGTTCTACTTTGATAGAATTTGCATATGAATTTCCAAGGTTTTATTTTGATGATGTTTGTAATAGTGTAATGGTTTATTAAATGATGTCTTAGTGCTTGTTGACTGTATCTGAACCAGGGGCAAGATTCAGACCTGGTTACTATGTGGATGAGAGACGTGCATAAAATGGCAAACTTATAGACAAGATTGGGAAGTTGAAGAAAATACATGGAAGGCAATAGGAACCCACTTTTTGTTGCCAAGAAAACATGTCCATGACGCCAAAAAGAGTTGAGATTGATTTGAAAAAGTGTTTGTGTGTGTGTGTGTGTGTGTGTGTGTGTGTGTGTGTCTTTGTGTGCCTTGTACCTTCAAGCCACTGTTGACTCCTGGCAACTGCCTGGACTAGTCCCCACAGTTTTCTTAGCAAGACTTTTCAGAAGTGGCTTGTCCTGGCTTCTCCTTTGGGCTGAGTGAGAGGGACTGTCCCAAGATAATCCAGTTGACTTCATGCCTAAGGCAGAACTAGAATTCGCAGTGTCCCAATTTCTAGTTTGGGAGCTTAACTGCTACACTTCTTACTTATAGAACTTAATACATATTAAACATGGTTCCTTATCTTTTTTTTCCTTCTTCCATAGGGCTTAAAAGGTGATGTTGGTGATCGTGGAATAACTGGTGCAAAGGGAGAAAAGGTATGTGCATGTGTCCATGCGCGAACACTTATATTGAACTGATAGCTGAAAATTAAAGAATCTGGGTAATGAAAAGAAGAGGAGAAATTGCTGACAATACAAGAGTGAACAAGAAATAGTATGTATGAATAGCATGCAGTGCTCTAGTGTAGAGGCCATTGAATATTAGTCTGTATATTAACAACTGTTTGGGAAATGCTACTTTGTGAGTTTTACTAAGCAGGATAACTGTCTCCTTTTGTTCTTCTGCAACTACTTCTTCCCCTCCCCTCATCTCCATCCAGGTTTTGATTTTGGTTTTTGGTTTTTGCTATCCCAGCAGTATATATGAGCAGAAGCACTGTTATATGATGATAGACTCACTTCTCTGAATTTACAAATATAATCTGCCATGCACACACACATGCACACAAAATGGTTAAAACATACACCTTGCTAAGTGGGTACAATAAAACATTATGAAATTTACTTGCAAAAAATGTACAGATTAGGGGATGTTCAGATAGGAGGATATGATGAAAAAATGTACAAATGTACAGAAGAAATGCAAACCAAGTTTCACGACAGACATTTTAGAAAGAGTTACAGAAATCAATGCAGAAAAGGAACTGAACAAATGTATCATACATATTCATGTATAAGTCCATCTGCAGGTAAGCCAACCCTTGAATTTTTAACCAAAATATCATGAAAAATGAGCCACCCATGGATCAGCCGGAATCTCCTTCAGATGGTTGCTGACCTTGAGCTGTTCATCATTTTAATTTTCACTATATCATCAGATTTCTCTAAAGTAAATTGAATAGGGATTATATGTATTGAATTAAGTATTCCAAATGAAGCTGAGTGGACCATAGATGTCACCTTAAGTATTTTAAGTGAAATGGCATTTTGAAAAATTGCACTAATACGAGATTGTTAACTTTTGCTTTCTTCCTAATATTAAAGGGTGATATGGGACCTCCAGGACCTGCTGCCCTTGCAGTAAGTACATTAATTTGAAAACAGTGAAGGAATCATCCAAATATTGGCTTATATATATATGATGGTGATTTTTTTTCCATTCATAATTTACCTATCTAAATGAAATGCTTACTTCCTCAGTTGCACAAAATGTACAATTAGCAACCTATACAATTAGTGAGAGGAATATTAGATTTTTTTTTCAGCTGAACACAGTCTACTTTCACTCTCTTCAAAAGTATTCTGGCTATCTCACTGTGTGAAATAAGGTCATGCAAACCCTTGCAAAACAAGCTGATAGGTAAAAAGAATATGTCACTGAGTTTATCATTTTTCATATGCAGTAATGCTTTCAAGAGAACACTGAAGTGCCACTTCCCTAGCGGAAGTAGTTGATCATTTTTGTGATGGCTTTAAAATCAGTCACATGGAGAATGGACACTCCTGCAAAGAACTGGAAAACCAATCCCCTATGCTGCATTTCCCCTAGCAGCCAAATGTATCTCTTAGCATTTTTGGAGCAGAAGAAAATTATTGGGGGTATGACAGATGTACGTAATAGAGATGGGAAACTGAGATTGGAGTCTAGCAGTCCTTGCTCAATCATAACCTAATTGCAAAGAGCTATCGGATGTCTGGCAACATCCTTATTTAAGATTCATTTTAGTTATTGGAACCTACATCCACTCCCAAATTGCTGCTCAAACACTGGGCTTGAAACCTGTCTCCATAAAGTTATACAGTAGTTTTGAAAACTGAAGTCCAATGAGAAGTGACTATTACATTTTGGGCACTTAGGGAGAAAATTTTGTTTTTACTGTCACTTAGCAATCCGAATAAGTCAAGTAAACTTTAACTAATGGTCATGGAAACGTGATAAGAGTTGGCTTTGTTTATTCTCTTTTTGGGCATGGAGAAATATTGAAAAACGTTTCAGCGGACATTGTTTTCTAAGAAAAGTATTTGGAATTGCCCTAAAAAAATCATATAGACACATAAACATGGCTGTAAGATAGTGTAATTCCTTACTTAAAGCATAACATCTTAACTTTAAACATTAATTTCCCTCATAATGCAGATTGTTTCCCTAATATTAAAATAACACAATACTAACAAAATAACATAATGGACTAAAACAGTTGATATTGGTCTCAAGTCCTGCAAAAGCAATGCAGTGACTGAACTCCAGGAATGACAGCTTTATCTTCACAGTTTCGTCAAGATGCTGAATTGGCAGAAGGAATAAGGGGCTTTTCTCTGAAATGACACAGTTGCCTAAGCTCTTCTCTCCTTTCTGGTATCCAGAGCTTAAGCCTGTGGATGTCATGTCACAAGAGTGACAGGTGAAGGAAGGTGGCATGGTGATCTCTCTCATAAAGTATATGAAAACTATTCCTCTTGACATTTGATCCACAGCTTTTAGTTCTCCAGGAAAATGAGCATCCATTTTTAGGCCTATCCCTTTGGGGAGTTATAAAATACTCATCCAGATGGCACCAAATTCTTAAGCAGAAGCCAAGGGTTAAGTCTGTCACAAGCAAAAGCACCTAAATGTGCTTACTAAACAGATACTTGAAATGCTGGTTCCATATTCCTTGAGACCTGGTTAAATGAAGCATCAGATAAGACATTTGGTACAAAGCAAACAGAATGAAGAACTTAGTCATTCAGACATAGACATTTTCTGTGGTTAGTGCTACATACAAATGGAATTAACAAGTGGTATCATGCAGTTTCAAGACAGAACTAGCCCAAGATACTTCTTTTGCCTGATGTCAAGCAGTAAATGATACTCTCCTATTCTTTTAGTCAAGTGCAGATTATCTAAATGCATCCAAATTATTTTAACACATGTGACCCTAGAATATCACAAACACCTCTTCCTATCACTGATAGTATAATAACATGGATCAATGGCAGTTTGTTGTTCTTTTATATTACATATCTTCAATCAGACATAGCCTCCTCATTTTATTGATCAAGCTGATGCTGGGATTATATAATTACAGGGAAAAACAGATCTTGTGCTGTATTCTCTGGCTTGCACCTTCAAAGAAAGAAAGGTGCTTTTTCAACAGAATTCCACTCATGTGTCTGGAAGACAGCGGTGGCATTTTTTCCCAGATGCTCCATCTCAAAAGATTTGCTCTAGAGAATTTTGAAACCCTTTGTATTTGTGTAAGTAGTGCCATGGATATTATCAGGGGGAAATAAAATCAGTCAATTCCTTTTCTTCCAGCCCAACTCTCCATTTTCTGTGAACAGCAGAAGTCTTTTTATTTATAAAAGAAGATTCAATAATTAATCAAATGACATCTCTCTGTCCCATTTTTTCTCTGTTCAGAAATAATGTACAGCAATTAATAACAATTATAAAATGAATGAATAAAAATCAAAATATTTAAAATCAAGATAAATTTAAAATCAATATCATTAAAATCAAACTTAGTTCAACTAATAGTTAAAAGCTTGATGAAAAAGATTTTTGCTGTTGTTCTTTCCCTCACATACTGGGAAAATGGAGGCCAAATTAACATTGTTTGGGAATTCCTTCCACATCTGGGTTCACAAAGAAGGTCCAGATAGATAATTTTCTGGCAAAAAGAGCCTCTTCTAAAGTGTTTCTTCTGCTGATCTGAATAACTAGGCAGGTTCATAAAGTGAGAGGCCATATCTTGTCTTAAATTATGTCTAGTAGACAACCGGAAACTAGTAGAGATCTTTCACTATAGGCATTGTATAATCTATCAGCAATTTAGCCACTTCATTTTTCACCAACTGCAATTCCCAGGCATTTTTTACAATCAGACACATGTAAAGCATTTGCAATGGTTAAGATGGAATAGGAACAAGCCATAGATAACCACTGGTATATCTTGCCAGCTCATGAAGGGTCCAATTATCTCACTAGACATAGTTGCACAAACACACTCTTTGCCACATCTATCACCTGTGAATCCAGTAACCACTTTGGTTCAAGAAATCTGGTCTATATGAAGGAATGCAACCCCATGCCAAATAGTTTTTTTTTTCAGGCCCGAAGGTCAGTTTTCTAAATGTAATAGAAACAAGATAAAGTCCTGTGGAACACCATAGCTTAACAAAGTGGAATTGGACAGTAGTTTCCCAGGATCATTTCTGGATGCATCCCAATAGGAAGGATTGGATCTAATGCAATGCAGTGCACCAAAATCCCAGGAAGATTGAAAAGAATGGAATAGAATAGAGCTGGAAGGGACCTTGGAGGTCTTCTAGTCCAGCCCTCTGTGCGAACCGGAGAACCTATACCATCTCAGACAGATGACTGTCCAGTCTCTTCTTAAAAACCTCCAGTGTTGGAGTGCCCACAATTTCTGAAGGCAAGGTGTTCCACTGGTTGATTGTCCTTACTGTTAGGAAGTTTCTTCTTAATTCCAGGTTGCTTCTCTCTTTGGTCAGCTTCCAACCATTGTTTCTCGTCCTGCCCTCTGGTGCTTTGGAGAATAGTTTGACGCCCTCTTCTTTGTGGCATCCCCTCAAATACTGGAATAGTGCTATCATGTCACCCCTATTTCTTCTTTTCTTTACACTAGCCAAACCCAAGTCCTGCAGCCATTCTTCAAAGACTAATCTTGAAACGGGGATTTATAATTCTTTAGATGCTATTGAAGTAATATTCTTCATTATGATTTCTATTTATCCTTTGAATGAGTTTTGTACTTTCTATAGTTGAATGTAAATTGAGTATATATCCTCAGTGCACACAATCTCATAATACCTAATCTCACTGAATATATCCTGCATAACATTAGATTTAAACTTATTTTTCTTCCTGATTTAGAGACTTTTATTGTTTTATCAATATATAAAATACAAATAAAAATAAAACTAGGAAATTAAGGGAAGGAAAAAGAGAGGGGGAAAGAAAAATTAAGGTACAAGCGGAGAAAGAAAAAAAGCATCAACTTCTGATTCTTTTTAGCACAGTACAAGATAACATTCCCAACTCAACTTTTTACTTTTACACATTAGTATATAACTAGCCATTTCTATAACAACAAATTTATCTAATCAGCAAAACCAAAGTGAAAGTTTCATTTTTTTTCATCAAAGCACAATATCCAGAATGACATCCAAATAAAAAACATAATTAAATATATTCTCCTTTTTGAATAAAACAATCAGTTTAACCATTTCTGCTTTATCTTCCTTGCTGTGGAAATAATATGTATTTCTATTTTACTTAATAATCTTTATAAACTATCACATCTATATTAACAAAATTCACTGTATTCTTTCAGATTCTTTAACCTTAAAGGGAAAAATACTTTTTTTTCATCCATTTTAAAACACTAAACTTTTCTTTAAAAACATTTCTGAAATCAAAATTTTCTAATACATCTTTTTTAAACCTCCTCTTAAAATGCATACTTTAAAGTTCACTGTTAAATTTAGACCACTCCCTCCAAGTTACCCTCATAGAATATTTTTTTCTTCTTGTATACATTCTTTTTAAAACTCTAAACTTTTCTTCAAACTAATACATTATATATATAAGATTATATATAAAGGAAAAAATACATTTTCAAACTTCAGATTAAGACTTTCTTTCAATTTCAAATATCAAACCGATAAAAATGCATCCTAATTCCAATTCCATTAAGTTTTAAGTCACTACTTCCAGTTTGTCTTCATGGAGTAAAGTCTTTTTCTTTGGAATGTTTATAAGTTAGTTATAACCTTCTCTTTTTCTCTAGCATTTCTCAACCTTGTTAATGTCCATAAGGAAAAAGTCCCAAACTTGTCCTTTTAAAACTTGCAGACTTTCTTGAAGCTCTTCTTTCAATTGTGTTCGGAGGTTTATATTTAAACCACCATAATAAGAGTTGATGTCAGGTTTATATTCCAAAATTGCAACTGACTCATCTGCATTGTCAGCTACTTGAAAATTTACCTCAGTGGTTTGGTAAGTTTCTACATATATTTGCATCTCTGAAGTAGTTTGAGAAGGTGTTTTTTTAACATCTTTGGAGCATAGCTGTTCTATAAACTGATGGATTTTATTTAAAGATTTTCCAAATACATCTCTAATAATTTGTTCCTCCATCTTCTTAACTCACTCTTTAATCAAATAGATCACTCAAGAATTGCCGGCCAATGGGAATCATGAAAATTGGAAAGTTTTAGCCACCCACAGCAAAGCAGACCAAGCTTGAAATTACTAAAAATAATAAACTAAAACCACAACTTTCTGCCCTTATATTTCTCTATCAACTTTTTTTAAAAAAAAAGATACTCCACACTTCCTTATTTTGGCTTGCCTTAGCAGCTTCTTCCTTGTTGTTTAACACTGAAGAAATCCCCAAAATGGCGCAGATCTTCCAAAAAAAGTGTAATAGGCTATGAGAGCCTCTTTTAGCTTAATAAAGATTAATAGTCTTTAAAATGATTAAAAAGAAAACTTACTGTTCATTTGAAAAATAAATTCCAAAATGGCTGCTTCTTTGACAACGAACTGATTGCAGCCCCTCCCCCCCAAGCTTTTGGCACACAGGCTGCTTCGAACCACAACTCCTTAAGATATTTGCAGACCTTTGCTGTATCGGAGGATCTTGAGGGATAAATTTATTTTTCTCTAAGAAAACATTCTGAATGATTTATTCACTTATCAGGCTTCAAAAGTGGTTATGATATAATCACATTTATTTGCATATTAATTTAAGTGTACTCTCTAAGTTTTCACAACTGAAAGGGCTTATAGTTAATTCAAGTAATGCTTTACATCAAATCTTGTTAAAATTTTAGAAGTAGGCCATAAATCTTCTTACATTTTTTTATTAAAGAGTTTTACAAAAAAAGATTTTACAATACATCCCCAAAACCCATTTTTAAGGTATTATGTACGAATATGGACTGTAATTCTATATGTAGACTTTTACCACATATCAAGTTTGCTTTTCTCTTAACGTAAGGTCTTAAAACACCAGATTCTGTCTGCTTTTCATAAAATTAAAATGATGGATTGTTTCATATTAGTTAGACATTCTTGTTATTTAATATTTTGACTAATAATTCTTATCACTGCTTTTGGTAATCTCTGATTTAACTCTGTTAGTAGTTTTAAAGGAGCCTAGAGATGTGGTTATCATTTAATATATGACTATATCTTGTTCCAATTTATAGTTTAATCTATAGCATTAGATTTCCCCCCATTTTTTCTAGGTTTTATAAAGCTTATCTAATTTCTATCCTTCCTTTCTTCCTTCTTTCCTTCCTTCTTTCCTTCCTTCCTTCCTATTCTTAAGTATATTTAAAAATATGTTTTAAAAAATAGGATTACTTCACTTTATACACAAATAAGTGTGTTTCCAAATAGGTGCTTCCTAATTTAGTAATTAAAACATATCATGCAGTTTTCTTGTCTTTTCTTTCTGAAAGGATTTTTTGGAAAGAAGAAAAAGATAAAAGAAGGAAAGGAAAAATAGACCATTTGCAAATCAATTCTTAATCTAATCAAGCTCAGTTTTTGGTGACTTTGTGGACTGCTTTATGGAATTTTCTTGGTAACAGTAACTGGTTTGATAGTACCTTTTCCAGACTGTTCTTTCACCACAAGTCTAGCCAATGGTATTCCTTTGAGGTCTGCCATTCAAATACTAACCACACCTAACCCTGCTTAGCTTCAAGCCCAGATAATATGTTCCTGTTTGCTAAGATATACATCACCTGGCTAGGCTACAAAATTTTGCAAATAAGGGAAGGCACCTGTAATATGAATGTGGGTTTTAGGAGTAGCAAATGGCTTAAAACTAGTTGATTCACTGAAGTCCAGAAATGTTTATTTGTCTCTTGCTTTCATTACAAAATTGTAACCTAATTATTTTATTAAATAAGATACTTACCCTTTGTAATACTCCAAACAAAAAGCACAACCATGAATACTAATGTTATTTTATTTGTAAGGTTAAATTAAAAGAATCTGAAAAAATTTGAAAGTACCTCTCACCCCTTTCTAAACATGGTCCCTTCTGAGATGTTTTCTCCACCTCTCAATCATTTATTAGATTATTGTCTAGGCCAGATCTTTCTCCTGTCTCCCAAGCTCATTCCCATATACCTTTACAAACAGTAAATTCAATGCTATCTCAGATCAAAATTATTAGGGCTTTGCAGATCTTCAGAAAGGTGTTGTGATCTGGTAAATATTCAGTTCACTCACCTCCTTGAAGGTGATTCCCAAAATTCACAAGCAGCCTTTCAAAACAGTTGTTGCTTCTGTTTCTGGCTGGTCACAGTAGGAGTCAAACTCAGCAGTAAAGTCATCAAACTTGTCATAAATTCAGACAGTGCTTCATCCCAAGTTGTTGTCCCAGGTTATCATTTTTAACATTTTAAAATTATTATTATCAAATTTATTTGCCACCCGTTTCACAGTTTGAAACAACTGAGGAATTTAAGAAGTGGGAATTGGTCAGAATCTCTTTAGAGCCCGATAGACAATCTGATATATTTACACAAAATATCAGCAGGTTTGGGGAAAATTGGCACTGATAAGCCAGAAAACAACACTGAGATAGGGAGAGAATCCCAATAGCAGCTCCAAAATGCCCAGTAAATATTATGGCAGACTACAGGCTAGATCAGACATGTCAAACACAAGGCCCGGGGGCCGGATCCGGCCCGCAAAGTGGTTTCATGCGGCCCGCAAAGCCATCCTGGAAACAGTGAGGGAACGGCCCCTGCTGCCTTGGCCCTGGCCCAGAGACCCTCCTTCTGCCAGAGACCCTCAGATCTGTCCCACTCCTGCCCAGGCCCCCATAGGCACCCTGGATGCCAACGATGTAGAGATGGCCACGCCCACCCAGTAGGCCATACGCACTTTAGCCACACCCACCCAGTAGGCCACGCCCACCCTGGCCACACTCATCTGGCCCCCTGAGGGCAACCGCAATGCTGATGCGGCCCTCAATGAAATTGAGTTTGACACCCCTAGGCTAGATTGTCAAGGATTGTTATGGTTGGCAGAAGAAATATGGAGCAGCTATTCTGAGAATCTGAAGATGGAGTAGAAATTTGTGAGTGAGCTCAGCAGGGATGAATGTGGAAATCTGGAAATTTGGCATGGGGATTGATGGTGGAATGTGTAGAAGCAGAGAATCCATGGTGGGTGAGTAGGTAAGTAGATAATAGCCAGAGAAACAGCACATGTAAAGAAAAGGGACATTGTGAGTTGCAGTTTTTGTGCCATACATTTTGGGCTAAACTTCTAGTGATGTAAAAAAAAGAAGCAGAGACTGTCAGTTTCCCCTTAACCAAATCTGAGATAGGAAGTATGTGACCCCAGGGGAGAGTTTAAATTCTGTGGTTTCATATTACATATCACCATAATGTATCTGGTTTATGATTAACGAACTAAGCACAAGGAATGTTCTTGAGCATATAAGCCAGAGAGGGGGAAAATATAAAATTGAGAGAAGGAACTCTATGAAGTAATTATTCTTTATTAAAATATTTACAATATTAATTGAATCCAGCTATACCATATAGCTAAGATCAATCGTCTGGCAGTTTAATTTTTGTAGCATCTTTTAAGCTCATCTCAATTTCCCATCACTTTCGCTACTGAGTGTATGAGTACTGATTGAAATCAAGTCAAGCTGAAATTAAGAGGTCATGATGGACAAGCTGTGGAGAATTTGAGATATGCTAATGTAAGAAAGTTATCATGTGTGATCTATGCGTTTTATTTAAATGCTCCATTCTAATATCTCCACCAGAATCTGCTTTTTTAGGAAATAATTCTCACTTCTCTTTTCAATAAAAGAGAAATGTTGTTCCAGGGATAAAGGAACTGGCTATTATGTTGTGGGTGCTGATGAGCAGGAATGAGGATACATAGATGAGTACAGACAAACTCATACTTTATTTAAGCAGAAACTGTACTGAGAGATTGGAGTCACCCTGCTTCAATATATAGCTAGGCCCTATGGTATTAACCAATTGGATTGAACCCATGCTTGCTGCCCAAAGTTGACCAATGGCAGGACCGGAGAAGTCCTGTCTGAATTGCTGGAGAACCATTAATAAATAACAATAATAATTGTAATGTTTTGTTTTTCCAAGATAGTTAGAATGATATCACACGACCTTTACAGACGTGCCTTGTAGAGTGGACTACAAAGAGATTAAAGAATAACTTGTCAATGAAATAAACTACAAAGAGATAAAACAACGTCTAAGTGAACATGCTTGATAGCAGTTACATTTTACCCCCAATTTCTATAGGTAGTGGTACAGTGTTATACAGTACACATCACTTTATTTTACAATGTAGTCTGTAAGTTATGCTCGGGGTTTATGTGGTCTGGATGAATGCCTTGGGGTTCCAGTCACTTTGTGGTCTACCAGCTTACCCAGTGGGCTGGGTAGACCCATGTCCCCTTGTGCTCCTGTGTCCAGGGGAGTTGAATTGCTCTGGCTGGCCTCTCCAGGTGGGCCCACCCCAGAGTCTGACTGTTTAGCAGAGTAGGCACAACGGTCGCTGATATTCAGCTGGTTTGCCTGGTCAGGGGTTCCATGTTGCACTTCTGAGCTGCCATGTTCTTCTTCTGGATTAAGTTCCACTGAGGAAGGAAAACCCTGGTGGTACTGGTGTGAGCTGGCTTGGATGCCAGCTTGAGGACCTCGGGAGGGACTTGTGCCATAGTCCTCACTTAGTGACCGTTCTGGGAATCTTTTCCTAAGTTGGTCAATATGTCTTCTGACCAGTCGCCCTCCCTCCAACCCCACTTTATAAGATAGGGGTCTGGATTCTTTGATCACCTGACCAGGAACCCACAGGTTTCCAGGCCCATAGTTCCTGGCCCAAACCCAATCACCTGTTTGCAGCCCCCTTGGGGGTTTTGGTTTAGAGGCTTCAGATGCCACTCTGTCTAGATGCCACCTGTCCAGTTTAGTAATTAATTGCCTTCCCCAACAAAGCTCAGCAGGAGTTTTTCCTGTAGCTGTGCAGGGTGTAGTGTGTTGACAGAGCAAGAAATCTGCCAGTCTATGATGCCAGTCACCTGTGATGATGTGCTTGAGCACCTCCTTTGTTGTCCTCACCATGCATTTGGCTTGACCATTCGTAGAGGGGTGAAATGATGCAGACGTGGCATGTCTGATGAGGTTAGCTCTGAGAGAAGCCTGAAACTCAGTAGCAGTGAATTGAGCCCCATTATCAGAAACTAAAACATCAGGCAACCCATGTGTTGCAAAGAGTTTTCTCAGCACCTGGATGGTCCTAGCAGTAGTCATATTAGGGACTGGAACTACTTCCAGCCATTTTGAGTGGCTATCCACTACTACCATAAAAAGCTGTCCTTGATAAGGCCCAGCGTAGTCTATATGAACCCTAGACCAGGGGGTATGTCTTTCTTCCCACCTATGAATTGGGGGCTGAGACATTTCAGGCCTAGACCTCTGACAGGTATAGCAACCATGGACTTGATCCTCCACAGCCTTGGCCAGGCCAGGCCACCAAAGGTAGCTTCTAGCTAAGGCTTTCATCTGTACAATGCCTGGATGGCCTTCATGTAAGGAATGTAAGACTCTGTCCCTCAATGATGTGAGGATAATGACTCTGTTGCCCCATAATATGCAGCCCTTATTACAGACAATTCATGTCTTCTGACAAAATAACTTTGGAAATCAGGGCCTGGACTTTTTCCCAACCAGCCCGTGTGTATCCATGACAATACTCTGCTCAGAATTTTATCTGTAGCAGTCTCAGTAGCAATATCCCCAGCATGGAGGGGAAACTCAGGCAAATCCTGAATAGACAATATTTAACAGCAGGAGCTGGATCAGGATCCATTAGTGGCAGTGGTAGTCTGCTGAGGCCATCTGCATGGCCATTTCCTTCCTAGGTTTGTGAACTAACTTAGATTTGTATGCAGCCAAAAATATAGACCATCTCAGCATTCTTGGAGATAGTATGTGGGGAGTTTGCTTATCTGTGGTGAATAGGCCCAAAAGGGGTTTGTGGTCAGTGAAGACAGTGAAATCCCTGCCATATAAATAATCATGAAATTTTTTGACTCCAGCCACTATGGCTAAGGCTTCTTTATCAATTTGTGCATAATTACGCTCAGCAGCAGATAAAGTTCTAGAATAGAATGCAATAGGAACTTGTTTCCCATTCTTCTCTATGTGGCTTAAGACTGCCCCATAGGGAGATGCATCACATGCAAGACATATGGGTTTAGACTCAATGTAATGAGTTACAGTGGACTTTTCTGAGAGAAGGGCCTTTAGATCCTGAAATTTTTTTCATGTAATTCAGTCCACTTCCAAGGGGCTTTTTTATCAAGTAGTCTATGGAGGGGCTCAGCTATTGCAGCCTTATGAGGTAGAAATGTGTGATAAAAATTCAGGAGGCCCAAAAATGCTTGCAGCTCTGCTTTTGATTTTGGCCTAGGAGCCATTTTGATGGCCTTAACTTTTGACTCAGGGGGGTGAATCCCACTAGCATCGATACGGAAACCTAAGAATTCCATTGAAGAAACCCCAATACTACATTTGTTTTTCTTTAACTTGAGGCCCGCATCGCAAAGCCTTTGTAACACAGCCCTGAGCCTGTTGGCCAATACTTCTGGGGATTCCCCGGCAATGAGAACATCATCAAAATAAGGACAGACACCCTGAATTCCTTTAAGTGTGTATTCCATAATCCCTTGGAAAATGCCTGGTGCAACGCTAACTCCAAACTGCAAGTGTTTGACTTTGAATGCCCCTCTATGAGTCACTATTGTTTGAGCCGCGGCTGTGGCCTCGTCTACTGGCAGCTGCTGATACACCTGTGCTAAATCAAGTTTAGCAAAAATGGTTCCCCCTTTCAAAGAGGCCAGAATATGGCTGACTATTGGAACCAGGTATGCATGTTGATTAAAGGCTTTATTTAACGTGCATTTGTAGTCTGCGCAAATGCAAACCTCCCCATTGGGCTTTGGTGGGGTGACAATAGGAGTTTCCCACTCCCCCCCATCAACAGGCTGCAATACACCCTGCTCTACTAACTTATCGATTTCAGAATCAGTTTTGTGTTTTAAGGTGAAAGGAACTATGCAAGGCTTGACCCTTATCGGAACAACGTTAGGATCTAATTTAAAGGAAATGGGTGACCCAGTATAAGTTCCTAGTTTTGACTCGAAAACATCCGCAAATTCCTCACAAACAGCCTTGAGGTCTGCTGTCTGTGTCCAGTTAATGCCTGTTATTTGAATGCCTAAAGCCTCAAACCAATCAAGTCCTATAAGACTTGTTCTTGGGCCCTCTACGACTATGACATCCAGGTGCCCCAAAAACCCTTTAAATTTCACCAATAAGGTGGCTTCACCCTTAAATTTAACCTGAGCATTCTGAAAATCTGTTAAAATAATATCTGATGGTCTTAGTTTAGCCCATTGGTTGCTGCGTCTGCACACAAGGCTGAATTGGTCCTGTGAAATAATTGAGACCGCCGAGCTGGAGTCCAATTCCATTTTGCATGGAATTCCTTGCAGCTCTACCGAGAGCTTAAGTTTAGGCTTAAGGGGATGATGAGCCCCGGTGCGACAAACGCTTCTCTGGCTTTTGAAGAACCCCACACTGACTGGACCCAGGGCCCCAATACCTTTCCTAGTCAGTTCCTCTGACTGGTGCTTGGGTGGCCTGTCTCTCTGGCGAGCTCTGCACACTACCACGATGTGCCCGATCCTACCGCAAACTCTACATGTGGCCGAACGGAATCTGCAATTTGCACGGGAGTGGTTGCCTCCACACCCCTTACATCTAGGTAAGAGAACTGCCTTGTAATTGTTCTCTCTTTGCTGATTGCCATGGTTTTGCATGCTTGGCTGTCTCTGGAGCTTGTTTATTTCGGGTTCTTCTTCTTCTGAAGATTCTCCACCGCATATGGCGACCTTGTGGTGTACGGAATCTTCTGTCTTTGGAGATTTGGTGGGCTGTACTGTTTGTACTGCACCTCCGGCTGCTTCGTCATACATGACCTCGTCTTGTGCTTCGGTGAATGTGAGATTTGGTCTGGCAAACAATTTCTGCTGCAGGGTTCTGTCTCGTAGTCCGCAGACAAGTCGGTCTCTCAGACGCTCCTCTAAATTCGAAAATTTGCAGAGACATGCGGCCTGCCTTAGGCCCGCAATAAACTTGGATGCTGTCTCACTGGGAAGCTGCACTTGTTGGTCAAATTTAAACCGCCATGCCATCTCTGACATTTTTGGCCGGAAATGCCTGGTCAGCTTCTTCTTAAGGTCAGCAAACGATACTGCTTCGATGGGCATTGGCACGAAGAGGTTTTCTGCTAGATTGAAAGTCGCGGGCCCACACACACACAGCAACATTGCAGATTTTAGGCCTTCCTCTGCTATCTGGTTAGCTCATAGGTAATTCTCTACTTGTGAGAGGTAAGATGGCCAATCTTCTGGATGTTTAATGTTGAACTCTCTAAGTTTGCCAACCTTTGGCATCTTTCCTCAATTCCTGCGCTGCTGATGGATCCTGCTTCTAGACTCAGGGAACACGTCCTCTGAGCAAGCGGCCGCTAGTGTAGTTTACTAGCTGGCTAGAGAGAGGGGGGGAGAAGATGCCTCTTCCCTCGAGCGAGTAATGCCATTCCCTCGTGACTTCAGCCCTCAGGCAGTGAAGCAGGATCCCATCCTCGTCGCCACTATTATGTTGTGGGTTTTGATGAGCAGGAACGAGGACACGCAGATGAGTACAGACAAACTCATATTTTATTTAAGCAGAAACTGTACTGAGAGATTGGAGTCACCCTGCTTCAATATATAGCTAGGCCCTATGGTATTAACCAATCAGATTGAAGCCATGCTTGCCACCCAAAGTTGACCAATTGCAGAACCGGAGATGTCCTGTCTGAGTTGCTGGAGAACCGTTAGTTCTCCAGCAACGCACGTGGTGATATTCCAAAAGCCCAGTACATAACACTGGCCTTGTTTGGTATGAATGATAAATTATCTGAAGTTGACTTCAATTTTTTTTACTTTAAAATATGCAACTTACTTGGCTGTAGAGAAATATTTTTTAAAAAATGATTTAATTATGTATCTGTAAATAAGACAGAAAATAGCTCTGTAGTTATGAATAAGAAGATTCCCTTGTCATGTCTTTGTTGGCTTCATAAATATATGTCATTCAGGTTACTAGGCTGATTTAAGAGAGGAAAAATTGGGCCATGCATCTTGTGTATTGTTCTAAAGTTTGAAAACAAAGTCAAATAAAGTCATGAACCTGAAGCCATGAGTTGACTTCTGGTAAAGATGCAGCCAGCAGCTTGATACGCCCAGAGAATTCTCTCTCTCTGGACTGTCATATTTTTCAACTTAACAACAGAAGGAACAGAAGATTCCATTATTATGCTTACTGTTTTTCTCTCTCTCTGTGTTTGTGTGTATACTTATTTTATTCAATATCTTGTTTGTATCTGGCCTCACAGTTGCAATAATATATCTGAATTTGAATTTGGTTTGCTATAGCATTCCTTCCCATTACTCATTTTTCTGTGATTGCAGTTTCCTTTTTGGGATTGAAATGTCTTTTTGAAATCTTTTCTTTTTTTTTTTTTTTTTTTTTTTATTGAAAAGTTTTACAATACAATTTTCCATTAAAAACCCCCATCCCCCTCCACCCTCCCCTCCCTACCTCCCCCCTACCTCTTCCCTCCCCCCTTCCCTCCCCCCTTCCCCCCTCCCTCTTCCCTCCCCTCCCTCCCCCCCACCCCCCTCCCCCCCCCCGGACTTCCCAGAGCTAAATACAAGGTATATATATATAAAAGCAATCATAAGCAACCATATACTAACAACCATAAATTCTAAAATCCATCACTCTCTAACTTATATAAGAACAAACAAAACTTAACATTATTAAATATATATAAAAAAAATAGGAAAAGAAAAGAAAAAACTCGAAAGAAGACTTATTCGAATGCTAAATAAAACTTCTTAACCCTATACTTATTCTGGATAAACTCAATCCACTTTCTCCATTCCAAAATATAACGTTCTTGCGAGTAATCTTTCAAATAAGCCGATATCTTCGCCATCTCTGCCAGGTCGGAAACCTTTAAAGTCCATTCTTCTATAGTCGGCAGCTCCTCTTTCTTCCAATATTGTCCTATCAAAAGTCTTGCTGCCGTGACTAAATTCAGCATCAACTTGGAGTCCACCACTGTAGCATCAACAATTATTCCCAACAAAAAAAATTGCGGACAAAACTTTATCCTCCTTTTAAAGATCTTCTGTATATTCCACCAAATTTTAATCCAAAAGGCCTTAACCTTTTTACATGTCCACCATATGTGAAAATATGTTGCATCTTCAGCCCCGCACCTCCAACACTTAGGCTGATAATTCGGGTACATACTTGCAAGCTTTTTAGGATCTAGATGCCATCTATAAAACATCTTATAAAAATTCTCTCTTAAATTTTGAGCTTGAGTAAATTTCACATTCCTCACCCAAATCTTCTCCCACATGTCCATTGTAATAACTTCCTGGATATTTTGGGCCCATTTTATCATACAGTCCTTAACAAGCTCTGTTTCTGAATCAATCTCTATCAATGCAAGATATATCCGTTTAATGTGTGCAGGTCCCTGATTTCTAATTTGCTTTATCAGATTTTCATCAATCGTTGCAAATCCAATTTTCTGGTCTTCTTT
This sequence comes from Vipera ursinii, assembly GCF_947247035.1. Taxonomy (NCBI): domain Eukaryota; kingdom Metazoa; phylum Chordata; class Lepidosauria; order Squamata; family Viperidae; genus Vipera; species Vipera ursinii. The sequence goes on from NC_139512.1 coordinate 234,568,150, forward strand.
CCACCTGGCCCGTAACTGAGTATATTGAAACCATGTTTGAACAACCTTCTCTTCTCGCAAGAAGCTATATGATTTCAAGCACCAAACATTCCTTTCCAAACTTAAAATTTCCTTATAGGTAGTCTCATCGTGTTTGAAACCAGCATGTATATTTTCTATTGCGTGTTTTGGAATTGCCCACAATGGTATCTTACAACTTAGCTTATGTCTATACTTCTTCCAAACTCTCAGCAATGCCTGTCTTAAAATATGCGTCCTAAACACAGTACCTACCTTCTTATCATACAACAAATATGCATGCCAGCCAAACAACAAATCATGGCCCTCAAGATTTAATAACCTCGATTGCGTCAAATTGATCCAATCACTTATTCCTACTAATGCAGCAGCTTCATAATATAATTTAAAATTAGGCAATTTAAGGCCACCTCTCTCACGAATATCCTGCATAATCTTAAGTTTAACTCGTGGCTTTTTCCCTGCCCACACAAATTTATTGATACCACGCTGCCATTCCTCCAAATTAGAGTCTTTCTTAAGAATCGGTATCATTTGGAATAAAAATAAAAATTTGGGCAGGACATTCATTTTCACTGCTGCAATCCGTCCCAACAAAGTCAATTGCAATTTTTGCCAACTCTCCAATTCTTTTTGAATTTTCCCCCACAATTTTTCATAATTATTTTTGTATAGCTTTGTATTCGAGGGCGACAAAATTACCCCCAAATATTTAACCCTTTTAACAATCTCAAATCCAGTTAATCCTTCCAAGAAGGCCTTCTGTGAAACTGTCATGTTTCTAGCCAAAATTTTAGTTTTCTGTATGTTTACTTTAAATCCAGAAACCTTCCCATATTGTGTTATTATCTCTATCAGGTCCACAACAGAGTTCTCTGGCTGGGTCACTGTAACAACCAGATCATCTGCAAATGCTCTCAATCTATAGTCCTGGTCTCCAACTTGTATCCCCTTAATTTTTTCCGAATTCCGAATCTTGTTCAATAATATCTCTAAAGTTAATACAAATAACAAGGGCGATAACGGACATCCTTGCCTTGTGCCCTTCTCAATATTACATACTGCCGTCAGACTATTGTTAACTATGATTCGGGCAGTTTGCTTTTGATATAATGCCCTAATCGGCTGTAAGAAATTTTCCCCAAAATCCATTTTATCTAACATTCTCAACAGAAATTGCCAATTCAATTGATCAAAAGCCTTTTCAGCATCTAAAAAGATTAGCGCTGCAGAGATCTGGTTGTGCCTTTCCAAATACTCTAACACATCAACTATATGTCTAACATTATTTTTCATTTGCCTACCACTAATAAACCCCGTTTGATCCCCATGAATCACCTGTTGCAGAACCCTCATCAGTCTATTAGCCAAAACCTTAGCAAATATCTTATAATCTGTATTTAAAAGCGAAATCGGTCTATAATTTTTAACTTGAGTAGCATCCTGATCTTCCTTCGGAATCAATGAGATAAAAGCTGTTCTCCAAGACGGTGGCACCTTTCCCCCCCTCTGGATTGTCTGGAACAGTTCCTTTAACGGTTTTATCATCTCAAATTGTAAATTTTTATAAAAAGCCGCAGACAAGCCATCTGTACCGGGCGCCTTATCAACCTTCAAATCCTTAATTGCTGTAAGGATTTCTTCTTCTGTGATCAGTTGATTAATCCCCTCTCTTTGTGCTTGCGTAAGGACCGGAATATTAGCATTCTCCAAATATTTATCAATGTCTTTTACCTCAATTTCCTCTTTGGTATATAATTTCGAGTAAAAATCCACAAAAGCATCCTTAATAAGATTCTGTTGAAACACGACCCTTCCTTTATATTCAATCTTGTCTATATTAGAGGCCCTTTGTTTCTTCCTCAGTCTATAGGCTAACCATCTGCCTGGTTTATTAGCGTTGCAAAAAGTATTATGCCTAGCAAACCGCAGATTGGTTGCCACTTGGTCTGCCATTAATTTATCAAATTGTCCTCTTAACAACCTAATAGCCTCTTTAATCTTCACGTCCCCTGGATTCAAAATCAAAGCCCTTTCTTTTTCCTTTATTTCATTCTCCAGTTCTTTCCTTCTAGTTTCCACTACACGTCTACGTCTATTATTCATATATATCAACACACCTCTCATATAGGCCTTACTAGCATCCCAAACCATATCCATAGAGGTACCCTTATTCATATTAATCTCAAAAAAATCCTTCATCCGCTGTTTACATTCTTCCACATTTCTCTGATCTCTAAACAAGTTCTCATTTACGCGCCACGAGCGCCTGTCGCTTTTCTCCTTATCAATCTCCAACCAAACTGGACTGTGGTCTGAAATAGTTCTTGCACATATCTTCACTTTTTTAGTTCTCAAAAAGAAATCATTAGTCAACAAAATAAAATCAATCCTTGAGAAAGATTGGTGTCTGTCAGAATAAAAAGTATAATCCTTCTCCTGCAGGTGCCTCTCCCGCCATATATCTCGCAATTCGAGATCATCCTTCAATTCAAAAAAAGTTTTAGGCAGTCTGGCATGGCTTGGAATACGCTTAAAAGCTCCAGCTTTATCCAAGTGTACATCCAGAACACCATTCCAATCTCCCATAATAATAAAAGATTTATAATCCAACTGGGTAAGCTTTGTATGAAGTAAGCTAAAAAAATCAACTTGTTGTTGGTTAGGTGCATATAGTCCAACTAGAAGCATCTTTTTACCTTCTAACAGCAGCTCAATCATAACATATCTTCCATGCTTATCTGCTTCAATTAAGTCTGCTGTTAAGGCACTTTTAACATAAACAACTACTCCATTTTTCTTATTCTCTGCAGAGGCAACAAAATGCGTACCCAGTCTCGAGTTCAGTAAATACTTTTGATCCAAAACTCTAATATGCGTTTCTTGCAAGCATATAACATCTATCTTAAATTGCTTTAAATATTGAAAAACTTTCTTCCTCTTCTGCGGTGAATTTAGTCCATTAACATTCCAAGTTAAAAATTTAGTTGCCATGCATATCATCCAGAAGCCCTTGGACCACAGCCTTGATAGGACTAACTTCTTTAGGCCGTGCCCCTCCCACAGCTTGACTGTATGTACGTTGCGAAGAAACTGAAGTCTTTTGCTGATCTTGTTCTATTATTTTCTTTGCTCGTTTTAAAGCAGCACGCGTCACTCTTTGCTCTCTAGGATCATCCAAAGAAGTTGTAACTTGATCTCCTCCCACACCACTTTCCTCTGTTTCCTCCTCTTGTTGTTCTTCTTCTCCAGATCCTTTTCCAGCTTCCAGGAGCGTTAATGGGGTTGCTTTTAGGACATTATTGTAGAAATCACGCGCTTGCTTCACAGTAATCAACCGGTACCTTTTACCTTCATGCATCACCATCAGCCCCTGAGGAATCTCCCATCTGAACCTTATATCTCTTTGCTTGAGCTCATGCACGAGGAATGTATAATCCTTCCTTCCCCTTAAAATCCTTGGAGGAATTTCTTTTAAAACCAAAACTTCTTGTTCAGCAATCACCACTTTAACATCATAGGCAGCTTGTATAATTTGATCTCTGATCTCTCTTTTTGCAAAATAAACCACCACATCTCTAGGCAACTTCCTCTGTCTGGCAATCCATGAATTCACCCGAAACACTTTATCCATAGCTGCTCTTATTTCAGATGCTGGCAGGTTTAATACTTCTTCAAAAGCCTCAGAGATCAGCTGCTTCAAATCTTCTTTAGTATCCTCTTTTAAACCTCTGATTCTGACAGCAAACTGCATCTGGTAAAATTGGGCTAAACTTAAGTCCTTCTCCAGTTTGTCTCTTACATTTTCATTCTCTCTTACTTTAACTTCTAATATAGCATTCCTTTGAGCCAAATCATCCATCTTTTCATCTAATTCTTCCACACATTCCGCCACTTTATGCACTGAAGACAAAATGTCTACCTTCATCACGCTAAGCTTCTGTTCCATCCTCTCTTCCATTCTCTCCTCCAGTTTCTCCAATTTCTCCTCCATCTGCGCAAATTTGTCAGCCATTGATTGATTAATTGAGTCCAAAAGTTTATCCACAGCATCTCGAAACTCCTTCGCTGTCAGCGCTTCAGAAGGGTGCAACGCCTGTAAAGATGATTGTTGCACTGGCGAGGATCCACCACTCCGAAGAGTTTTAGGGGGAGGTTTCGCCGCCATCTTTTAATCCTCAAATATGACGCACTTTCACTTAGAGTTTAAAAAGTTCAAGTAGTTAGAGAGTATAATAAAATAAGCCTCTTCACCTTTATCTCTTGTATCGCTCTGCCTGCTCCTTTAAATCATAGTCCTTTCTTCAGGCAGGGATGGTTCACAGACGCCTGGCTCTGCTCCAAGAAGTTCAGAGCAGACACGCCGACCAGCTGGGAGCAACCCAGGCTTCGGGGGAGTTCAATCCTTCAGCCGCCCAAGCTCCGAGCTCAGGCGGCCTCGGAGAACTCAACCCCTACCTGGGGCCTCACCCCCTCCTCTTCTCCCGAGGAGGGGGCTTCAATTTCGCCCGAACAGCTGTTCGGCGCTGTTACGGGCGAAAAAACAAACAGCTGAGCCGCGGGCAGCCCGGGAAGGCTGTCTTCGGCGCCGTGACGCCACCGGAAGCCCCCTTTTTGAAATCTTTTCAAATGCTTTCCCAAGTACAAAAGTATCTGTCTATCCAGACAATTTCTTTATCATCTTTATCTGTGCATGGAGAAATGTCTACTGTATGTGCAAAAATTAATATAAAAAAATAACCCTCAGATATTGAGGCTGCCATTTATTCATAAAGCAGGCACACATTCTTTCATCAAACCTATCCAGTTCAAAACCTAACATGTTGCATTTATTTGAAAAAAATATCAAGCAAGAACTGCTCAAAACTACAGTCGAAACCACCTTTCAAATTAAAATGTGATCTTTCTATGCTCTTTAGCATCTGCTAGCACCTGCTAGTCACAGCATAAGAACGTGTATGAATAATGCTTGAAATTAAACTTTAATTATGAAGGTTTGCTTACTATTTTAGGCATATGAGCAGCTACTTTAAGCTATATTAATGAAGGAAGTAACATTTGAAAACTGTCTATATTTACAGAGTGTGCCAGGAATAGAAGGTCCCCAAGGCCCACCTGGAAAAGAAGGTCAGCGGGTGAGTAAATATGGTAGCAACTGGCAGATACTAATTGATCATGCTGCCTGTGCTTCAAAACAGGTTTATCAGAGGGAAAAAAACACATCACATACAATAGCACTCTGCAGTTACAGTGCAGAACTAAAGTGGCTCAACATGGTTGAGGCTTCTGGGCAAGCCTGAGAAAAAGGATGATTGATGCTTTAATGAATCCACTTATTAAGATTAATATAACTTTTAAAGCAATAGCATCTTTTTCTTCTGACTTACCCAGGACCCAAAGCATTTCTTCAAACCATGCACAACCCATTGACTTTTTCCAGCATGTTCTTAAACATAAATCTACAAGTAGTTATGCAAACTATGGAATGCTAAAGTGTCTAAATATTGAAAAAGTGTACAATAATTGCTGGTAAATGAAACATAAATGTTTGGATCTGGCCTATTAAATATATTATAATTGTCATGTGAAACACCTGAAGCACTGTTTAAAGTTTACATAATTTGGTCTTTCTAACTAAAGAGAAGCTTTCCTTTTGAAATGAAAATAAATTTAAAGGTCAGTGCTGTACCAACAGGAAAAATAGTCAAACAAACATTATTTTCTGAAATGTTCTTCCTATCAATGTGTTAAAGTTTAGCAAGAAGATTCAAATAAGGAACTTTTTCTTAGGAGGCATTTAAATGCTCAGTCTTTGATTTGATTAAAAAAAGTATTCAGCTTGCTATTCTTACTATTTGGCATATATGAAATTCAGCAGCAATATTTCCCCTGGAATAGAATTTACCAGTCAGTTTCACTATTATTACCATTATTTGGAAGGGAAAAAATAGTATTAAAGAAAGTACTCCTCTTCCATTCTTTACCAAATTCTAAGGAGATTAGATTCTGTCCAAAGAATCCTGAAACTTCTGATTAAAACTCCTGAAGGGAAGAAGAAATAATACTGTTTTGCTGTTTACAGTTTTAGTATTTGCTTTTTACTTAAAGAATGGGCATATGTTTAAATATTACATTTGAAAAGGTAGAATGATCCAGACTTTGGAGGCTGCTAGCCATAATAAAAAAATTAAAAATTATGACATATGAAAGTAAAGATGTAACTTGGGTATTTTTAAGTAAAATATATTAGCATACTTAAGAATAAAATCAAATGGCTTTCCAATTTCCCCACAGTCTTATGCTAGGCCTTGGCATTACTTAGATGTCTTATCCTTAGTCATATATACCTAATTAAACCAGTTTTATAACTACAGTGTTCTTACATCCATAGCCAGATTAACAGTCCTTGCACTAAGAATGTGGAATATACCAGGAAGCTAGAATTTAATTTTACATAATTTTTTGCTTTTTCAGAGGGCCTTGTATAGGAGAACAATAGCAAATTGGTGCGCAGAAGTGAGGCAATGTGGAGTAATAATACATTTTGACAAGATACTTTCAAATAGCTTATAATGCTCCTTTCTATTGTTTCATGTGTATTATTTAATACATAGGTTAGTAGTTTCAAGTCTAATTACCATTCAAGGCTTTCAATGTGGAACCAGGATGTTATTTGAAGCATTCTTCATTTTGCTTGGCCATTTCCATGAATCCCCCCTCTCCCCTTTTAAAATTACTGTAAGTAAAATGAATATACAAACCGATTTAGAGAAGTAATGGCACAATTGCACTTTTAGTGGAAACCACATGAAAGACCATTTCTTCTATCTGAACTCCAAGCATGTGAAACTTTCATTGCAGTGGACTTTCAAATCGTATTACCTCCATTCAGATTCATTTAGACACAGCTGAAATGAAGCTTGCAATACCCCAGATGAAATCAAGCAGAGATTATTAAAATTTTTACAACTGTTAGTACATGTACTGCTGAAAAATGAGCTTTTCTGTATCCATTTAATAGGAAACCCTAATGAAAAGGACTCTCCTCATAAAAAAAATCCTCCTGTCCCCCAAAACTCCAAGAATCAGTTATTATTAAATGAATCCAATGATTGCTTTGCCTTAACAGAAAGCATTACCACATGCATGAAACAGGCCCCTGGGTTGGTTTTTTTTTTGCTGAAGCCTCACATATATTTATCGCCCCTCCTCCTCCTCCTAGATGCCAAGAATGTTTTTGGTTGTTGTGTTTTGTTTTTTTTTAAAGCAGGGGTTTTTTTTGTAAGCCTTATCAGCCTTTAAAGCTGTTGCTGGTGAATAGTACGGCCTCTACTAGTGTTAAGTATTATTATTACTTCAGTGATGACTACAACCACAATGTTTAGTAGACTGCTTGGAGTATATATTTGTGGTGAAATGATACCTATGGTAAGCCAGTCACATCTGGGAAGGTATGTTTAGCGAACAATGTAAATTACAATGGTACTGTACCAAGGGACCTTTAAATTGTGTCTGAAGTGATGGTTGTCGCAACCCCTTTGCAGGCATGTCATCAAAGTTTGGGAGCTTAGCAGCCCCACCTGCACTTATGACTGGCCCCCACCTGTTTATGCATCCCACCCACCCCATCTATGCCCTTAAATGCTGTAGAAGTTCTAATAGTACAACACAAAGCACCATCTCTCACAAAGGGTGGAATACTGGGAAGCCTCCATAGCTGAGTACAAGAAAGCTGCCCCCACAGGAAGTTCCAAGTTTCAAGAGTCTGCCACGGCACGAAGCATCCCCCCCATGAAGGACTGAATGTCTGGCAACCTCCATCCCAGTTGCCCTTGCTGCCCTGCACTCTACCACACCTGCTGATCTTCACCATTTCATGCCTCCCACAAGGCCACCCAGTCTGGCCCTTTACAAAGACAAAGAAAAATGCTAAAGGCAGCTGCTCAGCAGCGACATCTTAAAATGCGCCTTTTCCCAAGCTCCTGGGTAGACCTGGAACATTAGAGCTGGCTGGCTTCATGGTGAAAGCAAAACCAACCAAACAAACAAAAACCCAGAGCGGCCCGCATGGTCCCAAGGCTCTATGAATAAAGCACAGCTCTCCCAAGAACCTTCTCAATTTTGAAAGGAAAAGTTTTGACTCCCTTTAGCATCTCCTCCTCCTCCTCCTCCTCCTTCCCAAAGAGCCAGTCTAGACACATCTCACAAACTTGATGGTTTTAAAGAAAAGCTTTGGCTTGACTTTCATGGGTTAAAAGCCATCAAGTACACATTTCTAGAGGGACAAGAACCCTAAGAAATCAGAACAGAGTATCTTCAATATAGAAATTGCACATACTGAAATCACTTGGCGCTTCAGATTGCCCATAGGTAAACATTTTACTCCTGAAAAACAGCAGAAACAAATGGAAAAGAAATTGAATTCAGGAAGGCACACATACCATCTCGATGCAAAACATTGAATGTGACAGTAGATATTGAAAAATGTTAATATCACTTTTTGCTTTCAAATTGTGGTGTTGGAGAAGACTCTTGAGAGTCCCTTGGACCGCAAGGAAATCAAATCAGTCTATCTGAAAGGAAATCAAACCTGTCTGTTCTTTGAAAGGACAGATAATGAAGCTAAAGCACAAATACTTTGGCCACCTAATGAGAAAAGAGGACTCATTGGAAAAGATCCTGATGTTGGGAAAGATTGAAGAGAAAAGGGGAAGGGGAGAGCAGAGGATGAGATGTCTAGATAGTGTCATCGATGTAATGAATATGAATTTGGGCAAACTCTAGAAGACAGTGGAGGACAGAGGGGGCTGGTGTGCTATGCTCCATGGGATTGCAAAGAGTAGGACACAACTTAGTGACTGAACAACAATAATATCATTTTTTATTTTATTTTATTACTTGCCACCCAACTACTATGGACTCTATGATTCATTATCCCAATTAACTAGGGTTTCAGTCCATTTTCCAAACATCAACATAGCATAATAGCAAAGGAAAAATATTCATCCTAGCATGAGGTTTTTTGATGATCTAGTGCCTTTGCCTTCCCATCCACACCTTTTTCACCTGGAAAATTTGTAGATAATACTATCATTATTCAATCAACCTGCTTTATTTACTGACTACAGAGTAACCTTCAGCTTACAACCCTCCCTTATTTTTCCTCACTGTTTTCCTTGTTACAGATAATCTGTAAGTAGAAAGAGAGGCAATTACTTCACGAGAATATCTTGGACTGCTAGCACTTACTGTTGCTCCTAAATCAGAAATACCTTCACATTTCTTGTTATTAATAGAACTCAGTGGATCAATTTTTTCCTATAGCACAGAATCTTATAGGAATGGAAAAGTAAGCATTCTACTCAGAGAGGTGATCTGAGCATAATGCCAGGGTGGGTTTGCTCATTGTTTTGATATGTGGGTTATGCCGGGAACAAGGCATGTGAGAAACCTTATATTTAGTTTTGTATTTTTCCAACCATTCATTATTTAATAAGGAACAAGACATGCATAACAAATTCTTTTGATGATAGTTCTCACAGAATGTCTAGTGAATGTACTACGTGTGATCAACTACTAATGGATTGACTTTTTTTTTACAATGCCTTCTCTATGAGTCATAAAAGGCTGGATAAATGTTATTAACAGGCTGTACTGATATCAATCAGGGGTCTCCAAATTTGGCAACTTTGAGTCTTGTGAACTTCAACTCCTGGAATTCTGGGAACTGAAGTCTACAATGGATCTATAATGGACAATGGCACTGACAACAATCAGTACAGAAACAATCTGAAATAAAGTTATGCTTCCTAAATTATATTAGCAAACCTTTTTGAAAAAATAAGTTACAGAAAATTCAGTTCTACATTCTGCACCCGAATCACATTTGTCCATGCCAATTCAAATCCTTAATATTCCTTTAGTTTCTACTTACTTAAAATGTCAAACAGTCAGAAACTGGAAAGGTAATCAACAGAATCTGATTTTTCAGCATTATCTAAATTTGTAACAAATCCAAATTGCTTTGAATGCAAATCTCACATTTCATTCTGCATTTCAAATGGCGCATTTAGTTAATAACTTTGATGGGAAACCAAGGTTCATATAATAAGACAGCTGATTTAGAAGCTCTGATCATGCATAGATTTCATTGCCTGCAAGATCTTTCCATTCTCTTTAATTGTGATGATAATAAAGGATGATAATAAAGGTTATCTTTCTCTGCATCTGTGGATCTCTACTGCCTACAAGAGCATATCCCTTCACTTTAGTGATGTAGTAAAGCATTTTCTCTGAAAGACTCACCTGAACTTAATATTGCATGTACACTGTGTCACATGAAGCTTTTTAAATTATAGAGAAATATTAAAGTAATGTAAAAGAAAACCCCAGTAAATACTTTTCTGCCAGTCACTTTTTATAAATATGTGTTGTGACATTGCCATGCACCTTGAATACCCCAAAGGACTATATTAATATTGATAATACCACCCTATTTTATAACAGGTTGTACTCTGTGTGTTCAGAGTTACAGGATGTAATAAGCATCTGGATGAAAAATATTTACATATTTCACATATTTCTCCTCCTAAAATACAAATACACATGTGGAAGCCATCAAACCAAAATCATCAAAAGCTATAACTAAAGTTAGATTAACAAAAAGCACATTGACCTAAATGTGGATGCTGTATGTGAAACACATGGAAAATATTAGGAGACACATGGCTTCGGAAACATTGGCATCCACTGTTTCTTGACCTTGGACCCATAGAACTGCTCAATATATGAAGTCCAGATTAGTTAACAGGGAATCTCTTGACAGTGACAGATGATTTGAATAATGGAGATCAATAAGCAAAATGTGCATAATTCACTTCAGATACTGCAGAAGTGAAAATCTGCCTAGAAAATAAAGGCAGAATATCTGTAAATCTGTAATGCATGGCCTATTTTTAAGATTTAGGATAGCAAGTGTACTGTAATTCTTCCATTGCCAATCTGGTCAGTTCCTTTATGGCAATTCATTTGAGTTTGTTGTATTTTGATAGATGTCACATGAAAATGCTTTTATCCATGAGCTATAACTTGCAAAACAAGTGCTAATTAAAATTTTTGATGAAGCAAACCTTTTTTGTTTTGGAGAAAAAAAAAATAAAGTGATTAAAACTACTTCATTGTTCATGGCATTTACCATTTCTGCTTTACAGCCAGTTCTTTGTGGCTTCCATCTTTGGTTCAGGAAATTTTTTTCAACTGCCACAGTTAACTGATGTATCAATTTTCAGATATACACAATTGTGCCTTCAGAGAGCTTTGATATAGACTGGGAAAACTATAAATAGGTCCTTGCTAGGAATGGCCACTGAAAGGATTAAAAGTAAAGCTTTCTGATTTTTCTTCCCAAAATTCAGTATTGACTTTAACCAGTTCTTTGACTGCCATTTTCTATTAACTAACTAAATCTTAGGTGTCATTGTACTGGTGTCATTGAGTACATTCAGATCCTATTTAAAATAAGAACATTGTTTTCTATATTGGTCATGTGGATGAAAATAGCCAACAGAAGATTGTAAAATGAATATAATCTTATGAAAAAGGCAGCACCTGTTCAGATTAATATTCTCTGAATAAGTGGGCCCTGGCCCTGCCTTCATTCTTGTAGCAAATTGCAGTTCTGAGCAAGTAAACTTGAACTCATCTTGAAAGCTCAACTTTATTTGGAGCAATATTTTTAAATGATTTTTTAACATCATTTTAAAAAAAATAATGAAATTTTTCGTTTAAAATGAAAACATTCTGTCTTGAATAATTTGTGCAAGGCGCTAAGCCAGTTTGTTCAAATCTGCTTCTACAGAAGAAAAGTGTGGTATATGATTCCGGGACCATACATTTCTAGTAATGTTCCAGAATGGTTGTTCTGGAAAATTTCCTTCCATAAAGACTTGATATTTTTGAAAAATGTGTTCTTTAAACAAATAAATGATTCTTTGTCCCAATAACTCTTGCTCTTATATGTCTTTCTTTATTCAGGGACGACGAGGCAAACCAGGGCTTCCTGGAACAGCCGGACCTCCAGGGCCACCTGTGAGTACCCAAAAGGATAGCATCAAACTGAGCTTAGTCCACCATCCACACCAGATACCCTAGGGAAGTTGTGTGAGCAATTCTTTTGCTTTCTCTGCAGAAAAACAAAGATTTTTTTTTAAAAAAAATGGCTCAGGCATATAAAGAGGTGTGGGATATGGGTCTGAAAATAAAAATAGGATAACAACTTCTGGAACTGGTGGAAGTGGAAAAGATTGATGAGCATTTCAGACTATGCATTTGTCCAAGATATTTAACTATTTTACTTTATCCAAAGCAACGATGCCATGTATTTCAAATGGGAAATGTGTGACTAAGAAAGGTAGTTTCAAAGATGCAGATTGTTTGAATGGCAGAATGCTGGAAAAAAAAATATTCAGCTGTAGATTAAATGAGTTTGCTAAAGAATTAAGAGAAAATTAAAACATATATGAACTGTATAAAAGGAATTGTACTATGCTTTAATTCTAATAACAAGTATGTTTGGATCATGCTAGATGCACTTGGAGTTTTTTGTCAGAGGCCCATGGATTGGAATCTGTGCTTGGACATATAGCTGAATCTAAGGAGATTCCTTCAGTACTGGCATTGAACTACCTCCATTTTTCTTTTCATTTACTCTGTAATCACTGAAAGTTCAGAAACATATTCTACACAGGAGTAATTTTAGCAACATTAATAATGTGTCTGGAAAGGAACCAAATGATGTCTCTATTTATTAAAGGTAAAAACAAGAATGTAACAGTTCTGTTTGACATAGTTATATTCATACAACCCGGCTTGCCTATCCTACAAGGTTCCATACAAAAAAGGTGCCGGAACTCCGTTCTGAGCGTTCTATGAGAAAAAAAGCCCTGTATATATTGAAAATGAAAAACCTTCAGAATGAAAAATCCCTATCAGATTGGGGCATATTATTCTTTGTTGTTGTTGTTAGCTGCGAAGTCGTGTCCAACCCATCGCAACCCCATGGACAATGTTCCTCCAGGCCTTCCTGTCCTCTACCATCTTCTGGAGTCCATTTAGGCTCACGCCTACTGCTTCAGTGACTCCATCCAGCCACCTCATTCTCTGTCGTCCCTTTCTTCTGTTGCCCTCAATCTTTCCCAAAATTAGGCTCTTCTCCAGTGAGTCCTTCCTTCTCATTAGGTGACCAAAGTTTTTGAGCTTCAACTTCATGATCAGGCCTTCTAAAGAGCAGTCGGGGTTGATCTCCTCTAGGACTGACCAGTTTGATCACCTTGCAGTCCAAGGGACTCGCAGGAGTCTTCTCCAGCACCATAGTTCAAAGGCCTCAATGCTTTGGCGCTCAGCCTTTCTTATGGTCCAACTTTCACTGCCATACATTGCAACTGGGAAGACCATAGCCTTGACTATACGCACTTTTGTTGACAGGGTGATGTCTCTGCTTTTTAGTGTGCTGTCTAAATTTGCCATTGCTTTCCTCCCCAGGAGCAAGCGTCTTTTAATTTCTTGGCTGCAGTCCCCATCTGCAGTGATCTTGGAGCCCAGGAAAATAAAATCTGTCACTACCTCCATTTCTTCCCCATCAATTTGCCAGGAATTGAGAGGGCCGGATGCCATGATCTTGGTTTTCTTAATGTTAAGTTTCAACCCAACTTTTGCACTCTCCTTCTTCACTCACAACAAGAAGCTCTTTAGTTCTTCTTCACTTTCTGCCATTAGAGTGGTATCATCTGCATATCTTAGGTTGTTGATATTTCTTCCGGCAATCTTAATCCCAACTTTTGATTCATCTAGCCCTGCCTTTCTCATGATGTGCTCTGCATAAAAGTTAAATAGGCAGGGCGACAGTATACAGCCTTGCCGGACTCCTTTCCCAAATTTGAACCAATCAGTGGTTCCATATCCAGTTCTCACTGTTGCTTCTTGACCCGCATATAGGTTTATCAAGAGACAAATAAGATGGTCTGGTACTCCCATCTCTTTAAGAACTTGCCACAGTTTGTTGTGATCCACACAATCAAATGCTTTAGCATAGTCAATGAAGCAGAAGTAGATGTTTTTCTGGAACTCCCTAGCTTTCTCCATGATCCAGCATATGTTGGCAATTTAGTCTCTAGTTCCTCTGCCTCTTCGAAATCCTGCCTGTACTTCTGGTAGTTCTCGATCCACATACTGCTGGAGTCTAGCTTGTAGGATTTTAAGCATAACTTTACTAGCATGTGAAATGAGTGCAATGGTGCGATAGTTTTAACATTCTTTGGCACTGCTTTTCTTTGGAATTGGAATGTAAACTGATCTTTTCCAATTCTATGGCCACTGTTGAGTTTTCCAAATTTGCTGGCAAATTGAGTGTAGCACTTTTACTGCATTGTCTTTTAAGATTTTGAATAGCTCAGCTGGAATACTATCACCTCCACTAGCTTTGTTGTTGCTCAGTTTTTCTAAGGCCCACTTCACTTCACATTCTAGGATGTCTGGCTCGAGGTCAGTGACCACCTCATCATGGTTATCAGGGACGTTAAGCTCATTCTTGTATAGTTCTGTGTAATTTTGGCACCTCTTCTTAATCTCTTCTGTCTCTGTTAGGTCCCTGCCATTTTGGTCCTTTATCATGCCCATTTTTGCATGAAACGTTCCCTTCATCTCTCCAATTTTCTTGAAGAGATCTCTGGTCCTCCCTATTCTATTATTTTCTTCTATTTATTTGCACTGTTCATTTAAGAAGGCATTCTTATCTCTTCTAGCTATTCTCTGGAATTCTGCATTCAATTGGGCATATCTTTCTTTTTCTCCCTTGCCTTTTGCTTCCCTCCTTTCCTCAGCTATTTGCAAAGCTTCCTCAGACAGCCATTTTGCTTTCTTGCATTTCTTTTTCTTTGGGATGGTTTTAGTTGCTACCTCTTTTACAGTGTTGTGAACCTCTGTCTATCTGATCTAATTCCTTAAATCTATTTGTCACCTCTACTGTATATTCAACAGGGATATAATTTAATTCATACCTGAGTGGCCTAGTGCTTTTCCCTACTTTCTTCAGTTTAAGCCTAAACTTTGCAATGAGAAGCTCATGGTCTGAGCCACAGTCAGCTCCTGGTCTTGTTTTTACTGACTGTATAGAGCTTCTCCATCTTTGGCTGCAGAGCATATAGTCAATCTGATTTCTGTGTTGAACATCTGGTGATGTCCATGTGTAGTGCCGCTCTTGGGTTGTTGGAAAAGAGTGTTTGCTATGACCATCGTATTCTCTTGACAAAATTCTATCAGCCTGTGCCCTGCTTCATTTTGTACTCCAAGGCCAAACTTGCCTGTTATTCCTGTTATCTTTTGGCTTCCTTCTTTAGCATTCCAATCCCCCATGATGATAAGGACATCATTTTTTTGGTGTTAGTTCTATAAGGTGCTGTAGGGCTTCATAGAACTGGTCAATTTCATCCTCTTCAGCACTGGTGGTTGGGGCATAGACTTGAACTACTGTGATATTGAATGGTTTGCCTTGGATTCGAACTGAGATCATTCTGTCATTTTGGGGATTGTATCCCAGTATTGCTTTTCCTACTCTTTTATTGACTATGAAGGCTACTCCATTTCTTCTGAGGGATTCTTGCCCGCAGTAGTATACCTGATGGTCATCTGAATTACGTTCACCCATTCCTGTCCATTTTAGTTCGCTGATACCTAAGATGTCGATGTTCAGTCTTGTCATCTCTTATTTGACTACGTCCAGCTTTCCTTGATTCATGGATCTTACATTCCAGGTTCCTATGGAGAAAAAATCTTTAAAGCATTGGACTTTCCTTTCACCACCAGATACATCCACAGCTGTGCATCCTTTCGGCTTTGGCCCAGTCGCTTCATTCTTTCTGGTGCTACTAGTACTAGGCCTCTGCTCTTCCCCAGTAGCATACTGGATGCCTTCCGACCTGAGGGGCTCATCTTCCAGCATCATATCGTTTTGCCTTTTAGTACTGTCCATAGGGTTTTCATGGCAAAGATCCTGGAGTGGATTGTGATAGAGGAATGTTCTGAACATCATTCTTATTGTTTTTAGGAAAAAAATACTTCATGATAGTGTGTATCTCCTATATATATATATCTCCTATATAGTAATCAGCAGGTAGAGTACTTGCAGTCCAGATTTCTAAAATGGTCAGCTAAATGATGCTTCTGTTCAAAACAGATTTCTTACATCATATGAATCAATGGTGGTTTATGAATGCAGCATCTTCAGGAAATTAACTGAGCTTGCCCATTTCTTCTTAAAACAGAACAATAGAATAACAGAGTTGGAAGGGACTTTGGAGGTCTTCTAGCCCAACAACCCCCAACCTTTTGGATGCCAGGGACTGATTCCATAGAAGGAGGGTTTTCTGCAGACTGGGGTGGGAGGGGCTGGTTTTACATACTGTCTGGATCCTGCACGTGCCTGGATGTGGCTTCAGTCGCTTGTGCAGCCTGGTTCCTGGCAGGCTGTGAGGCAGTGCCAGTTGGTGACCTGTGGTTGGGGACCCTGTTCTAGTCCAATCTCCTGCTCAGCAGGAAACCCTTCAAATGGCTTGTCCACTCTCTTTTTAAAAACCTCCACTGTTGGAGTACCCACAACTTCAGGAGACAAGTCGTTCCACTGATTAATTGTTCTAACTGTCAAGAAATTTCTCCTTAGTTCTAGGTTGCTTCTCTCCTTGATTAGTTCCATCCATTGCTTCTTGTCCTGCCTTCAGGTGCTATGGAGAACAGATTGACTTCTTCTTCTCTGTGAACCTCTCAAATATTAGAACAATGCTATAGTGTCACTCCTAGTTTTTCTTTTCATTAAGCTAGACATACCCAATTCTTGCAATCATTCTTTATATGTTTTAGCCTCCAGTCCTCTAATCATCTTTGTTATTCTTTTCTGCACTCTTTCTAAAGTCTCAACATCTTTTTTGTACCATGGTGACCAAAACTGGATGCAATATTCTAAATGTGGTCTTACCAAGGCATTATAATTAACACTTCACATGACCTTGATTCTATCCCTCTGTTAATGCAGCCTAGGTTTGTGTTGGCTATTTTGGTAGCTGCAGCATACTGCTGGCTCATATTTAAGTGATGGTTCACTAGGACTCCAAGATCCCTCTCAGAATTACTACAGTTGAGCCAGGTGTCAGCTATTCTAACATCACAGAAGTGGCCAATAGACCCCAATGTATTTTTTTTAATTATGATAATGTTAAATCTATAAAAAAATCCAAGTTATAAATACAAAAATAGTTTTCCACTGAGGCTTCTCATGCAAGATATCCCTCTTACAGTTTCTGAAAAATTTTGAACTTGAACTAGCATTGTCTTAAGCAGCCTATCTTATTGTACTGTAATTTTTACAACTGTAATATATGAAGTAACTGGACTTCTTTGTGTGTTAAGAACGTTGTAAATATGGCACTTGTATTTAGCATTAAATGGCTTTTAGGCTGAGAATGTCATGAATAGGTTCTACAGAGCTAAGTACCAAGCCATACAATGGATGCTGCCTTTTCTCCTGATCCTTTTTTTTTAAACATTGGATTGTGACTGTAGTAGCACTTTATGTTAAATCAGAAAAGGAGACAGTTTGTTCACTCCAAGAATAGAGCTACTCCATCCTGATAGGTGGCTTTATTAAAATACAAGGAAAGCAGAAAAAGAAGGTGCTGATAAGTTCCTTGTTTGCCCTGTTGTATCTCCCTACCCAATGTTTGTATAACCAATATGCAGTATTCATTTATACCAGGGGTAGGCAACCTGATTTATGCCATAGCACAAGGGTAGACAACCTCGGCTCTTTTATGACTCGTGGACTTCAACTCCCAGAATTCCTGAGCCAGCTGACTCAGGAATTCTGGGAGTTGAAGTCCATGAGTCATAAAAGAGCCGAGGTTGCCTACCCCTGCCATAGCAAGAAAGCATTTCACAGGCAGGATGGAACAATGTAAAATAAGAGTTGCTAACACCTAGCCCATTTGATGTGATCTTGAAAAAGCTGAGCACTATCAGCCTGGTTAATAATTACATGTAGTGTAGGTGTTTTAAAGGAATAAATATATGATTTGATGGAAGACATATTATGATAGGTATAGCTTTAAGAAAGATGAACAAATACATCTCGTATAAGGTTTTTCTGCCCCAGCTGCCGTTATGCTTATCTCCCACTTCAAAAAACTGACTTTTCTGGGTCCTGACAGAGTGGGAAGATCCATCTGCCATCAGAGGCTTCAGTGAATAGGTCTGCTAGTGGTGGGTGGTAAGTTGTTACAAGGGAGGTAACACTTTACTGAGATCGGTACAGGTCAATGTACCTAGGGCTATGGGAGTAGTTATTATTCCTCCCAATTATCCAACTAGGATGGGAAATTTTCATCAAGCACTAAATAAAATCATGGTTTCAGAAGTGACTACCGTATATAGAACAATAGATAGTAGTACAGACATCAGTGTCACAGCATCAGAAAGCTATCTGATGTTGAAGTTTGTCTGACATGTTTTCTAGTAAAGCCAGAGCATCGTTTACTCTTATTCTACTCCTGTTGAAACTCTGGCTCTGACAAATGCTGAATAGTTTTTATAACCATTTCATTGATTGGGGGAAAGTATGTAATTTCTAGCCCTCTTAACAAGCTGTTAATTTAGTAAACGGACCTGGTGACTTTCCACCATTCTGCAGGAGTTCTCTTAATTCTCACTGGACTAAATTTAGGTTCCACAGAAGGGATAAACAATATAATTGCTTCTGTTCGAAACCATAGTACTTCCCCCATTTACTTTTATGCTTTTCTTCAAATGCCTGTAAGAATGAATAATTATGAACATAAATTGTGAATTTCTTTCTAGCACAACATTTTGGGATTCTATTTTAGTATCACTTATATTGTTTTATTCCCTTTATTATATTGCTGTAAATCTATTCTATTCCATGTTGTGGGTCTTTTAAGATGAAAAACTATTCAAGAAGCTCATTTTGAATGGAACAGCAGCTCCCTCTAGTGATTTTTTTTCCTTCATACTCTTAGGTAGTATCAGCCATCTCACAAATAAGAAAGAATAATTTATTATTATAACAAAGTTCCCAAGTTTTTATCATGGGGGATTTTTTTTACTGTATATGTATTCTCAATAAAAAAGAGACAAAATTCTAATTTGGTTTGGTATCTCTTTTTAAAATAATGATTTAGAGAATGTTCTGAAAAGCACTTTATAATGTAACTATATTTTTTTATAGGGACGCGGTGGCTCAGTGGGTTAGGACGCTGAGCTTGTCGATCAGAAGGTCGGCAGTTTGGCGGGTCGAATCCCGAGTGCCGCGTAACAGAGTGAGCGCCTGTTACTCGTCCCAGCTTCTGCCAACCTAGCAGTTCGAAAGCACGTAAAAATGCAAGTAGAAAAATAGGGACCACTACAGTGGGAAGGTAACAGTGTTCCGTGCGCCTTTGGCGTCTAGTCATGCCGGCCACATGACCATGGAGACGTCCTCGGACAAGCACTGGCTCTTCGGCTTTGAAGCGGAGATGAGCACCGGCCCCTAGAGTTGGAAACGACTAGCACACATGTGCGGGGGAACCTTTACCTTTACCTATATTTTTCTATATGTTGATACAATAAACCAGTACATGGCTGCAGTGCTAAACAAGAAGCAGAAAGATTGAGGCACAAAAGTATATTCAAGACATTTGCAATACCTCTGGTATTTTCATTCTAAAGCCTCTGCAGTACATACTAAACCAAATTTGGCTTCATTCGAGATTTATTTTCAAATATACCTAATATTCAAATACTATAGCAATGGAAAGTCTAGATTTTGAGATCTGCAATTTGTAGCAAAGTATATCATAACAGCATTGCCTCTGAATAGCTAGCTGATAAAAATGATGTTTTTAAATAATTTTAAATAGTCCCTGTTTTTAAATAATTTTGAATTAACAATTTTTTTCATCCCCATTCCATAAAAATATAAGAAAATGACATGCTGGTGTTATTCATATAATCCTTCACTTGAACACAATCTGTTGTATATAGATATATTTGTTAGAAAAGCTGCTATGTAGCATTCTGGGTCGGCACCTCCAATTCTGATTAATTGGGAATAAATATATATTAAAATACACTATATAGATCAAACTAGGTGGCTGATTTCAAAATGTTGAGTAAGGCTAGGATCACTATAGCCTACTGCATAATACCACAAAACAAAAAATGCATGATTCTTTTTTCTAGACCAGAAATTACAGCCATTGAATAGAGACCATTAGAAAGTATCAGAGTTATATATTGGACTGGGAAGTCAAAAAAAAATCTGGAAGAAAAAAAATTGCAAATCATTTCTATATTCTTGCTAGGATAGCTGTATGGGCATCTCCATGAAGTCCCCAGGAATTAATATGGTTCTAAAGGTTTTAAAAGCTCAAGAGTTAATCTGGACATTGAAATAAAATTGAAGTAATTAAAAATTGAGTTCCAATCAAAGAAAGCATTATTATTATTATTATTATTATTATTATTATTATTAATTATTATTATACACTTAATTGTATAATGAGTGATAGTTTCAACCAGCCCTCATACTTATGCCTGGTACAGAGTCTCTAAGGCCCTACAATCGCCATTTGTGATCTTCCTAGTGGGCTTCCAACAAGCAAAGTCAATGGGAAAGCTGGCAGGAAGTTGCAAGTCACAGCCACATGAGGTCCTTGGTTAACAACCCCTGCCTGGTCCTCACTTAATGACAACAACTAAGACTGCCACAACTGCTATCACTAAATCGCATGACCACGTGTTTTTTTTCAACTTACAACTGTGTCACTTAATGGAATTTAAGGTCCCAATTAGTGTAATTAGGTACATTTTATGAGCTGTATTAGCCATATTAGCTCTTGAAGGAGAAGACCATTGCTGAATAACAGAACATCCGTGCAATACATAATGACCAAGGTTTAACCCATCCTTTTGAGTTACTGTTAGTCAAAATAGTTTAGAATAGATGTACCAATCTACTTTGAGAGTGTGGAGCACTAAGTTGTGCTTCTATATATAAATGTTTTGCATCAAAAAAATTTGAAAATATAGTTCAACTTAATAAATGTTTGTCTCCCTTTTGTCCCAAAATAATAATCTGCATGTTGAAAGTTTAACATTTTGTCTATTGATTCTGACATAAATTTTGAGAGCTATTAATACTACTTGTATTTTGTTTCTGTATACAAGAAAGTGTTTCCTGGTGTCTTCTAGAAATATAGATGCGAAATATAGAAACCTCTATAAATATACCTCTAGAAATACAGATCTGATTTTTTATAGACATGCACATCATATAGATCTGATTATTCCTAGACAGGCACAAAAATAATTTATTCCATCAGTGCTAGAACACTTTCAGATGTTATAATAAATCAATAATAGGTAGTAATTTTTAATGTAGTCAGAGGTACTAATTCAAAATACATATCTCTGGGTGATTATTTAGCTCTTTTTAGATGCCATTATCTTAATGTACAAAAAGAAGAAAAAAAGAAAATCACTAAAAAAAAACCAGCAAAAAGAATGAAGATAAATTATGTTGCTTATAAGAAATAATTCAAGTATCTTATATGTAGATCATTTAAATCTTAGCCACACAAAACAATATTGATCAATCTTTTCATTACACTCATAGACATACATGACTTATAAATGAAAAAGCAAACATATATCAGTAATCCAAGATTGTAAATCTAGGTTTATACCTGTCTTTCCAATACTGAAGAATTATCTTTTTTTTTTGTACCTTCCTGTTTGAGAAACCATAAATCGCAATGATAACTTGAGTTTTCAATATATAATTCAAATACACTTTCACATCTTTAAACCACAGTGATCTTTCTAAAAGCATATTAAGTAATTTAAATAGGGCAACAGGACACTAAATCTATATTGTATGAATAAGCTTAATAACATTTATAGCCAGCTTTTTTTAAAATATTCATTGGGGTATCCAGTTAATGTGAACAAGAATATTTTGTTGAATTTGCTTTAATTTAATTTCGTAAGAAACATTCTTTATTTTTTTAGCCATTGATTAATTGATGTGAGAGATTCTAACCCTTTATTCCAGAGTCCTTGAAAATAACTAATATTACATGATTAATGTTATAAAGTTTTTTTTTTAATTGCCAAGTACTATTCAGCTAAAAAGGGATGCGGTGGCTCAGTGGGTTAGGACGCTGAGCTTGTCGATCAGAAGGTCAGCAGTTTAGCAGGTCGAATCCCGAGTGCCGTGTAACAGAGTGAGCACCTGTTATTCGTCCCAGCTTCTGCCAACCTAGCAGTTCGAAAGCACATAAAAATGCAAGTAGAAAAATAGAGACCACTACGGTGGGAAGGTAACAGCGTTTCATGTGCCTTGACATCTAGTCATGCCGGCCACATGACCACGGAGACGTCCTCGGACAAGCGCTGGCTCTTCAGCTTTGAAATGGAGATAAGCACCGGCCCCTAGAGTTGGAAATGACTAGCACGTATGTGCGGGGGAACCTTTACCTTTACCTAATGTTATTCAATTGTTGATTTAAAACTTGTAGATTTGGAATCAACTAATTATTCTGAGATTGATAGCAATTCTAATGTTCTATATGCTGTTGATGTATTTGTATTTAATTGTGATTTTCAGTTCTAACAATTCAGATTTCTTTTGCAAATTAAGTAAAAAAAATTAGATTGTCAATAAATCTAGTAATATCCCTAATTATCTCTTCCTACCAGAAAACATATTTATATTTCCAAGTCAAGATGTTCTAAATGTGCTATGCAACCTTTAATGCAGGAAATATAGTGGAGCTCTCACCAAAAATAGAGCCCAATCCTTGTCCTGAAGTCAAAGATATCACATAACATCTTTCTAATTGTACAATACTGTACTTAGTTTTGGACTTAATGGTTTGCATTTCAAAAAGAAATGGAAATAAAAGATTAAAAAAAATGAAGATGATATATAGAAAAGTTAGTAGGCCGCCTCCATGGTGGGGAGAAGAAGTTCTTCCAGCAGCCTGAATGTCATCTTCTCTTAACATATTTCAAACCATTGTTAATACTTTTCTTGTTTCATCAAAACTTTAGTTCTACTCATTGGTTAAAAATAATGATGTCTCCATTTAGGTATTTATACATTTGTACAAAGATATGTGATTTCCTTTCCTGTTTTGAAGGAGGCAGTGTTAGTTGGGTTCCCTCCCCCTTTATTCTTAATTTGTGGTGTGCCAATCAGAGTTGTGTAAATGTAGCAAATACATAAATGCATACATATGGTTTTTTTTCCGTGAAACATAACCAATAATAAAATGATATGTGTTTCCCTTAAAGGTATCTCAATCAACTAACATATTCACAGAATGTATATTTCTAAGAAGAAGGAAAAACCTCAAGCCTGACAAATTATATTCTTGATTATTCTCCCCTCATTCTAGGGCCCTCCAGGTGTTCCAGAATTTCAATATTCCTTTAAAGGGCAGAATTATCAGGTATGGATATTATGAGTATTTCAGTATCATGCAATTCTGTAGCTGATGCATATGTGCTCATTCAACTTCCTATCTTCAGGCAATGTCTTCAGATGCTTATATCTTTTGCATCTGAAAAATCTAATTCTGTATTACAAGAATACTCATTAAACTCTTTGGAAGATAATTACTGACTCTCACATATTTAATACAAATGCAAATTAATCTGTTTTATTAATAAGGTTTCCATATCAATACTAACCTTGTAATCAAAATTGACTAAAGGACAGGTACCTTTTATTTATTAACTTTTTTAATTTATTTATTAAATTTTAATACTGTCCACAAGGTGACTTCCCTGCAAGGTGACTCACCTTGACAAGATTTGGCTGGCTAGCCTTAGGCTGTTTAGCTAGATAGGTTTTAGGTAAATTTTATCCTATTTTCTGAAATCAGATCTATCTTAATTTTTTTTGTGTGCGTGATAATTAATTCAACTTTTAGCTTGAACAGAGACATGAAGGTGAACTAATGTAGTAATATGTTTTGTTATATACAACTGTAACAATTCATTGGCAAAAGGAACATAGAAAATTACGGTAAGTAAATGGTAGGACAATCTGCTGCTCTGAATCAATTCAATGCGTTTTGTTTAATTCATTCTCTTTAATTTTTTTAATAGTCAGTTAGAACAGAGGTCCCCAACCTTTTGGGCACCAGGGATCGGTTATGTGGAAAGAGGTTTTTCCGCGGACCGGAGGGGGCATGGTTTTGTGTGCTGCATCCCACTTGTTTGTGCAGCCCAGTTGCTGGCATGCCACAGCCTGGTACCGATCCACAGACAGGGGGTTGGGGAATCCCTGAGTTAGAAGGAACATCCAATGAATTAAGTGGTTCTGTCTCTAAATAATAGGTCATTTTTTAGAATATAACTACATGCAATTTATATTCTGGTACTTTAGCGGCCATATTCAAGTCCACAGTGTGATTAACATGGATTTGAAAACAACTATGTAATGAAAGTTTTGTAGAAACTAGAAGGAACAGGTTTTAACATGGATATATTAATTGCATGTCTGCATTTCAAAGAGCATCTATCTTTGTGACTTTCTCTGTGAGTTAAACCAAGGGTGGATAGGATATATATTTGGATCTATTAAGATAGATTTTTGGGTGGTTTGCAGATTAGAACTTCTTAATCCTGAAATAACATTGCTAAAAAGAAAAGGGTGGCAGAAAACTAATCTTTTATATTAAAAGTGTTAAAAACTTGGCTAAATTCATAAATATGCTTGCCAAACTGATGCAGTATTTGGTGCTGGTCTTTCCTGGGTGACTTTGAATTTCTAGTAAGAAACAAAGTAGATTATGCAAGTCAGAAATTTGCTCATCTTTGATAATTAAATTAGATGTTCTGCTGCAGTACGAGAAGGTTGGAAATTACAGATTAAACATTCATTTCTTTCTGACCATCATTTTATCTCATCCTGGCAATCCACAAGATTTCCTTTAAAATGCCCAAATTAGAACATTGATGGAAAACACGATCTAATTGTTATTTTGTATTTTCAACACAAAATAAATGAATGATTACATCATCAAGATATGACTTTTCATCTGTATAGCTAAATTAGTCTTTCAGAAATATGGCTTTTGTAATATTTAATCACCTAGCTTTAATTCATTGAAACAGCCAGCACCCTTTTGATTTTCCTAAAAGCAAGCTCTCTTGTCATCTCTTGGGTTAACGTCTGTTACTGCCACAGTGAATCCAAACTTTTGCTATTGATTTGCCTACCTAAATAAACCCTATGTGACACATCTCCAATAATTGTCTTGGGTCTGCTTGACTCAGAGTCTGTTTCTCATGTTCCACCCAGTACTGTTCCTTTCCTAGCTCACATTTCCAGAGCCAACCTTGTTCAACCACTTGTTCAACCACTAAACCTTGTTCAACCACTTCTCCTTCTTTCTGTGAAAAAAAATCAGTTCTGCTTCTAGTATTTTTCTATGGAGCCTTCATAGAGCTCTTAATAGAGCTTAATAGAGCTCTTCCATAACCAGCTTCTATTCTGTAGTAAAAGTCATACAATGTGCTCGCTTCTCAGCTATACTGTGAACTCAGTTCTCCAAAGCTATGAATGCACCCATTCCTCTTTAGTGACAATTTTAGTTAGTGACCATTCACAAATATGTTAGTAATTAAAAAAATATTTTATGTGTGCATTTATGACCATATTTTAGCACCCGACAAAAATGCATGCCGGAGTGGGAGTAATGCTGGCATAGCTGCATGAAAAAACTTTACTTAAATGAGATGGCACCAACCAATGATCTTCATGGTCTCTCTCTCTCTCCCCCCCAATATGTTCACTTACCAACCACTTTGCTTAACAACCTGGTTGTTTATCAGAACTTGGCCACTAAACAAGGAGTAAGTGTAGTCAACCACGGTATTGAGGTTGTTGACCTTTTCTCAGAATCCTATGAAGCTCAGTTGTTTATGTTGCTAAGTACTGCAGACTAAATCCAGCAACTAGCTAGCTAGTTAGCTAGATAGCTTGCTGGCTTGCTGGCTTGCGTGCGTGCTGGCTTACTTGCTTGTTGGCTTGCTCGCTCACTTGCTCTTAAATTAGACACCAGGGTATTGTGCTGAAATTTTTCAGGAACATTTTAGACAAACTTAACCATATACTCTACACATGTTGGCAGTTTCACTTACTTATCTTCTTCCTCTTACTTGTCTTTGTATTATTATCTCAGTTTAATTGTGTTCTAAGTTTTTTTATCTTTATTTATTAAAAATTCAGTTTTGTTATCAATGTTTGGCAATAAAATCCATAACAGCTTGCCATTTTGGACTTCGTATCATTGACTCAGAATAGTTCTGGATAACTTCTTACTTCAAGATTTAGTAAACTGAAGTGACTATTCTATCTTAAATTTGTGATCAAGAGTCTGTTTCCAATTGGTAAAGTATATTCTGCATAGATATCTAAGGATGTGCGATCAATCAAAACGACACTTCCTTTGATTTGGGCAGGGGATATTCCAGAATAAGCTATCTATTCCCTTTGCATTTTCTCATCTTTTTCTTAAAATCACTGCAATTTTTATCATTCTGCTCCTCTGAGCCATTCACTACTATCAAAACTGTAATAAACTTTGATAGCTAAAATTTTCTAATCTCTGTTTCATTATTTTTCTAGTACTTTTATCATTCCTTTTTGGTAAATTCTAATTTTCTGCCTCTTTCTATTTTTGCCACTGTTAGTAATGGTGCTTTACTAATTATACTAATATAATCCTTAACATACTAACATTAGATTTTTTTAAAAAATGTATTGAATAAAATTTAGTTATTTTATCATACTTTTGTATGAATGAGTTCATTTCCCCAGTCTGTGGAAAAACAGTTTATGACCAGCTGTGTGCAAACAAATTTCCCAAGATCACTGGATTCCTGGATTGTTAGGCACATATACAACTCAATAGCTTTTGCTATATTTTATATCAACTGCACAATAGATTGAACTGCTACGTCTCAGTTTTTTAAAGAACTGCTTTATATTTATTAATCTTTTGTGCCTAGAAAATTAATTATATCCAGTCATTTTTTCTTCATTATGTATAACTTGCTTCTTGCAATCATTCTTGGTATATTTTGCATATTTTAGTAGCCTCTTAATTCCTATTTAAGTTTGTGGCAGGTGACATGAACCCAAGTTGAGGTCCTTAGGATATGATATGTATGTCTGCCAGATTCATGTTTCTTACAATTATAAGACCTTTGAAATTCCTATGCCTTATCATGTTTCCCAGTTAATATCTTCTGGCAAAACATGGGGGCCAGCTGTTTCGCCTTCAAGAAATTAATCATCTTTAACCCTCAAGTAGTGTACTAATACACTCCTTCCTTCAGCTGTTCAATGCAAAACATTTAATGATTTATTCGCAAGCAAACAACTTTCCAGAAAAGAACTACTAAGTTTAGTATTTAGGAAGATGATTTATCAGTCTAAACTTCAGCTTAAGTACTTAGACTTTCTGGAACCAGGGTTTCAGGTTGCAATGGTGATTCTAGTTTTCAAGACTGGAGATCAATCAATTAAGGTAAAAGCAATATATTAATTGAGAACAATTTGTTCTGTTGATATCCAGAAATTTGTTGATACTAACAAATCATTGAAACAAATAATATTTTTACCTAAAAGAAAGATACTCTTGACTTTTAAAAGCTGTTGCACCCCCATGATTATTATCCACAGGAAGATCAGATAGGAAACTGTTATTAATATTCTCAAAAATAGTTTATACTGTAATCCGTCTTACCTAGCATGTCAATTAAGGTTACCAATTTCAACTGAAATCAATACTGGAGATTTTTTTTAATCTAACAAATATATGCATGAAATATGTTGTCTACATGGGGGAGAATGTGCACATACAGTATGCACAAAACACATGCACTGGATAGAACCAGAATTCTTAAAGGGAAAATGGCAGGAACAAAGATTAAATGAATGTTTAATTTAATTTAATAATTTAATTTGTATACCGCCCTTCTCCCGAAGGACTCAGGGCGGTGAACAGGGCAATACATAATAAAAAATGGATACAAAAATTAAAAAGTAATTAAACTACAATGCCCATAATAAATTAATACATATTAAAAGTTAAAACCGATTATAAAACCCAGCCCCAACCCATCAGACCAGGCCAGCTTGTTCAAAAAGAAAGGTTTTGAGATCGCGCCGGAAGGAGCGAAGGTCGGGGGCTGTCCGGAGCTCAACCGGCAAGCGGTTCCAAAGATCTGGCACACCCACAGAGAACGCTCTCCCCCTGGGGGCCACCAATCGACATTCCTTGATCGGAGGCACCCTGAGGAGGCCCTCTCTGTGGGAGCGCACTGGACGGAGGGAAGTTGACGCCGGCCGCAGGTGTTGCTGTAGGTAATCCGGACCCATGCCATGTTGGGATTTGTAAGTCATCACTAACACCTTGAACCTTGTAAGTCATCACTAACACCTTGAACCTTGAATGTTATTAAACTTTAAAATCAATTACCATGATATGATATGATATGATATGATGATATGATATGATATGATGTTATGAATAATTATTTATTGCATGAATTTGTATGTTACCCAGTTGCAAGGAGTGTACAGAATATATAATAACACAAAAACTCAGCATCTTTCACTCCCTTCTCATACAATTGTCACAGGTACAATACTGAACAGTTTTAAATCCAGCCAAAACAAAAGACACCATTATCATACCCATTAACTCATAAATACCTATTAAACAGGCTAAGATTGTACATTTTTCCAAATGCCAAAAATGAATGGGGAGCTAAGCTCTTCCATAGTGTTAGTGCCACCACAAAGGTGGTTTGCCTTTGGTCCCTGATCTCCTTGATTATTTCCCTGTTGGCATGTTACCCTTGACTTTCAAAACACTTTTTCAATTTGAAGTAATTTGAAATATGCCAGCTACATTCATTTGGAAAAGCAGAGATGCATATATTACTCCTCTAAATATGATTCCTCAGTATTTAGATTCCAATTATATAATGTAAATTGCTCATGAAAGGAATATTGGAAAACCATTATGAAGAGGAAGATATGGGGAAATTGATCTCTAATTAGAAGGAACAAATTAGAAGGAACTGATTTTCATTTTCTTTTTTGGGAAAGAGTCTTCGAGATGAAAAGGGATTAAAAGGTGCAAAAGGAGAAAAAGTAAGTAATCAATTGCTATTGATAGTTATGATTGTGTGGCTTATTTTTTTATATGGGATTCCTGGAAATTAAAAGTGAGTTTCATTCTTGCCAAAACCTTTAGAAACAGAATGGAAATCTGGATTTGAGTAAAAATGTCCTTATAAATATTGAGTTTACTTTGTCACAGGGAGAACCATCCGCAAAAGGAGAAAAGGGGGACTCTGTAAGTACAGCTCAAAATTCGCTTTGTGTTTACAGGATTCTGTGAGTTAATACTGTATATTTAGTCAATACTTTAGTCATTTAGTTAATACATTTAGTCAATACATTTAGAATTTCTTTGTGGATAAAATGTGAATTTTTGTGTGTTATCAGCATGCTCAAATAATTGCAATTATAGGAGGATAGAGTATAACCTAGTTTGGACAATTATCTCTGGAAGAAGCCCATATCTCGGAGAAATTAGTTCATGACCTATCTATTGGTTGCACTTGTATTCTTTCATATCCTTTTTTTTAACAGATGGGACATTTGCATAAAGATCTATGCTTAGATTCCAGTTGTGCAATCATTTCTGAAATTATATTATTTTCATCGTTGGGATTCTGTGTCTTAGATTTTAAATGTATAGGACTTATGGAAATGTTACATCTAGTTGTGAACATCTGACAGATTTGGTGGCTGAATTTGTTGTCACTACTCTATGTAATCTAATTATCACATGATATAAATTAGAATAGAATAGAATAGAATGGAATGGAATGGAATGGAATGGAATGGAATGGAATGGAATGGAATGGAATAGAATAGAATAGAATAGAATAGAATAGAATAGAATAGAATAGAATAGAATAGAATAGAATAGAATAGAATAGAACAGAACAGAAAAGAACAGAACAGAATAGAACAGAACAGAATAGAATAGAATAGAATAGAATACAGCTGGAAGGGATCTTGGAGGTCTTCTAGTCCAGGCCCCTGCACAATAAGAAGACCCTATACCATTTCAGACAGGTGGCTGTCCAGTCTCTTCTTAAAAACCTCCAATGATGGAGCACCCACAACAAGCTGTTCCACTGGTTAATTGTTCTCACTGTTAGGAAGTTTCTCCTTAATTTCAGGTTGCTTCTTTCTTTGTGGCAGCCCCTCAAATACTGGAATACTGCTATTATGTTGCCCCTGTTTCTTCTTTTCTTTAGACTAGCTGAACCCAAGTCCTGCAGCCGTTCTTCATATGTTTTAGTCTCCAGACCTTTGATCATTTTAGTTGCTCTTCTCTGAACTTTTTCCAAGGTCTCAACATCTTTTTTGTAGTATGGTGACCAAAATTTACAGATTGAGGGATTGATTTGCTCCAGAAGTATTTCTGAAGGGATGACAGCACCTTAATTACTTATCTGAGCAAATGCTCAGAGATTCTTTTCTTCATTATTAACTGATGATACTCAGTGATCATGGTTACTTCCAGCGAAAGTGATGAATTATATCCAATATTATCCTTGTTACGGGGCATGCTCCATATACTACTAGAAGTTCCCAAACACCAAGGTTAGATTTTAGTCATAGGGGAACTTTAATTAGTAAGTGACAATACCAATTTTAGATAACAAGATCTGGAGAAAAATCCACATGTAACATTTGCACATCCACAAACAAAACTTTTCAGAAGTTTTCTTATAAACAGAAATACAAACCAAAAACTGGAGATACACAAATGCCTTTACCATACATAATAAGGTTGTCTGATCTCAATTTATTGTCCACATTTATGCAAAGCCATGGATCACAAGGGCCATCTCTACAATAAATGGCTATGATGCTGTATGTAAAAAGAAACCATCTACTAGCATATCACTGTTGGGAACACATTGCAAAGAGATTATACCAACAGGTTCTAGAGTCAAACTATTTGCTTTGCAAGTGATTTCATTTTTAGAATAAAATTGATCTATAGACATTAGAAACATACTAGTGTGTCATTAATATACATACTTACCAACTCTGCAATTTCATCTCTAAAAACTTGCTTTTATTAAATTGTTGTGTTAGGGTGAAGCAGGAGAGACTGGTCTTCCAGGGTCTATTGGAAATCCAGGACCTTCAGTATGTAAATTATATTTAATGAACAGTACGAATTTCTCTTACAATCTATTAATGGAATACCACTGATAGCCAGTTCTGTTGTCTTTAAACTTTTGTATGTTTCTGAGTTCTGTTGGTTTCCTAATTGCACCTGTACAAAATGCCAAAATATATTTTAAATATATAAATGTTTGTAGTATTCCTACTAGCATTTTAAAAGTCAAATCCCACAGTAGTTGAACTAATATAGAAAACGTATAAAATTTCATAAATAATCTTCCATAAAAGTTTTAAAATCCAACCTGATTGTAGTTGAACATTGTCTAATTTCTGAATCTGAGAAGGTTTTTGTTTTATTTGTACATTATACATAGTTAAGCAATCAGTTATAGTGTTACTCGCTTTTACTGATTAATCTTCTTTAGAAACTAAAGCACAGTTAGGAAGTTGTAGGTCTTCAGATATTTATACAATTGTACAGTTGGAAATATCTTTGAGATCACTGTTCAGTATAGATGCTTATGTTTTCCAAGCTTTCCTCATTCCACTTTCTAAAGAGAGTGACAACTTTATTCTCCTACAAACTTTTAAATTGTCATAACTCCTCCAGAAGTACTCAAAAGTTTATCGAGAGAAGTGTTCTGCTAAATTACAGTAATCAAATGCCACTTCCAGTAATACAATGTATTTTAGCAACATCTAGAGGCCCACAGATTTTCCACCCCCAAACTAAAGTTTAGAATGCTACTTCTTCCGCAAAGAACATGCATTTTATTTCATTCTATTTAATAATGTGTATTTTGACCTTCAATTTGCATAGGTAGTCAAAGCTAATTAACAGAAAACCCACCAATTAAAATAAAACTAAAATAGGTTTCTAAAGATGAAAGAAAAATAAGACATCAAGCTGAAATAATAGTTTAGTTAGTTTTAGTTTTATTTAATTTGTATACCGCCCTTCTCCTTGGTAGGGACTCAGGGCGGTTCACAGGGCATATATAAAAAAGACAATACAAAAATTAAAAAAGATTAAACCCATGCCCAGTTAAAAACAGTTATACAAATCTAAAAAGACGAATTAAAACCCAAAATCCCCCGTCAGGCCAGACCAGCCATTTCAAATAGGTGGGTCTTCAGGCCACGACGGAAAGTTCGGAGGTCTGATGCCGTCCGGAGCTCCACCGGCAGTTGGTTCCATAATGCCGGAGCGCCCACAGAGAAGGCCCTCCCCC
Source organism: Vipera ursinii (assembly GCF_947247035.1). Classification (NCBI taxonomy): domain Eukaryota; kingdom Metazoa; phylum Chordata; class Lepidosauria; order Squamata; family Viperidae; genus Vipera; species Vipera ursinii. The sequence goes on from NC_139512.1 coordinate 234,600,742, forward strand.
TGGGGGCCACCAGTCGGCATTCCTTGACTGGCGGCACCCTGAGGAGGCCCTCTCTGTGGGAACGCACAGGGCGGAGGGGAGTTGATGCCGGCAGCAGGTGGTCCCTGAGGTATCCCGGACCCATGCCATGTAAGGACTTAAAGATCGTAACCAAAACCTTGAATCTCACCCGAAAGACAACTGGTAACCAATGCAGCTCGCGGAGCAAAGGTGTAACATGGGAGTACCGGGAAACTCCCAAGACAACTCTCGCGGCCGCATTCTGTACCAGTTGGAGCCTCCGAGTGGTCTTCAAGGGAAGCCCCATGTAGAGAGCATTACAGTAGTCAAGGCGAGAGGTCACGAGCGCATGAGTGACCGTACACAGGGCATCCCGGTTCAGATAGGGTCGCAACTGGCGCACCAGGCGAACCTGGGCGAAAGCCCCCCTAGTCACGGCCACTATATGATCTTCCAGGGTAAGCCGTGAATCTAGGAGGACTCCCAAGTTGCGAGCCCTATCCACGGGGGGTAAGAGCTCACCCCCCCATAGAAAGAGATGGAACATTTTGAATGTCCCGGGATGCCGGAATGTACAGCCACTCAGTCTTGTCAGGGTTGAGTTGAAGTCTGTTCCTCCCCATCCAGATCCGAACCGCCTCCAGGCAACGGGACATCACAGCGAGGGCATCACTGGGGTGGTTTGGGGTCGAAATAAAAAGTTGGGTATCATCGGCATATTGATGATACCCAACTCCAAAACCACGAATGATCTCACCCAGCGGTTTCATATAGATGTTGAACAGGAGGGGCGAGAGGACCGATCCCTGAGGAACTCCACAAGCGAGAGTCCTAGGGGTCGACCTCTGCCCCCCTGCCAACACCGACTGCGAGCGTCCCAGGAGATAGGAGGAGAACCACTGAAAAACTGTGCCTCCCACTCCCAATCCCCTGAGACGCCGCAGCAAGATACCATGGTCGATGGTATCGAAAGCCGCCGAGAGGTCTAATAGGACTAGGACAGAGGAATATCCCCTATCCCGAGCCCTCCAGAGATCATTCACCAGAGCGACCAATGCCGTCTCCGTGCTGTGCCCGGGCCTGAAACCCGATTGGTAAGGGTCCAGATAATCCGCTTCATCCAGGACCAGAGGGAGCTGATGCGCCACCACACTCTCAACAACCTTCGCAAGAAAGCGAAGGTTGGAGACTGGATGAAAGTTGTTCAATACAGCTGGGTCCAGGGCAGGCTTCTTGAGGAGAGGTCTCACCACCGCCTCCTTCAAGACGGTGGGGAAATAACCCTCACTCAAAGAAGCAGATATAACCGCCTGGAGCCAGCCTCGTGTCCTCTCCCTAGCTGCATAAACCAGCCAGGAAGGGCACGGATCCAATAAACATGTGGTGGAACTCAGCTTCCCCATAATCCTGTCCACTTCATCAGGGGTCACAGAATCAAACTCCTCCCAGATAACATTGACAGGACCACCCGTGTCCTGATCGCCAGACTCTGCCCAGCTGGAGTCCAAACCGGTCCGAATCCGAGCGATTTTATCCGTCAGATGTTGACTAAATTCCTCGGCACGACCCTGCAAGGGATCCTCCCTCACCTCCTGATTAAGAAGTGAGCGAGTCACCCTAAACAAGGCGGCCGGGCGGTTATCTGCGGACGCGATGAGGGTGGAGAAGTAATTACACCTCGCCACCCTCATCGCTGCGAGATAAGACCTAATATAGGTTCTTAACCGCAACCGGTCGGGTTCGGATCGGCTAGACCTCCAGCAGCTCTCTAGGCCCCATTTCCGACGCTTCATCTCCCGGAGCTCCGCAGAAAACCATGGAGCTCGCTGGGATCTGCGCCGGGTCAGGGGCCGCAAGGGTACATTAATGTTAGCCACATTATTAGAGATAGCTAGATTATATAACGGGAGGGATCAATTTTAGAAACAGGAATGGCTCCATGCCATGGACATAAGAGCAGACACCACAACTGAAAACCCTTTTTTGTTTAATATCCAATTTTTTCTCAAGTGGAGAAGCCAGAGGACAGCTTCTGAAAATTATTACTGGAATAAATTGCATCACTTCCTATTTCCCGTGCTTCTTTAAAAAAAAAACTGAAAAGAAGTCTCCGACTAATCCAAGACCAGTTTGGACATTTAATTTCCTTCCTTGTCTCAGAAATAGACAAAAAGGTCTCTGAATTCAGACATAGAGGAACACTTAATACTAGAGAGTTCTTGTTTAGTGACCACAAATGTGACCAGCAATTAAGTGAAACAATTGCTAAGTGAAACATCATAATTCTACAATCATAAGAACCATGGTGGCCTAGTGGTTAGAGTATTGCAGGCCAGGAGTTCAATTCCCCCAATCCTGACCTGCTCAAGATTGACTTAGCCTTCCATCCTTCCAAGGTCAATAAAATGAGGACCTAGATTGTTGGGGGCAATAGGCTGACTCTATAAAACCACTTAGAGAGGCTTATAAAGTACTGTGAAGTGGTGTATAAGTCTAAGTGCTATTGTTATTTTACTTCAGCTTTCCTTTCTTTTACAGACTTGTGAAGGTCATAAATTCAAAAATCGTTCACACAGTTAGTTTTTAATTACTGTAGTAACTGTGAATCATTGCTAAATAAGAGGGTCACTAAATGAGGACTGCCTGTATTACATTTTCTATTGCATGTAGTGGAGTGACTTCTGGAAATCATATAGTCTTTTAGTTAGAACAAACGTTTTTTTTTCCCCTTCTGCATGTAGACATTAGCAAGATCACACTATTTTAACCGTTTTGGTGCCAATTTCAGCGTACTGATTTTTATTTATTTATTTAGTTAGTTAGTTAGATTTATATACCGCCCTTTCCCTGAGGACTCAGGGCGGTTTACAGGGAATTAAAAAACCCACATACAAAAGTTAAAAACCAAATTAAAAAATATTAAATTAACCCTGTCGACTTAAAAACCCCAATTAAAATTTCTCCTCAGCCTGGGCCTGAGAGCTCAAAGAGCCAGGTCTTCAGGCCCCGGCGGAATGATCGGAGGTCGGGGGCAGTCCTCAGCTCCACCGGCAGCTGGTTCCAGAGGGCCGGCGCTCCCACTGAGAAGGCCCTATCCCTGGGTGTCACCCGCCGGCAATCTCTCACCGGCGGAACCCTGTTTATATAAAACCCTGTTTATATTGTTTATATCTTTAAACAATAAGGAATTTTATATCTGTTACTTAGAAGAAGTTTACATGATCATGTATTTTCTTCAAATAAATCCCTTTATTAAAAAGAACAGTATAAATATATGGAGGGCTGTTTTTTTTCCCTCTTCCTTTTCTAAGAATTCCATATTCTTATCACTATGTTCTAGGGAATTCCAGGACCACCTGGCCCCAGAGGATCTTCAGGAGAAATGGCAAGTATCATACTGCTCTTTGTAAGAATTATTCAAGTACAATATTAACCAGTGAAATGATAATATTAAAATGTTGGTGATCTCATTTTACGAAGGATATGAGATATGTATTCAATGTGCAAAGATCTGGAGCCAGACATGCTGAGGTCTTCCATGATAACAATTTATGGTTTCACTCACCCCATCAAGTGTGGTAATAAATCACTAAGGCAGTCTTTATATCACTACCACAATAGCTAGGTGACCCTGTAAAATTGCTACTGTAGAAGGCCTCAGTAGTTTTACTGCTATATACTTCTGGGTAGTTACAAATATGCTGTTCTATTTCTGTGTCTTTGCTACTGTTACTAAGCAGGTCAGCCTTAATAATTATTTTGACAGTTTACAGTATAAATGTGGATTGCCATATTTTTAGTTAACACTTTGACTTTTTTTTCCAGAAGAATGAAGCTATAGGCTTGAATGTTGCTAAGATCCCCAGTTCTTTACCTGGCAGATGGGGAAACCAATATTAAGTGGTTTATGCCTGTCCATTAGTGATTAATTAAAACTGAGTCTATAGAACTCCAAGTATATGCAAACACCTGATTTTCAGGTCAACTTCCTTTCGTCTACTACCCATTTACTACTCCAGTCACACAAACCACGAGGCTAATTCTTACTTCTGGCAGGAACAGGAGACAAATCCTGAAATGTCCTTCCTCAACATTACAGTATCTGCTAAATGAAAAAGTGCTTCTGGAACACATAGCTTTGGAATATTCAGTCCTTTCTGTGAGGGTCACATTGCTAAGATATTTTTTTCAGATTTTTCATTCCCCACACTCACACTTTAAATCTCTCTGTGTTATTTATTTTAAATATATAACTATCCTTGAATTTATGTACCTGCATCTTAATTTTTGTATTGGATTGAGCATGAACATTCCAAATAACAGCCTTGGATTCATCTGGCTTTTAGACCTGCTCTCATGAGTTTTATCTAGTCCTTTTCATGCTCCATTTTGTTGCATTCGTTTCCAAGTCCAGAGACTATTTTCATTTTCTTGAATCAAATTGTTGCCCTATTTACTCATGTACATTTGTACTGCCATGTATTTTTATATGGAGTCCAAATCATTAAGATTTACATTGGCCACAGCTCAGCCTCGGAGTAATTAAACATTACTCACTTAATTAAGGTATTTTTCAGGTGTTACAACCTTTGAGTCTGGGCCCAAAGGCCATGACTGTTTTCTCAATTGTCTCACTATTATTTACGTTAACTACTGTTCTAGGAGCACTAAATATCTAAGGAGAGATTTTGTTTTTAGACTTCCTAATCCACCATCTGTAAAAATGGATTATGAGATGGTAGCTGCCAAGAAAAGTTAAATTCTGATAATCATGAAATTCACTGAGGAATTTTGGGCTAGTGAAACTTTACCATACTAATCTACTTTACACAAATTGTAAAAACAGTGAGATACACATATTTTGGTATGCTATTCTGAACTCATTGTAAGAGGATAAAACATAGATATTTTTTTCTCATCTGTATCATGAACAGAACATAGTAATTCTAATCTAGTTTCTTTAACATTCATATGCCTATATAAATGACCACTTTATCAACAGGCAATCAAAGTCTGTGAATTTCATCTTACACAGAAATGAAATGAAATAAACGTGTGTGTGTTTTTTCCTGTAATGGAAATAATTCCTTTTTCTCTTGTAAATTCATACACTTTTTGACAAATTCTGCTATTTCCAGTGAGATAGATAGATAGATAGATAGATAGATAGATAGATAGATAGATAGATAGATAGATGATAGATATGGTATAAAGATGAGATGCATTATTTTCTTTGAATGAAATTAACTGTAAAGCTGCAGAGCTATTTAATTTTCTCCTTCTCTTCTTTAGAATTTATTTTAGAATGGTCACATACATCATGTAAACCTGAATAGAACTCTAAAAAATGGCCCATTTGTTTATATATTCTAACTTATTTCATGTTTCATGTTCCTTATTTAAGGTCAGAGATAAAAAGAAATAGGATAGATAATAAAGTCAATGTAGTTGAGGCAAATTTGTCCTGGAAAACCTTTTGTCATGCAATTATATCTGCTTCCTTCATTACAGCCTTTAAATATATAAAGTTATAAATTATGTGTCAACTCTACAATGAACCTGGCTGAAGCCATCTTGCTCATTCTAGGTTGCCACAAGAAAGGGAGTGGGTGCAGAGTATTTTTGTTAGTCTAAACAATTCTGGCTCCCATGGGAACCAAGGTCATTCTATCAGTTATCTTGGAGGGCTGAGCATTTTGTTAGAAATCCCGCCAAATCATTCTATTGGGGAATGTAGCCATTTGCATTGCTCTGGGGTGGGAAGTTTGATTTTGTAATACTGTAACTCTTTGGAGGGAATTTCAGACTTGGTTTCACTTTTGATTGTGCTGATACTTTGTAACCAATAAATATGTTCTTTGAGGAAACCTCTGGCCTCAGAGTTCTGATTTTGTTGGTCTTAGCTTCAGAACCATGACATTATGTCTCATGCTTTGAAAGCAAATTAAAAAACAAATGTATGTCAGATAAACAAATCTGATTTTATGATCATTTTTAATAAAACCAAACTCAGATTACAATTTCTTAAACAACTCATTTGCCTTAGAAATATCTAGCACCATCTGCAAAAAAGGAAAGATCATTTAGAGCTCATGTTTTGCTCTATATCTGTTTTAAATGTGCTAATCATTTTTAAAAGAAAGAGTGAACAAAAAGAAAACAATAAGAAAAATATTAATTTTCTACAGTAACATAATAAGTGTACAAAGGAATTATCCAGATTGTAAAGTTAGTGCTCAGTATATCTCTGATTAGAAATTACCCATATAAAACATTAAATTACATTTACATGCATTATATTATTTTAACAATATAAGAATTTAAATCTCTGAGCTAAGTGCCAAAATTTTCACTATTTTTTGTTTAAAAAAGAAAAAAGATGAAATTACTGAAACCTTAAATATAGATTCTAATTTCCCCTTTGTCATATAACTAATGTACAATATACAGATACATTTAAAATGTTTTACTTGTCTCAGATTTCAATCTTTTAGTCAATTCTTTTTCTTTTTACATACCGTGCTCTAGATAATTATATTTGCCTTGCTGCATCATATATAAATGTATGGAAACCAGTCTTACTAATCATCCATTTTCCTAGGCAACAAATAAATATAATTCTTCTTATTCCATTGTCTTATAGATCATAAATATTTTAAATAGAATTTGTATTCTTTGAATTGTGCCTTTAATTTCGAGAAAGGAAAATTTTAGTGAAGTCCACTATATAATAGAAGTAGTTTTTCCAAGTTTACTACTCTTTTAATAGATAATTAACTATAAGGTTCAAGACAATATATTTTTCTTTTTAATTAGGGTTTACCAGGAGAAAATGGAATGCCTGGAAAACCAGGGATTAAAGGAGAAAAGGTAATTTTTAAACCAATATCAAATAATTGCATGTATTTTTCAATGTTTCTGCTTCAGATTCTATATAGCAGTGATGGTGAACCTTTTAGAGCAGACATGTCAAACTCACGATGTCACGTGATGTTTCACAACATATTGGAGCTTTTTCCCAATTGCTGGCAATGGGGTGGGTGCAGTTTCCTGGTGATGTGTCTGGCTCGCAGGCCGGCAGTTTAACACCCCTGTTTTAGAGACCGAGTGCCCAAACTGCAACCCAAAACCTACTTATTTATCACCAGGTGCTGGGTGGGCATGTCCCATTGGGTGGGTGTGGCTACGATGGTCACAGCCGATTGGGTGGGCATGGCCAGGGTGGGTGTGGCCACCTCAATGTTGCTCGTGGGAAGGGATGCCTGTGGAAGTTGATTTTCTTTTAAATATTAAATCTATGTCTTGTCTAGCATCAACCGTCACTTTGTCTTAGCTTTCTCCATTTTGGGAGTGGACTTTCCAGCGAAGCAAAGCATGGTCATCTCCCCTCCCCCTTTGCCAAAAAGCACCCGCAAAATGATTGCAACCTTAGGAGTTTCCAGCAGAGATTTGTTTTGTTTTCAGAGAGGTTCTGCATTGGAATGGATTTTTTTAAAAAAAAATCTTGCTAAATACAAGCAATCCCGCTAGTTTTGGTCCAGCAACAAGGATGATATAAAAATTAATTGACTGAGGCTACTTGGGAATATAGCTAAGAAAGTGGCTGCCTACATTGACAAGTAGTTTGACAACACACAGGAAGAATGTAGAGATAAGATAATGTTGTTAATTTAAATATGATACATTAATCTGGCTCTTGTAACTTCCTATCAAATTAGCAATGTTTTTGTCTATATTACATAGGGAGACTCTGGTGGAATCATAGGCCCACCTGGGCCTCCAGGTTCTAAAGGTGACCCAGGGCCTCCAGGATTAAGTCTTCCAGGAAAACCAGTAAGTACCATTAAGTATTCTATTGCAGAAAAGCCTAGGCGGTCAGCAGAAGAAAAATGTCGGCCTCTAGTAGAATTACCAGCATTGCATATATTATTTCATTCAAGGCAAGCAATGTTGTGTAGAGTACAGAAAGGAGAAAGAAATAATATGTCAAAGAATTCAAAAGCATGACATAAGGAAAAGGAAACCTAGTTAGGACGCTGAGCTTGTCGATCAGAAGGTCGGCAGTTTGGCGGGTCGAATCCCGAGTGCCGCGTAACAGAGTGAGTTCCTGTTACTCGTCCCAGCTTCTGCCAACATAGCAGTTCGAAAGCACGTAAAAATGCAAGTAGAAAAATAGGGACCACTACGGTGGGAAGGTAACAGCGTTCCGTGCGCCTTTGGCGTCTAGTCATGCCGGCCACATGACCACAGAGACATCCTAGGACAAGCGCTGGCTCTTTGGCTTTGAAACGGAGATGAGCACCAGCCCCTAGAGTTGGAAACGACTAGCACGCATGTGCAGGGGAACCTTTACCTTTTTACTTATTATATCTCTCCCTACCTTTCTATTCTTGCAAACCATCCTTGCTTCCACCATGTCCACCCAACATTCCACACATTGCCTTTTGTTCTCCCAAAGCATCTTTGGGACAACCATGACCGGGATGATGGAGAATGTCCATAGACATTCTTTTACCTAGCCCTGAGTATTTTCAAAGAAATGCTTATGTAACTCAGAGCCATCAGGTTATAAGTAATGAGCCTTTTGAAAAAGATGTCTCTAAAGCAAACAGCTTCAGATAACTCCATTTTGTAAGCTGTTCTGTTCTACACATTTCTAGTCTTCCCCCCGCACACACACCATGCTTCCCTTTGTTACTTCTCATAAATAATTAGCTCATCAATTATTGTGAAACTAAAACAGTAGTGAATAATTATCATTACAAGATACCTTATTTGTTTTTGTGCAATAAGACACCTGTGTCTTAAATTAGATTTTTTCCCCCTGTCAATTTAAGAATTATTATTATTTTCTAATTATACAAAAACATCTTTTTTCCCACATTTTTAAATTGCCCGTCTTCCTCAGGGAGGAACTCTGAGCTGTGTACAATAAATGCTAAAATATAAAAACAGCATGTAATACTTAATTTTAGGATTTAAAAGGAAGTAAGGATGATTAAGATCTGTTACAATTTAGTTAAAAAGGTGATGGGAGGGATCTCGGGGCACCAACCAGCCCCACAGCTTTGTGGTACTCTAAGCTTCCCAAAGGAGGCCTCAGAGCCATGTTTTAATTCCTTTCCAGAAGCCCGTAGTAGTGGGGACCTGTCTCACTTCTGGTGGGAGGGTGTTCCATAGAGCAAGGGTAGAGATGCCTCTCTTCCTAGACCCCACCAGTTGAAGTTATTTAATTGACAGCATGTGCAACATACCTTCTCTGCCAAAGGGGATGGGTTGATGTACTTGGGAAAAAGACGGTTCCCGTAGGTAGCCTATGTCATGTAGGGCTTTATAGGTCACAACCAACACCTTAAATTGGACTCAAAGTCAAACTGGCACCCAATACAATTCATTAAGCAAAGGTTTTACATGCACCTATCTTGGGGCACTAAGAATTGTTTGTGTGGCCTCATTCTGCACTCACACCCTGGACGGTATCTCTTTACTCTCCTACCATCGGGTAGGAGATATAGGAGTATAGCCAGCCGCACCAATAGGCTGAAAAACAGCTTTTATCCATGGGCTGTTAGGCTTTTGAACGGGAAATAATTTTTATAAACTTTATGCATAATTGACTTGCGAGGCCGGTGTGTTGTGCAATTAGTTCACATGGTGTAATAAGATGGAGGGTTTGTTGTCACTGTGAGTTGTGGTGGGGGGAGCATGAAGGGAGGCTCAATCAATCTCAATGTATACATGGTTGTACTTTGACAATAAAGGTTCTTTCATTATACATAGCTTTATCTCCATCTTTCTCACCCCCATATTAGGGATTAGCTGGCGTTCCTGGGACAATAGGTCCACGAGGGCCTAAGGTAGGCAAAGACTATTCTAATCCTGTATTTCAATTGTTTGGTGTCATACTTTTATTCAAAGATCTTTTTGAAAAAACAAAGACTTGTTCCTTTATCAGGGAGAAAGAGGGCTCCCTGGAGTACAGGGTCCTCCAGGAGAGATGGGGCCAGCAGGGAATGGAACCCCCGGACTACCTGTAAGTACAAAATTTGTTTTGTGCTCCTTTCACCCCATTATTAACATGGATGTCATTCTGTAATGGCTTCATTGATGCAACACAGATGGCAATTCTACCTCTAATATATGATTTCATGTGTGTATTTTCTTTTCCTCTGTAAAGAAATGATAAAATGGCTCTGGGCTGATCCCACTACTACATTTACTAGCGTGTCTGAATAGAATGGCTAAATAAAATTGTTCCTGTTTGGGTTTTGTGAGTGTCAAGGGAATGGAGGGAAAGGAATTATATATTGCTGCCTAGCAAGGCAATTGTTCCTGTCTCTTCCCAGAGTGCAATTAAGCCAGAAGCACAGTTCTGCACATTGTGTCTATCTGCTCAGGGATAAAGATGCCTTTGGGTCGTATTATTCTCCCAAGCATATCATTTGAAGCAGAGTAGTTTTGGAAAATTTCTTCTTTGTTATTTTATACAGTTATGAATGTCATGTTTTGTATATTTTACATTTGTATTTAGGTCTTAAATCGGATATTAAACATCTCTTTTCAGCAAGGGTTCTTAAATTCCAGAATCCCCTAAAAGATAAGATGAACTTATGTAACCTTCCCTCGTCAATGTAAATAAGTAATAGCCGAGTAAATAATAATTTTAAAAAACTGCTAGCAGAGGGTTTTGACAGATGGCTGGAGCTATAGGTATTTTGATAGCCCTCCTGCTTTGCCTGTGGAATCATTCATCTTCTAAGTTGCTAATAACCCCACAGAGGGCCTTGACCAATATCTTGAGAAGCTTTACTTAACAGTAAAATGACAATTGAAAGGGATGGATGGATGGATGGATGGATGGATGGATGGATGGATGGATGTTAAAAAACATACTCCTCCCCCACGTACAAGGAGCCATGTCTAAAATGAGTGCTTCATTTTAGAAGATTTGCAGAATCTCTAATCAGAGCTAGAAAAACTCCATACTAAGATCCCCAAGGGCAACTATCAATGCTACTAATTTAGACTTAACAATGATCAGACCAGTGAAAGAAGCTTCCTATCCTGATTTCCAATATCATGTTCTGCTGTAATCAACAGATCTGACTAAGAAGAATCTTAGCCTCAAGTGATACTTTTGTGCTCATGAATAACCAGATATGAGGTCCAGCTCTATCTCTTTGTAATCCTGGGTGGATTTTTTTACTTGCGCAAATTTTCAATGGCAATAACAACCCCCTTTTTTATAATGATGAGAATGATGATGATGAGGAGGAGGAGGAGGAGGAGGAAGAGGATTGTATTCACTCATTGCTCTGTTTTTCAGGGTTTTAAAGGGCCTCCTGGGACACCAGGATACCAAGTAAGATATTTCATAGGAAATCTTGGTCAATACTTTTATTGTGCTTATTGTGTAAGTTTTCCTTGATACTTGATGCTCCAAATGTTCCTTCCACAGGGACCAAGAGGGCCTCCTGGATTACCTGGGCCTCCTGGAACTCCTGGCCTTAATGTAAGTACTAATACGTAAATACATGTCAGTAGTATCTTCTTGAACAAGGTTCAAGCAATACAACAACAACAACAACAACAACAAGGTCTTCCCTGTTTTTATGTACATTTAGGGTATTCCAGGCCGAGATGGAAAGCCAGGAATCCCAGGCCCTCCAGGTGACCCAGTATGTATATTAACTAACTCAACTCTCTTACACTGAAGGCAAATGTATCTAAAATCACTAAAATTTGAATACAGATAGTCCTCGACTTACAACAGTTCATTTGGTGACCATTCAAAGTTACAATGGCATGGGAAAAAGTGACTTAGGACCATTTTTCACATTTACAACCATTGCAGCATCCCCACGGTCACGTGATCAAAATTCAGACTCTTGGCAACTGCCTCCTTTTTTATGATCGTTGCAATGTTCCAGGGTCATGTGATCCCCTTTTGTGACCTTCTGACAAGCAAAGTCAATGGGGAAGCCAGATTCACTTAATAACTGTGTTACTAACTTAATAACTACAGTGATTCACTTAACAATTGTGGCAAAAAAAAGATCATAAAGTGGGGCAAAATTAACTTAATAACTCTCTAGCTGAGCAGCAGAAATTTTGGGCTCAGTTGTGGTTGTAAGTTGAGGACTACCTGTATATATATTCTTAAAGTCAGTTATTTACATTTGAAGAATTGAAATTATCTTTCAATCAATTCCTGAAATGATTCCTACATCGCTAGAAAAGATATAAACTGAGGTAACCCCCATAACTCCTCTTTTAAAGGGCTCCTAAGTATATTATAAGGGACGCGGTGGCTCAGTGGGTTAGGACGCTGAGCTTGTCGATCGGAAGGTCGGCAGTTTGGCGGGTCGAATCCCGAGTGCCGCGTAGCAGAGTGAGCGCCTGTTACTCGTCCCAGCTTCTGCCAACCTAGCAGTTCAAAAGCACCTAAAAATGCAAATAGAAAAATAGGGACCACTGCGGTGGGAAGGTAACAGCGTTCCGTGCGCCTTTGGTCATGCCGGCCACATGACCACAGAGATGTCCTCGGACAAGCGCTGGCTCTTCGGCTTTGAAACGGAGATGAGCACCGGCCCCTAGAGTTGGAAACGACTAGCATGCATGTGCGGGGGAACCTTTACCTTTAAGTATATTATATGAACAACTTCAAGACTTCATGCTATGCGTAATATTAAATTCCTTGCCTCAAACGCTCCCAAAGAGCTGGGAGGGGTCTTAAATAATTAAGGCTTGGGGGTGTCAAACTGCCGGCCCGCAGGCCGGAGCGTCATGGAGAAACTGCGCCGATCCCATTGCCGGCAAAGGGAAAAAGTTCCGATATGTCGTGCGACGTCACGTGACGTCGCGAGTTTCACATGTCTGGGTTAGAAAGAGAAATTGGGAAAGCTGAAGAATTTCAGACGAAATTTCTTCCTCACCCTCTGCAACCCTTTTCCAATTTTCTTAAGGAAGTTCTGTAATGTGAAGTCTCCCTTTGCAGGCATTTCTTCCAAGGTTTCTTCTATTAAAAAACAATTCTCATAAACTGTCACCAATTAAACTGAACCTCCTGCCAGGATAGTCCAATTGCAGGGTTCTCCCCTTCCACCGAGAAGGGAAGAGAAGTAGCATTGCTGAGCTTCACAAAGCTGGAAGCTTAAGGGGAAATTGTAACCGTGCGGTGTTGCCCATGGGCAGGGGTAGGCAACCTTGGCTCTTTTAGGACTCGTACACTTCAACTCCCAGAGTTGGCTCAGGAATTCTGGGAGTTGAAGTCCATGAGTCCTAAAAGAGCCAAGGTTGCCTACCCCTGCCCATGGGGATAGTTTTAGTAAGAAGTTCACTTATTAGAGTAAAAGAGGCAAACCTTTAGATACAAAAATTGAAAAGGAGAATATAAGGAAAAACAAAAATGACCAACAATCCCTCAAACAAATTTATGTATTTATTTATTATTGGGACTTATATGCCGCCCTATCTCCCGAAGGACTCAGGGCGGCTAACAACAATAAAATACAATAATACAAAAGTTAAAAAGAAATTAGATTAATAGCCCCAGTAGAATAAATTAAAATTAAGTTAAAAATTAAAAACATAATTAAAATCCCTGTCAGTCTAGGCCAGCCTGATGGAAAAGAAGTGTTTTGAGGCCGCGGCGAAAGGACCGGAGATCCGGGGCCATCCGAAGCTCAAGGGGGAGTTGGTTCCATAGGGCTGGCGCTCCCACAGAGCTTTGAACCACACAGCCCAGAGAGGGCCCATAAGTAACAAATTTCACAGCAAGTAAATATAGGCAAACCTACTGAATTATGTATCCCATCATTCATAAAGGCTTCAGTCATCCAGGTCATGCATTCAAATTGCAAAGACTAGAGCTGTTGGCAACCCAGCCTTTGTTTCTCTTTTTTCTTTCTTCCTTTTTCCCCTAAGCACTTTTTTTTTTGGTTTTATAAGAATTTAGCGGATGACTGAAAGTCAGCCTCCGTGGGGACACTGTGGCTTCCACCAGTCCATCTCCAATGTCATAGTTCTTGCTAATTATGAAGAGCACTAGCTAGCAAATGAATTACTTTCCTAGATACTTCCCCTGAGTTATTCAGCTTGGCCCATAAAATCAACAACAGCGTTCTGAAAAGCAGCATTAAAAGAAAGGAATAAATTTAAATAATAAAATCTCACAACAATTGGTATAATACCAGGTTAAACTCAGATTGCTTTCTGCAGTTATTGATCATCTCTCCCAATGTCAAAAGTAGGGACAAACTGCATACGTTATTAACTTCAAAAAACAGTGCTACATTTTAATACCAAGTAAACTGCCCTTGGAGGTATTGTTCCCTGCTTATCTGAACAAACAAATGCAGCAAAGAAAAAAAAATGTGTTTAGGGATCATGTAAGCACCAGTCTAAAAGTGTCTTTAATTACAGGTTGCTCTTCCTCTCCTTGGTGATATAAGTACTTTATTAAAGGTAATTGCCTTTTTGTAGCCTCTCTATCCCATTTTTTTTTTAAAAAAAACACATTTTCATAGGCTTCGGGGCTTGGATCCCTTCAGTCTTATCAGTCTTTGGCATGTACCAGTCTCCTAGCCTTATCCCCATAAATGACACTATGGTTAGAGGCAATGGAAGATCTACACCAATGGCCTTCATTATTTATAATTCACCAATTTAACAATGTTTGTTAACCATAAATGGTAAGTCAACCCAGAGTTTATTATTTAGGGTAAAGAGTTTTGTGCGCCTGTGGTTTTTTGTGCCCTTTCTGTCTGGAGGATGATTTTGTTTCCTTCCCCCCCCCCTTCTATTCAGTCATGGCCAATTCTCAGTGACCATCTGGACGAGACTTTGCAATTTTCTTGGCAAGGTTTTCCAGAAGTGTTTTGGAATTGCCTCCTTTCTGGGGCTAAGAGAAAGTGGCTGGTCCAATGTTCCCCCCAGCTGCCTTTGTGCCTCACATTCTCTCAGTTTCTAGCCTGAGGCCTTAACCACTACACCAAACTGAAACATTATATTTCTTTTACACGTAAAATGACTTTTTTTTTGCATGCGTAACCTCCATGCTTTTTCACAGTCTTGTTATCTAAAGTTTTGTTTTAGCAACTTTTTACAGAAGCCCCCTGAGTAATGAAGGCCTGTTTATAATAGTTCTTAAATTTAAGGTCTAATGCTATTTTTCTATTTATCACTTCATAAACAAAAATCCAACATAAGGCAATGCTGCCTTAAGCTCTGCTTCACAATCACCATGGCTTTTGGTCAGAATGTTTCTCAGAGGAGAAAATGCAACATTACAGACTTATCATAGGCAAGACCTTGAAGTCAGGAAGGTATATCTAGTTTGATGTCCTTTGTGAATACATTCTCCAACGCTACTTTTTTTTAAAAATCCCTCTACCATTATCTTTGTGCCATTAGGGAGATCCTGGTCCAAGAGGTCCCCCAGGGATCCCAGGAAGAGAAGGGTCAAAGGTGAGTTCCTCATGTGAGCTTTTTTAAAATGAAATTTGCTCATTTGTGGATTTTACTGAATTATACATGCACGGCTGTTGCTTTTTAAAATTGTAAATACATTGTTATCACTACCAGACATAATCAACATTTTGGCAGATTAAAAGACCATATGCATCCCACATTCCTGAACAGTCCTTCCCAGAATAAATGACCAGCCCTAGTTGGTCAGCTCTTCTGGAAATGGCACAGAAGCTTTTATGAGGGCAATTCGGAAATAAAATTCTGTTTGGTTATCAATGACAGACACTCGCAGACAAAGAACTTTTACTATACACATGAGAAAACTACAACATTATATTACTTTTCAACATAATCACCATTCAAATTGAGGCACTTGTCATAACGTCTTACAAGGTTTGAAATTCCTTAGTAGTAGTTGCTGGGTATGGGGTGATCAAAGCTTCAAAAGTCCTTGGCTGCATCTAGCGGTGTCCAGGCCAGCATTATTGTGAACCAACACCACACCGAAAGGCAGCATGGCCCGATGCTTGTTATGGATGGCTCATCTGTGTTTTCATAACGTTTCCAAGTAGATGTCTGAATTGATGGTCAAACCACACTCCATGAACTTCACTAGCAGTAATCCTTTGGCATCCTCACATTTGGCGGGATTTTCTATGGCACCACTTCCAGTGTGGTGTTGGTTCACGATAATGCTTGCCTGCACACCGCTAGACACACCCAAGAACTTTTGAAGCAGCTCCGTTGGGATGCTTTTGATCACCACCACCCCATAGCCCAGATTTGGTGCCGAGCGACTACCACTAAGGAATTTCAAACCATGTAAGACGTTATGATAAGTGCTTCAGTTTGAATGGCGATTATGTCAAAAAGTAATGTAATGTTGTATTTTTCTACTGTGTATAATAAAAGTTTTGTATCTGCGAGTGTCTGTCATTGTAACCAAAAGGAGATTTATTTCAGAATTGCCCTCATAATTAAGAAGGTGTTTGCATGGGAGACTTACTGAGCAGAATTTATGAAGGAAACATTATAAAAGAAGGAATCTGGGCAAGGCAATAGACTTTGCTACAACACAGATTTTACACTTCGATCTGAATTCAAAATAACAATATCTGAGCTGCACAAGAGCCCTCTGAGTTGCAATAGTGGTAGTCCTACTAGCTTACTGTTGGATTCAATTTCATACAATTAGACCCCTCAGACTGGTCCCTTGATTTATCGTGGACAAATGGCATGGTTAAGCCTTTCCTATTCTTTTTTAAAAAATTTACTTCCTACTTAATGTTGCACTTTACAGATGCAGGAACAGGGAAGTACCAAGGAGAATTCCTGTACAAAATTATCTTGAACATTTTTCACGAGCTGATTCATATATACAGAGTGATCTCTCTTACTCTGTCATTCAGTATCAATACTGCAATTCAGTGAAAATTAAACAGTTTTTCTGAATTTAGCAGGATTCAACTTCAAGTGTATATTGGATTACAAAGTTAACCATGTAAATGTTTATGTGCATTTAAGCCAACATTGATGCTGCAGTTGTTAGAGCTAAGGAACAAAAAGTATGTTACAATCTCTGCTGTGCTATTTTGGCATCCATTATTTGAAACTGTTTCCTTTGAGAAACGTGTTTTATAAACCAGACAATGTCTATTTTCTTTGTCCCAAGGGGAGCAAAGGGGAACGTGGATTTCCTGGTCTTCTGGGAGAGAAAGGTGACGAGGTATGAAGATCTACTCCTGCTGTAACAAGAATAGTTTTCTGATTAGTGTTACCCTTGTCATCCTCCTAGTTTTCATTCTAGGCATTCAGGCATTTCATTTAGCAAGCCTTGCCGCTGTCACTGCCACATCTATTAGCCCTCTCACTATAGCCCTGGAAAGCAAGACATTTTTGACAGAGAGAAAGCATTTCTCCACCATCCACTCCTCACAAAGTGAAATTTACTTCATGCTTCCACTCCCACTCACCCACCGGCCGCCGCAAAAAAATAATTTTCCTTATCCACATTACAGAAGGCAAAAAGTCTCCTCTGCCTAAAAAAACATGACTGCAGTTTCATGGACTTCCACATGACCAAGGAACTTTGGAATAAAGGGATTTTTAATGGGAGGGCATTATGTTGCGACAGATCACATGATGTTGCGAGTTTGACACCCCTGCATTAGATTGTTTTTCTCTGCATTTCATTCTCTCCCTTTCTTTTTCTCCCTCTTTTTTTTCCTACTTCTCTCTGTTGGCTACCTCTCTTCTCTCTATAAGAGGGAAAACATACCATAGATAGTAGATGCCACAACATTGTGTAACTGGCCATGTCTCCACTTAGTAGCTCAATACAAGGTTTAATTTTTAAAGTTAAAAATACCCCACAGGCCAAAAAAAGGGAAATCTTATCTAGCATTTACAGTATTGTCAAAGTAAGAAAACAGATTTCATCGGCAATCTTTTGTTAGAATATCAGAGTAAAATAAATTCAATCCCCCAAAAATTTCAATTTGTTGAAATGAAATCAGGTGATTTAATATAATGCATGAAACAATATTAAATAGCATATAATTTATGTGGGAGAGGTAAAAAAGAGCCCCCCCCTTAGTTTTGTTTTAAATTAAGATTTGGTTTAATTTGGTTGGAATCATGTGGTTTTCTGAATTTTATTAAGAGCAATCTAAGTTGATTCTTTTCGTAAAGAAGTAAACATTGGTAATAAGGAATAATGCAAGCTAGTATCATACTGTCATGTATTCCTTGACAAACAGCTTATCGGAATAATGTGCTTTGAGAAGACACTATATGTATTGACTTTTTAAAAAATGGACAGAGATTTAAATACTACTTCATCTGTATACAACAATATATACTTTATGGTCCCATGTCCATTAGCAAAGACTAAAAACAAAAACAAAAAACAATATAGCATTGCTTAATATAGCACCCACCCTACAGGTTGTGACCAACTTTACGGAGCAGCGTTGTCTGGAAATGTTTTCGTAGTCATGTGGCCAGCATGACATCGTGCCACAGCACAGAGGGTACGGCAAAATACAGAACGCTATGATCTTCCTGCATGTTATATGTGGTGTCTATTCATCTACTTGCACTTACAAGCTTTTGAACTGCTAGCTTGGCAGGAATTGGGACAAGTGATGGAAGCTCACTCTGTCTTGCAGCACTTGGGTCTCGAACTGCCAAGATATAGACCTTTAAAGATCTAAGACTCAGTGTTTTAACCACTCGGCCAACCTAGCAGAAGCCTGAATTGGGAGCCTGTGCAGTAAAATAAATTTATCACAGGCAAACAATAATATTTATTTGTTTGGGTGGTTCACAATATCCTTACAGGTTCCTTTGCAATGCAGTAAAAGAAGCAGCAATAGCAAACAAACAAAAAATCCAGACACCTGACATCAAGCAATCCTGAACAATACTCTTAAGAACCCAGGAGCAAGAGGCAAATCCAAATAAAAGGGCTGGTTTATAATTGGCAATTAGATTTTTAAGAGGCTCCAGAGTGAGTGCAAATCTTTTCATTAGATCGGTAGGGTGCCACACGAACTCATGTGGTTACTAAGCAAGAGTCACACTGCTGTGCAGCTGATAAGCTTCTCAGGCAATCTAGCACTCTTGAGTGGTTCTCACATTCTATCGCCCTGCAAGTGGCTAAATTAATCCTTTTTCCAGGACAGCGGATTATACCTGAACGAAATAGAGTTTCAAGACCAGCAGAGCAGCGTTGTACTTTAAGTCAATCTGAAAATGTTTCTGGTTTCACTGATCTTTGAATAAACCTCACAGGAGAATTTTTGAGAAAGTATACATGTACTAGAAATGGGTTCTTTTCCCAAGCAGAAAGGGAGAATTAAAGTATGGTATCAAGAAACATGTTCTAACTCTAGATTTTTTTTAATGTTTCTTCAATATTCTCTGACTTTTATTTTATATTCAGTTTTATTGTAAACTTGAATTAGCACTTGCTTTTCTCCTATGTGTTTAGGAACCTTCTTACCACTTATCATAATGTTTGACTTATCCAAACTAATTGTATAGAAAATATTTACTACTGTACAAGTGTGCATTTTCTATAAATTTAGGAAAGGATTGTTGGCAATGATTTAAACAAATATCACATACACACAAGCATAGTTCACATATTCCCATTCTCATAGTTTGATTTGTTTCAGGGCCTTCAAGGAATTCCAGGCCTGCCTGGTGTGGCAGGACCACTAGGACCTCCTGTAAGTATTTGAGTTTATATTTGCCTTTGAAATGTTGCAGCCTAATTACTTGACAGCTTCAACTCAATGTTCTTGTTAATATGATTTGAAAACATGATTTTCTTAATTGAGTGCAAATAATGGTACTTGATAGGTTACAGCAAAAGGAAATATCTTAGTTGATTCCCTGCTAAGCAGGGTCAGATCTGGTTTGTACTCCACTGGAGATCAATAGGAAGTCCTAGGAATGTAGAGTGGCTGTAGAAGTTTTAATAACATCCAAAAAGAAGGTAAGGGCAAAGGATTTCCATTAGATTTCCATCTAATAATGTCTAAACATGTTTACAGTATTGGAATTTAGAGAAATAATACAATACCTTGGAAGAAAATAATGTTTGAAGGCTTTGCAGCACCTGCAATAAAATGGTGGTCGTATCCCTAATTCTCTTTTAGTAGAATTGTCATTCTTATGCTGCGATGACTTGCATGCAGTGCATTATCTGCAAAAGGTACACTCCATATTCAGAACTGAAGAAGCTTCAGCGAGAAGCAAAACATCTTCAAGGGAAAAACAAAGTCCAATTGCCTTTTGAAAAAGCACTTTGAGGACAACCATGACCTGGATGACTGCAAATCTCCACAGACTCCATATTATTCTCTACCCACTACAGCTGGTTGTACACATAAAACTAGTTGAGTACCCCTGTTCACTTAGGGGTAATTAATCTGAGAAGAGTTAATCGGTTAAGGAAGGAGTATAAAAGTCTACCAATGAAGCCTCAAGTTATGTTAGATACCTGTCTTAATTTAACAGTGGGATGAATATCATTTAGTCACTGTAGTAACAGAAACTTTCTAGGTAAAGAATGCAATTGTAAACCTAACTTTCATCCAGCAAATTTTTAAAATAAGTTCTATATGGCAAAATCATTTCAGTTAAATACAGCAGTTGTATCAGTAGTGTATACAGTGGTGACATATCCCTTAGTTATGACTGAATACAGTTACATTGATTCTTTTTTTTAATATAACTTCATTAAGTTTTTTGAAAGTTAGGTAAGTAAAAAATAAAAAACTAACAAAAAGCTAATAGTCAAGAAAAGAGAGTATAAAGGAAATCAGAATGCAGAGAGAAGTAGCAGATAGAAGTGCAAAAAATATATAGAAATAAACACAAATATCCCCCCAATAGAATGACTTCTGACTTGTTTTACAGCAGATGTAAATAAAATTTGAGTTCAACTATTGCTCTACAATTACATTGTACCCTCCATTTCTTTATAATCTACAAATATTACTGATTCTCAGATCCATATGTCATAACTTCATAATACAAAATGGACTTCCAGTTGGTATTAAATTTAGCCAATGTCTTTTTTCTAATCAGAGCCATCAGTTTCACCATCCTAGTCAGCTCCATCACCAACCATTCATCCATTGTAGGTATCATAAAATCCATCCAAGGTTGGCCATATAGAAGTCTTGCTGCTGTTGTCATATAGAACAGGGGTGTCAAACTCAATTTCATTGAGGGCCGCATCTGCATTGCGGTTGCCCTCAAGGGGCAGGGTGGGTATGGCCAGGGTGGGCATGGCCTACTGGGTGGGCGTGGCTAGAGTGTGCATGGCCTACTGGGTAGGCATGGCCAGCTCTACATCATTCGCATCAAGGGTGCCTATGGGGGCCTGGGCAGGAGTGGGACAGATCTGAGGGTCTCTGGCAGAAGGAGGGTCTCTGGGCCAGGGCCAAGGCAGTGGGGGCCGTTCCCTCACTGTTTCCAGGATGGCTTCGCGGGCCACATGAAACCACTTCGCGGGCCGGATCTGGCCCCCGGGCCTTGTGTTTGACATGTCTGATATAGAAGAACAAAATACATGCAATTTTCCAATTTGCCCATCAGCCCTGCCAAAAATGTCTCTCCTCTGACTTATATATTGAACTTCATATTTTTAAAATTAATCTATCGCTTGGCTTTTTGAAAAGCCCGCCCCAAAGATGGTAAAATAGAAAACACCCTTCTTGGTTTTTACATTTCCAAAAGTGGTTAGAAGTCCCACTACACATTGTTGACAATCTCTCTGGTGCTAAATACCATCTAGGCACTGTTATATTAAAAAAAACAACACTTGTATTATTTTAGAAATAGAATCATTGCAAATAATTTGTCAAAGCTGGGGAAAAGAAAGGGAATGGCATCAGAAAAACAACTTTTGGCCGTTCTGTTTTAAAAATTATGTCAAAGACATACAGTATCAATAAGATGCAGTACTTTGCCTCGGATATAAGGGTAATGTGTGCTTTGGTTATATGAAGGAGTGAAGCAGGGGCCATCTTTGAAGAAACTTTGGAAATTTCAGGAAGTCCTGAGTAGTAGCAAGGATGTTTGCACATGCTGATTCTTGAATTTTGTTTCATTTGTCCTGTAGCACTTGCACTTATTTGCACATTTGTTTAGGAAAAATTACCTGAAGGGCTGCTTTCTGCTGCATCAGACATATCCTCAGATCAAGTGGAGAGGGTTTTTTTCTGGGTTCTACCCAGGCCTTTTTTTCTCATAGAACGCTCAGAACGGAGTTCCGGCACCTTTTTTGGATGGAACCTTGTAGGGTAGGCAAGGCGGGTTGTATGATATGTGTGAGTTCCGGCACCTATTTCTTTTACAAAAAAAGCACTGGTTCTACCTATGATGTAGTAGGCAATTCAGTGTAGACTGTGATAGGAACTTCTCAGGAATTACACCAATACTGAGCGACAGGTTGCCCTGATGTAAAGATAGGATTTGCTTTCCTTCAGGTGAAAGGTTTACCTGAAAAATGAGTTTCCTCTACGATATTTGTTTTGGTTTACATCTGACAGGTCAGATGAAATGAAATACATGTTTAGATAAATAATTGCAGAAAAATAATTTCTTTCTTTCCAAAAGCACAGCTTTCAAACTCTTAATGTTAAGACAGAAAACTCTTTTGTTTTGTGTTATTTCTTTGTTTTACAGGGCGCAATAGGAAGACCTGGACATCCTGGATCACCAGGAACAAAAGGCGAGAAGGTCTGCTATTCTTCAAACTACACACATACCCTTCTAACAGCAATTTTATTGTTTCTTAATAATAATAATAATTAATAATAATAATAATAATAATAATAATAATAATAATAATAATAATAATAATAATAATAATAATAATAATAATAATAATAATAATAATAATAATAATAGAAGTTCATGCTCAGGCAGGAAACACTATATATAGCATTTCAGACAAATGGCTGTGCAGTCTCTTCTTAAAAACCTCCAGTTTTTTTAATTTCTTCTTAGTTAAATAAGAGTAAGGTGCACTCTTTAACATTATTAAGATTGAATCTTTCATTTTATTGATTTGTGGTTTACATAGTTTGCATAGCAATATAAAGAAAGTAATAGCTAGATTTGTTAGCGCTCTTTCACATAGAAATATTTTAAAATGCTATCTCTTATTTCAGTGGTAATTTCAAAAGTTCTTTGTACTTGACCCTCAATAAATATGAGCCCAAACATTGATTGCTCCTGATAGCACAAATTATAGTACTTCTGATCTCACCTTTTTGCTGAAAGTTTATGACTAAATGTGGTCATTTATCAACATGTATACCCCAAAACTGACTTCTTAAAGATGTTTAAATAATTTCTTTGAAGTGTACTAAAAGTAGATGAGTTCATAAAAAAACTTGGCTTTGAAGTGTTCTGAAAGCTTCAACATTAACGATCTTCTTATGACTCTCATAAGCCACCTGTGGTTTAACGTTCTTCATTTGAGAAAGAGTGCCTTCTGCCACAACAATTTGTTTGATAGTACAGATTAATTACCATCAAATGCCATTTTTTTAAGATAGAGCAAAGCACTTTCTTTTCATTTTTATATTCTGAATGTATCTATGGCAGAGACAATTTGTCATAAGGTTTTTACATTGTAGAGACAATTTGTCACAGTGAACTGGTGGCAGTTATTTAAAAAAATATTTTTATTTTCAAAAAAAATCCATTTTTCCCAATTTTATTAACTTTAATAGTCTATCTGCCAAATTCTGTGTCCCACTGTGAAGTAGTTGCTGATAGTATTTTACAGCACACACATCAAGAATGTTGATTTGGTCTTCTGAACAGATTAAAAAACTGCAAGTAAAAGAATAGAATTACATTTTTTAAAATTGCATGGTAATTGTCCTCATGGTTAGATTAGAATATTTCTTAGTCATTAAGTTGAAGTGCAGAGAGCTTTGGGAATTACCACTGAGATAAAGAGGTAGCATTTGAAAACATTTTTATGGGAAAGAGCTCTAACAGTTCCAAGTATTATTTACTTTGTAGTACACATTTTAAATGCAAGTATTATCTGTATATATTCTGTAAAATCTTACTGTTCTCTGTGAAACAGTTCTTTTAAGAATTTTTTTTCTTTTTTTTTTCTTTTTTCTTTTGGTTTAGGGAAATGAGGGTGCTCCTGGGAAACCTGGACCACCTGTAAGTAATTCAGATTCTCTTACAAGCACCTGAGGTTCTAAAATATTTCATAGTATGATTTTGGTGGAATAGATTGCCAAAGTTAGGGCAGTATATCAGCAGGAAAGATCTGTATCAGGGAAGAACTGGATCTAATCCAGGGCTAGAATTAGTTTCCTAACAGCTTCAATAGGTCAAATGTTGTCAGTCCCTTTGTTCCTAGAGAAGTGCCTAATCCCTTTCTGTAAGCTGAAAAAACAATATCCTCCTGGAGAAAGATGGTCCATGGAGTCAAAGCAGGGAAGATCTCCCACCTCATTCTACATGGCGACTGTTTTTCTATGCAGCAACAAAGGGAGAAATATTATTCAGTGACAGTCCTTGAAAATATATGGATTATATTTTCCAATCTGCTATTGCAGACAAAAAGGGCTTTGGGGTGGGGGGGGAGGAGATGCTGCAAGACTTTGCTTTCTGCATCTTCAAGTGGAAGATCATCTAAGTGCAAGCCAGAGTCATTCTGCCTCCTATCATAGTTTATCCTGCCCTGGAGAAAACGGAGGGACCTTAAAGGTTGATCCTGTAGATCCAGAACTTCCCCAAGCCTGCTCTTTGGTTTAGAAGAATTTCTGTTTTCATATTGTTGCCTCGGGTAAAGGATATGTAGTGCTGAAGTCTTAGAAGACATCAGGACTTATTCTGAGTTTTAAGGTTTCTCATTACTATATTCTTTTTATTTATTTTTTTTTCTTCAGGGTATGTCATATAGTGAAAGTAATGGCATGAGCAGCTTATATAAACTACAGGTATTACATAGCATGAAAAATGCGTGTTTTTTTTTCTTTGTTGAATGTATGCCTTGTTTTTATTGATTTAAAAATGGCAACTTGGGTACACAATCAGTTTTAAAAATTTACATTTTTTAAAAAAAACTCAGTGCAAATCTTTTAATAACTATCCACATCTTTTACATCAGAAACATACAGTGTTCTATAGCATGATACAGAAGTCTCTTAATCCGCAAAAGATCAGTTTAAAAAAGTAAGACCAATGGCACTAAGCTAATTATAATTTAAAGGATTTTTTCCCTTTTTCAGGGAAGTTCTACTTATGCTGGTCCCCCAGGGCCCCCTGTAAGTATGGTATTATTATAGTTTGATATTTATTATATATGAATATATATCCAATTTTGCATAATATTCTTCAATACATTAAAATCATGAATTACAAAAGTTGAATTGTAGAAGCTTTAATGAAAGATGCACATCTACGTATTTTAAAATAATTTATTGAGCACAATAACATGTAAAGAATTGTATTTTAAGCTTTCTCTAAAATTATATTTTAAGAATGATTTCTCATATGTAGCTACAACATATAAAATTGTACCTGGAGATGGAGCCTATTCATTGCTAAGCATGCTCATTAGAAGGGGTAATTCATAGGTATCTTTTCTGGCATTTCTTTGAAAATAAGATTCCTGTCAGATTCTTTCTCTGAATTTTAGATCAATATGCAAAATGATTACAGAGAATTATATCAGAAGATTGATATAGTTTTAAGAACCTGTTTGTCCAAATTGCTACAGTTGCTGCTAAAAAAATAATAATGGTCCAAAATGAAATGAGAATTAAGAGTGGTTCTCTCAAAAATAAAAACCAAATTTCAAGACTTATACTAAACCTATTAACATCATTCTTTCCGTTTAAAAATGGGTTTAAAATTTGGTTATTGTTTGTTTCCAAAGAAAACATTTTATTTTATAAAGATGCAAGGATCTATTTTGTTTTATATGATAGTTACATTAAAGTGTTATTGTTAAAAATAATATATACATGTACGGGATTTCTAGCTCAACCCTAACCCCAATGGATGCATGGCTTTTATTCATAAAGGGAAGTCAACATGAATTCATTTATTATTTGTGGATAAACAATAAATTATCTTTGAGGGAGATGGGTGATTAAGAAACATGATAAACAAACAAACAATCTGCTGTAATGGTCTATTTGTTGTAAAGTAATTCACTGCAAATATTGAGGAATTAAAGCATCATAGTAAATGGAAATTAAAGGCATATCCCAGATTATTTTTCAAATACCATTTTTCCTAGACTCAGAACATTTGTGGAATTATGGTTCCTAAGAAAAGCAAATAATCACATTTCATGGGGTACTTCATTCAATAATGGAAGATTCTTGATTCTGATTAAAGGCCATAAAATCATTGGGTCAGTCTCGTTGAGTATCAGTCTCATAATTAAATTATGTACTGTATCCTATTTTCTTACAGGGCCCAAAGGGGGAGACTGGAGCAGTGGTATGTAATGGGTAAAATGAGTCCTTATTTATAAAATGTGTCCTGATGTGTTTGGTTATCGGTTTCCATTTTCAATTTCCGTTTATCGTCTTCCCTCCCTCTGGATAGTTAGTCTCAGCAGGGGAAAGAAAGCAAATGGCCTGGAGAACATAATGTCAAGATGGATCTACCCAGGGAGAAGAGATTTGTGGAAGCCATTTTGTCCAGTTTCAAAATTAGAAGCCAACATTGACCATTTGGATTACTTGTGAAACTAAGAGAGAGAGAGTCTGGCCTCATAAAAGGGACCACTTTATGCACATATAGTTGAACTATGGAATTAAATCTTATCAGATGTGATAATGGAAACCAATTTAGTACTAGGCTCTGATCCTTTTAAAAGAAGCTAGAATGACCATTAGTCCTTATTTGTGCAAGAGAATGTAATCACAAGTGTTATCCCCCTGTGTAACCTAAATACTGTATAGCCAGGCATAACAATCTTGATTCTGAAAACACTTTTTAGTTTCAAGTCATTAAATCGCTCAGCAGGGCAAAAATAGTCATTTCCAAGTAAGCAGTGTATTTAGCAACTTATGAAATACATCTGGCTTTATTTACTTAGGGTGTTGAAATCAGAAACAATTGTCTTTTTGTTTCTTTTCAAGGGTGAAGCGGGCCCAATGGGACTACCAGGGTTAGAAGGACTACCAGGAGAAAAGGTAGAGTTTTAATAGCAAAATTACATGTGGAAAATTGATTTCATTTACCTACTGACAATAATCATTCTTTTCCAAGCCTCCTTTGCCTATTGAAATCATATAGCAAATGTTTCCACAATGATATAGAATCTCCATTTAAAATAAAAAATAAAATAAAATTTACAACAGCAACAAAACTGAGTATTTTAAGCAAATTGATATCGGCTTAGGTTTATGATAGCACCAAGCACACTGGATGTGGCAGTTTGTGCTGGGGCAATTTCACAGAATAAGTGAAGGTAAAAGAAAAAGTTGCTATACAATAACAAAATTGCTGGCTGCTGATTCTTGGACAATAACTGCTGTTTCTTTGCGACAACCTGCTTTGCACCAGGCTGGTGACTATGGCCTGTGAATCCAAATGAAATGTACTATAAATTCAGATAGAATTTAGAGTGGGGGAAGAAAAGATTGTACTTGATTTTACATATAGCGTTAAGTCATGGTTTAGTAAACCATGTTTTATTAAAAACATTGACTGGATTTATAAAGCACTAGCCATAAACCTTGGTTTATAAACCACCATAGCTAAAGTCATACAGTATAGCAGACTAAGACAAAGCGTACGATTGTTTATCCATCTATTACAGGATGCAGATTCAACCTGCATAAATCTTGTTTTCCTAATCTTTCCCAATCATCTTTCCACATTGCTACTGAACAACTTGTTAGATTGTTTTCTACCAGCTGTTACAGGGGTCCTCAAACTTGGCCACTTTAAGACTTGTGGACTTCAACTCCCAGAATTCCCCAGCCAGCATGACTGGCTGGGGAATTCTGGGAGTTGAAGTCCACAAGTCTTAAAGAGGCCAAGTTTGAGGACCCCTGGGCTAGTAAATAGCTTTGATTTAGAATGGCTATATAGGGAGTATACATTGGGATGTTTGTGCTTCCAGAGCATCCTTTTCAAAAACCACTATATCAGATTAGGAAAAGCTGATAAGTGCTATAAAGGACACCCCTGTTCACATAAGTTGTCTTTTTGCCTGCAGCTATAAACCTACAACTACTGTATATGAGATGAATGTGAGAAACAAATGATAATTGGTTTATTAGAGTATTTTATACTCTACATTATATACTTTTTATAGTGCATTTGCTGCCATCTGCTGCCATCTGCTGCCGGACACGAATTCCCATCGTCCAGTACGCTCACACAGAGAAGGCCTCCTCAGGGTACTGTCGGCAAGACAATGTCGGCTGGCGACCCCCAGGGGGAGGGCCTTCTCTGTGGGAGCACCAGCCCTATGGAACCAGCTCCCCCATGAGCTTCAGATGGCCCAAGATCTCCAGTCCTTTCGCCGCGGCCTCAAAACACTCCTTTTCCACCTGGCTGACCTGGACTGACAGGGATTTTAATTATGTTTTTAATTTTTTAACTCTAATTTTTAATTTATTTTAATTTTAATTTTACTTTATTGTACAGAGGCCTTTAATTTTAATTTTATCTTAACTTCTGTATTTATTGTATGTTATTGTTGTTAGCCGCCCTGAGTACTTCGGGAGATAGGGCGGCATATAAGTCCCAATAAGAAATAAATAAATAAATAAATAAATTTGGCAGGAGTGGCCAGGACTCTATTCTGTTACTACTGTAGTGGACTCTTAATAGATATATTCCAGGAATTTGCATTCAACTAACTTCATTTCAGGAGGCTCTTCTATAATGTTCTCCAAACACCAAGTTGACAGGAAATTGAGCTTGCCTTAATTGTAATAGAAATAAGAAATATAGGAGAAAAGAATCTGCGATCCATGCAGTGAGATTAACAAATGCCAAAAAGGAGATTATATTAGAATTAACTGTGTGATAAAATTTTTTAACTATTCTCCTGTTGTTACTGTTATCACAATCACAGTCATCACCACTGGCTATAAGCTACCACGTTTTTCCAGTCCCCCAGTGCTGATAGCCCACCACTCACAAAACTTCATTTCTTTGTTTTCCTGTTGAATATGGCAAAATAATTGTGACATACTGTTGCACGTAAAAAGTTCATTGTCTTGAAGATCTTTTGGATAAATTATACATCCTGAGTAACGTATAGAATTTGCCTTCTTCTCTAAGCTGTTCTCTAGAATTTGTGCCAGAAACAAGAACTGAGATGAGAATCAATCATACTCAACAGAAGTAACTGGATGTTCTGATTGCTTATGATTGTTTCAAGAGACAGAAGCAAAGGAAAAAATCCAAGAAGTTGGTGTTCCTTTTGATTTTAATAGGATGAAGGCTGTTTCAGATAGTGGTTCCCAGGTATAAAAGGTCATACAGTGTGTGAAAAGGATTGTTTCCTCAAATGCTGAGTGAATTCATCACGCCTTCTTAGCAAGCATTGGATTTTCTCAAGAGGTATACTTTGGAAATACTGCAATTTAGTATGTCTTTTTTAGGGCGACCAGGGATCTGTGGGTTCTCCAGGAGTTCCAGGAATACCTGTAAGTATGCTCTTAGCAATGATGTTTCCATTTTGTGGAAGTGAATAGTAATCACAAGAGCTGGAGGAAGGGTACAGACTGCTAGACACGTAATAATGTATACAAACTGTGGGAAGTAATAGCCAAATATTCTGCTGAATATTCAGAATCAAAATTGCCATACTAATCACCAATCTTTTCTTTTTTTTATTGAAAAGTTTTTCAATACATTTTATCTTTAACAATCCCTCCCCCCCTCCCCCCACCCAACCCTTCCTAACCCTCTCTAACCCTCCCCCCACCCCTTCCCCTCTCCCCCCTCCCCGACTTCCCAGAGCTAAATACAAGGTATAAAGGTAAAAACAATCATAAACAACCATATGCTAACAACAATAAACTATTAAGTCTATCGCACTCTAGCTCATATAAAATGACACCAATCTTTTCTTATAAGCTCATTTCTTACTATAAAATACATCCTATGTTATTTGTCTTCTCACTGTGAAGCTTCAAAAGAATCTGGAAATAGGCTATACTCACTGCTGATGACTAACCTTAACTTTTTCTTCTTACAAATGATCTCCATTCATATTTAGAAAGTGTTGAGCATTCTTTGGAGAAAATTTTCTGTGATTAGCAAATCAATATTTTAAAGGGAATAGTTCCTTATTTGTTCTATGCTAAAAATTAAAACAAGACAATGAAAAAACAAGTCTACACCTATATTCAGAATTAACAAATCTGTCCTGGAAGAATTACATAAATGAACAAACAAACAAACAAATGAATGAATACCTGATCTTCTTTCTTTTTTTCTTTGTTCTATCTGTAATCCATTTCATAGTACCTTGTTGCCCCCAAAGTAAGGCCTACCCTGAAAATAAGCCCTAGCTTGATTTTTTGGGGTAGGCCTAATATGAGTCCTACCCCAAAATAAGCCCTACTTTTCAGGCAAGGCACACACACCTAAAATCAAGGTAGGACAGGAGTGGAGGTGTGGAGCTGCCCCATGTGCCCTGCAGCCACTTACCTTGCAGCCAGGTCTCTCCTCTCTGGCCCACTTCTACTGTGGCCTCTTCTGCACCCAGGCTTGCATTTTGCGGTCACAGGCCTTTCTAGAAGGCCTCTGCAGCCAAGAACCGAGCTATGGATTGAATCCATAGCTCGGTTCTTGGCTGCATAGGCCTTCCAGAAAGGCCTGACTGCAAAATGCAGTCCAGAGTGCGGCTGCAAAATGAAGCTGCTATTTCATGTAGAAGAAGTGGACCGGCTGAGTGGTGCTGGAGGTGCTGGAGGTGGGTATAAAGGGTGAACCATATCTGGAAACCGGGAGTTTCCAAGCCGCAAGAAAAAGCCGGGCCGGCAGACATTTGACAGTTGACAGCTGTCAAATGGCCGCCTGAAGCAACGACGCACGCGCACCGCCCGGCCGGCCGCCATTCCCGTTGACAGCTGTCAAAAGGGCGGCCGGGGGCCTACGCGCACGCGCCAGATTTGACAGTTCCTGGAACTGTCAAATCCGCAGTCTTCAACTCAGTCCTCCGAACTGAGCTAAGCGCTCAGCTGAGAGGAATTCCCTGACAGCCGCGAGCTGTCAAAGTACCGTTTGTTGATTGGCCGTTCTCCGAACGGCGGGGAAATACTGTTACCTGATTGGTTGTGTCGTTTGACAGTTTCCTATATAAACCCGGAGTGTTTGACAGTCAGCTGCCGGGAGCTGAACCGAATAAACTTTTGAACCTTGCCTACGGTCTCGCGTCTGTCTTTGTAAAGACAATTCACCTGGCGACGAGGGTGGGATCCCGGTACTATAGAGCTGCCTACTGAGCCGAGTCACACCGCAAAGGAGTTCCGATCCCTCCCGCTGACAAGTCACTGCTGAAGCCACTTGGAGGGCAAAGGAACCCTTTTCAGCAGCTTGAACAGTACTGTGGACCCAGACCATGGCAAATTTAGGTCACGTCAGAGAATTCGACGTCCGCCATCCCGAGGGATGGGAGTCGCACTGGGGACAAATTGAAGGCTACCTCGTTGTCAACAAGATAACAGAGGACCGCCACAAAGCTGCAGCCCTCCTCTGTCTCAGCAGGCCCGCCGTCTACGACATCGCCGTAGGGCTATGCAGCCCTGACCCCATCACGACCGTCCCGTACGCCGTGCTGACTGACCGCCTCAGCAAGCACTTCATGCCCCGTCGGTCCGAGCTATACTGGCACCTCCATTTCGCCCGCCGCCGCCAGCAACCGGGCGAAACTACCACAGCCTTCATCGCTGGGGTACGTCACGCCGCCCGCAGGTGCCAATTTCCCGACCTGGAAGACCGCATCAGAGACCAGGTTATCGTCGGTCTCTCTAACGAGCGGCTCCAGTGGAAGCTGGTAGCCAGACCCACGATGGACCTCGCTCAACTAACGTTAGAGATCATGGCCTACGAAGACAGCCACCGTGAGGGCTCTCCGGTGTACAGAAGTAGCCCGGCCGGTTCAGTCCACCATGCCAGGGAACCGGACGACGAGCAACCAGAGACCTACACCGGCGTCGACGACATCATGTCCCGCTTCAGCAAAATGAGCGCCGACCACGGAAAGAACCGCAGGCCATCCAGGCCAGCCGGTCCGGTTCCAAGACCCACCGCCACAGGGCCAAAACCAAAGTGTGCCAGCTGCGGCGGGGCTCACGCCAGAGCCACATGCCGTTTCAGAAACGCCAAATGCCACGGATGCGGGAAGACCGGGCACATTCGCTCAGCGTGCCGCAGTTTGAACCAGGAAACCCTCCACGAGCTTGAGGAAATTCCGGCAGGTAGGACCAAGGTCCCTTCCCCCCGCCAAAGAAATTCCCCAACCCTCAGTCTTGTCCATTCGAGCCAAAACAAAAATCTCGCCCATCCATCAGTTACAACCCAAAATTAAAATTTGGGTTAAAATTCAAGGGGTGCCCTGCGAAATGGAGGTCGACTCCGGTTCCTCAGTTTCAATAATGTCTTGGGACACTCTCAGAAAAATTGGGTTTAAAAATAGACGCCGTATTCCCATGCAGCCCTCCAAAATACTCCTTGCAGATTTCCAGGGAGCCGCTATTCAATTAAAGGGGCAGGCACAAGTAAAAGTAGAATACAAAAAATTCCTTGGGCATTTAACGATCCAGATCACTGAGGCACCCAGGTCCACCCTCATTGGGTTAGACTGGTTCGAGGCTCTGGGCATCTACCTAGAGGGCACCAACCGCATACAATCCCGAACATTAGAACAGGTTTGCCAGGCGTTCGCGGACGTTTTCGACGGAACGCTTGGCAAATACACAGGCACCCCTATAGACCTCAAATTAAAACCTGAGGTAGGCCCCATCCGCATCAAGGCAAGAAGGGTCCCCTTTGCGCTGAAACAAAAAATCGAGGCCGAATTAGACCGTTTAGTCAACCTTGGGGTCCTGGAACCAACAGACGGGGGAACCTGGGAAACTCCCATAGTCACACCAGTTAAACCAAATGGGGACGTGAGAATATGCGCGGACTATAAGGCGACTCTAAACCGCGCATTAAATCCCCATGCATACCCAGTGCCTGCTGTCAGGGACGTGCTGTCAGAAATAGGGTCCGGCTCAATATTCGCCAAACTCGACCTAGCGCATGCCTTCCTTCAGCTACCTGTCACCCGGGAGACAGCTGAAGCACAAACCATTGTCACACACCGCGGCGCTTTCAAAGTAAACCGCCTCCAATTCGGCATCTCAGTGGCTCCTGGCATCTTCCAGGAAGTCATGGAAAAAACGTTAAAAGGAATCCCAGGTGTATGCCCCTATTTCGATGACATACTCATCGCAGGGGAATCAGAAAACAACTTAGCAGAAAGGCTACAAGAAGTATTATTGAGATTTAGGAAAGCGGGGCTAAAACTCAAACGTGAAAAATGTTCTATAGGCGTCCCATCTGCAGATTTCTTAGGCTACAAAATTGACTCGCAGGGAATCCACCCCACGAACTCAAAAATCCTTGCTATCAAAGCCGCCCCTACCCCAAAAAATAAAACCGAGCTCCAAGCTTTCCTTGGACTGTTAAATTTTTACCATGCCTTCCTGCCAGGGAAGGCAACGATCGCAGAACCCCTCCACAGGCTGCTCGATAAAGGGGCAGCCTGGCAGTGGACAACAGCCCATGAAAACAGTTTTAAAACACTCAAACAAATGCTTTCCAGCAACACCACTATTTCCCACTATAAAGAAGACAAACCCCTCTGCCTAGCCTGCGATGCATCCCCATACGGGATTGGAGCAGTTTTAAGCCATTTAGACAGCAACGGCACCCAAGCCCCGGTGGCATATTATTCCAGAACTCTTTCCAAAACGGAAAGAAATTATGCCCAGATAGATAAGGAAGCCCTGGCAATTGTGGCAGGAATAAAAAAATTTCACGATTACCTTTATGGCCGCCCCTTTGTGATCTACACAGATCACAAGCCTCTGTTAGGACTATTCACCTGGGACCGTCAAACCCCCCAAATCTTATCGCCCAGGATGTTGCGCTGGACAACATTCCTCGCAGCATATTCCTACCAGCTAATATACAAGCCAGGACACCAAATGTGTCACGCTGACGGCCTCAGCAGGTTGCCCCTACCCCACACAGAACCAGACCCGGCCCCAGCAAGCAACATCCTAGCTATTCAAGAACTCCAAGAATGCCCACTGACAGCGAAGGATATCGCTGCCGCAACTTCCCAAGACAAGACACTTAGCAGAGTGTTAGCATGGGTACACACTGGCTGGCAAACCTCCTGTCCAGACACAGAATTTCAGCCGTATTTCTCTAGGCAAAATGAGTTAACGTCACACCTGGGATGTTTGCTCTGGGGGTGCAGAGTAATCGTACCACTTAAACACAGACCAAAAGTATTGCACACTTTACATGAGGGCCACCCAGGAATCGTAAAAACAAAAGCCCTGGCCCGCAGCTACGTCTGGTGGCCAGGAATAGACCAAGACATAGAAAAACACATCGCAGGTTGCTATTTGTGCCAAGAATCTCGCCCACTCCAACCCAGAGCCCCAATTCACAAATGGGAACTCACAAAAAACCCCTGGTCCCGCATCCACATTGATTATGCCGGACCTTTCCAAGGGCAGGTCTTCCTCATAGTTGTAGACAGTTATTCCAAGTGGCTGGAGGTTCTCCCGGTTCACAGCACAACCTCTGCCGCAACCATCCAAGCCCTCAGGGGAATCTTCGCCACACACGGTCTCCCTGACGTAATTATATCAGACAACGGCCCTCAATTCACTTCTCATGACTTTCAGATCTTCACGAGGAGCAATTGTATTAGGCACTTGACATCGGCTCCCTTCCACCCATCGTCTAACGGCCTTGCGGAGGTTATGGTGAGGACCACCAAAGACGCCCTCAAAAGAATCATCACGGGGAACTGGCACCGTCGCTTGACACAATTCCTCTTAGCCCACCATTCTACCCCCTGCACCTCCACCGGCAAAAGCCCAGCCGAACTACGATGGGGCCGCCGCCTGGTGACAAGGCTCGACAGACTCCACCCCGACAGACCGGCAGCCGAAATGACACCAAGCACCCAGCCAAAAACATTCTCCAAAGGACAAAATGTTTGGTCCTGAGATTATGGGGGAAGGGATAAGTGGGTTCAGGGGGTTATCCTGGACCAAACAGGACCATTATCTTACACAGTGGACACTGGGACAGGACTCACGCAACGCAGACACACAGACCAGCTCCGACCTAGGTCACTTCCCAACCCCCCTCTACAATCGACTCTGGGTGAGCCTTCGCCAGCCGACACCCCCGGACCTGATGAACTCTTCCCCCCCCCAGGACCTACAGCCACCAGCCGAGCCCCACCAAGAAACATCTCCTCCGGCTACGCAACCCGAAGGAATCACCCTCTGTCCCCGACGGTCCGGCCGAGCCAGAAGACCCCCCGCATACCTCGCAGACTTTGAATGGAAGGGAAACCCTCCATCTGTCAACAAATCTGTTAACCATACTGTTTTAAAACGTTCAAATGTTGTTAGGCATAACATACCTGTTCAGGGGGGGGAAAGGGGGTGAACCATATCTGGAAACCGGGAGTTTCCAAGCCGCAAGAAAAAGCCGGGCCGGCAGACATTTGACAGTTGACAGCTGTCAAATGGCCGCCCGAAGCAACGACGCACGCGCACCGCCCGGCCGGCCGCCATTCCCGTTGACAGCTGTCAAAAGGGCAGCCGGGGGCCTACGCGCACGCGCCAGTTTTGACAGTTCCCGGAACTGTCAAATCCGCAGTCTTCAACTCAGTCCTCCGAACTGAGCTAAGCGCTCAGCTGAGAGGAATTCCCTGACAGCCGCGAGCTGTCAAAGTACCGTTTGTTGATTGGCCGTTCTCCGAACGGCGGGGAAATACTGTTACCTGATTGGTTGTGTCGTTTGACAGTTTCCTATATAAACCCGGAGTGTTTGACAGTCAGCTGCCGGGAGCTGAACCGAATAAACTTTTGAACCTTGCCTACGGTCTCGCATCTGTCTTTGTAAAGACAATTCAAAAGACATTCCCCAAAAATAAGACCTGGTGCCTCTTTTGGAGGCAAAATAAAATAAAATAAAATAAGACCTGGTCTTATTTTCAGGGAAACACGGTATTACTGCAATGGGAACTTTCAGATGGGCTGGACTACAAATCAGCCTCCTAATTTGTTGAGAGACTGAGTTGATGTGATGTTATCATTGGAAAGAATGATACAAAAGTCTTTACACATTTTCACCCACCTTGTACACATGTACACCTTCTAGGGACTTGCTGCTACCATTCTCACTTTGATTTAAGGTGGGGGAATAGAAAATAGAAATGTGACAATTTTGCTGCCAGATTTGTTTTTTTCTTGGGATATTGGGGTTGAAAGACTAACACATGCAGCCCCTAAGCCATGACTCTTCTTTTTATGATATATTTTTATAATTAAAGCTTCACTTAATTTATGCCATCTGAAAAGCTGTTTGTATCCTAAGAGGATTTAAGAATCTCAAGATATTTCTAATATTTTTTTTTAGAAAAAGTTGATTTTCTGTTCAAAAGTAAGTGTCACTGAATTTAGGGTGAATAGCCTAAATTAATATAGTTAGTATGTGTAAGAATGGAACCAAAAGCTTTTATAATTAAGGAAGAATTCATTGCTCAGGCAATGTAAGTGTAGTATAGTGTCATCTAATGCACATTAAAACAGCTGTAATTTTAGAGCAGACTAAATAATTGATTTTAAAAATGCTGTTTTCTATCTCTTCATTTTCACAGGGAAAACATGGCGCTCCGGGGCCACCAGGAATCCCTGGAGAACCTGTAAGAGCACTTAGGTTTCAGCACTCCCATAATAGCATTAGTATTCTGATTGTTTTCAATTAATATAAAAGACTCTTTATTTTTCCTCTAGGGTGAAAGAGGCCCTGTTGGAGAGGTTGGCTTTCCAGGGCCAGAAGGGCCACCGGGAATACCAGTGAGTAATTCAAAAGGGATTCTGGTATGACCCAAGAGAGGGATTTGTCTATTATTTTTTCTTCATCCAACCAATTAAGTAAGGGCCACTTTATTGGATGGGTATTATTATTATCTGGTTACAACAATGTGAAGTCACAGTTGCCAGCTCTTTAGCTGGTGCTGGCCTTCATACCCATCAAGTTCTTCCTGAGAACCTAGACAGGGGTAGGCAACCTCGGCTCTTTTATGACTCATGGAATTCAACTCCCAGAATTCCTGAGTCAGCTGACTCAGGAATTCTGGGAGTTGAAGTCCATGAGTCATAAAAGAGTCGAGATTGCCTACCCCTCACCTAGGATGTCATAATGTATCAGCATAATATATGTGCGGATCCAAACAAGATGGCCTTTTGCAATTGATTGATGGGGATTTTGTTAATGCCCCGTTAGTGCCATCCAAGATTTGTTGGTATGGCATCTAGTGTGCTGATAACCCCTGGGACTACTATAGCCAGTATATACCATAATTTGATTAATTAATTATAATTATTAGGTCCAAAGCTACTCAGTTAAAATTATTGTTTCCCCTTCCTTTGCAGGGCCCCCAAATGAAGCAGCTAAAATCTGGTGGCAAAGCAATAGATTAGCGAAAAGCAATAAAACTATCTTTACCCTCCCCCTTAGCAATTCAACATATCTATGAAGGAAACTGACCTTCCAATAATAAAAGTGCATACTCTACCTAGCTATAGAGCAGGGGTGTCAAACTCAATTTCATTGAGGGCCGCATCAGCATTGCGGTTGCCCTCAAGGGGCCGGGTGGGTATGGCCAGGGTGGGCGTGGCCTACTGGGTGGCCATGGCTAGAGTGCGTATGGCCTACTGGGTGGGCATGGCCAGCTCTATATCGTTTGCATCAAGGGTGCCTATGGGGGCCTGGGCAGGAGTGGGACAGATCTGAGGGTCTCTGGCAGAAGGAGGGTCTCTGGACCAGGGACAAGGCAGTGGGGGCCGTTCCCTCACTGTTTCCAGGATGGCTTCGTGGGCCACATGAAACCACTTCGTGGGCCGGATCCGGCCCCCGGGCCTTGTGTTTGACATATCTGCTATAGAGTAATGAGTAATTTTATTATATTATTTTAGAAGTTAGGTTTACTGATAATTTGCAGGCATTAAATGCTACTCTGAGTCCAACAGCCAGCTAGAACCACTTTTTGGTTATGTGTTTAAAGAATGCCTTGAGCCCTTTGGAATCCGAATGAGTAAAACCTGGGGCAACTGCCAAAAGTCTCTAATCACCTTGTCAGTTGAGATTTTGCATTTATTTTCCTGAAGGCTTTATGCTTGTGTTTTGTTCTGTCATAAGATACAGATAGCAAAAGTCAAACATTTGGTAATATGAAGATCATTATTTTTTCCCTTAGGGTTTAGGTGGGAAAGATGGATTACCTGGTCTTCAGGTAAGAAAACTATTTATGTATGCATATTATAATTGCGCTTTTGTCAGCAATAATATATATTTTAGCAATACTTTACATTTTTTGTAGGGTTTAATGGGTAAACCTGGTGATAGAGGCCCCAAAGGAGAACGTGTAAGTTACTTTGCCAGTCGTCATATTTATCCAGCTTATTATTTGTAATTTACATGCAAACTTGTAAGGTACAAATGCATATAAACTGAAGCATTATAGCTTGTGATAAATATTAATACAGTGGAAATCAAACAGATTAAAATGGCAGGTTATTTAGAAGTCTTGATGAATTTACTCCAAGTTTGTGATCAAAGTGACTTGAACTGGACGCAGTATTGTAAGTGGGGTCTGACTTAGAGTGGGACAATTACTTCCCATGCTTTGAACCATAAACTGCTATTAATGCATCCTCAAATATTATTAGATTTCTAGCAGTTGCAATACAACTGGTGATCTATCCTTTTCACATTACTGTCAAGCCAGATCTTTCCCATCATATATTTGCTCCCACATTTGTTCCTATTAAGTGCCATCCTGTTCATTTCTGCTTACTGTTTACACACCACTCAAAAGAGGCAATTAAAAAAGCTAGGAAGGAAACAGGAAGACTAGAATGCATTCTCCCCAACAGCCGACACCCAGATATGGGGGCAGTAATACCAGCTCTCGAAATTTGCAGCAAGAATATCCTGGTTTACATGATATTTTTGAGATTTGTAATTCTAGTATATTTGGAGGACATGAGCTTGAAGAAAGCTGATTTATATAGTTTTCCATTGTTTACCAGTTGAAGAAGTGAAGCAAACAGTAGAATCATATATATATATATGTCAAATCTAAGTTGTATATGTCACCTTCATAATTAAAGTTTCAGTAATGGATCACTTTATATAATTAATATTACACCGAGGATTTATTTTACTCTGGGCTGTAGACAACACTTACTTTACAGTCCTTATGATAAAGACATTAGGTACCTTGTTAAGATAAACTTCTTTGAGTAAAAGAGAAAAGCAGGGTTTGGGGTTTGTTTGTTTTTCGTTGTATCCCCCACCTTATTTCATCCAAAATTCAAAAGATAACTGAGTAAGAAGGATCTGTTTTAAGCATTGCTGTATTTAAAAAAATCTATAATTAGAAGAATAGGAATACCTACGGATCTTCCTTTCTTTGCATCATGTACTTCAGCCTTCTACATTCTTATATCTTCTTTCTTTTGCAGTGCTAAAACCTTACAGCTGATAAGATAGTAGAACTTTATGGGATTTTCTGGTTGTTTTGCTAATGGATTCCAATTTTCTTAGTCTTCCCTGTTTGGTCCTTTCAGATGCTATTCTGTAGTGTAAAGAACT
Organism: Vipera ursinii; assembly: GCF_947247035.1. Taxonomy (NCBI): domain Eukaryota; kingdom Metazoa; phylum Chordata; class Lepidosauria; order Squamata; family Viperidae; genus Vipera; species Vipera ursinii. The sequence continues at coordinate 234,640,666 of NC_139512.1, forward strand.
ATTACTGTATTCAGTACGACTGGAAGTTGCTTTGAACTTTAAGGCAAAAAAAATATGCTTCAAAATATGCAGGGATGCCCACATAGCATCCACTGGTCATTCCAAAAGCGGCTACTTCTTTCCCCAAAATAGTGTGGCTGACCACTGCAGGTGCTGTGCAGACCTAAGCAAAACAATGAGTTTAAAAACATGCAGGAAGGTGTGAACTCTAAGTCATGTTTTTGGCTGGAAATGCCAAGGACTTTGCCACTCTGATGGTCTTTAATGTTTTCATTTTCAAGGGATTTAAGATAATGAAAGCTCAAGCAAAGCATTTGATACAGCATTCGTTTGTTTGTTTGTTTCAATAGGGTGATCAAGGTATACCTGGAGACAGGGGCCCACAAGGTGAAAGAGGAAAGCCAGGCTTACCAGGAGACCAAGGGCCCCTAGGACCTACTGGATCTGCAGGGCAAAAAGGCAATCTAGGACCTCCAGGAGTAAAGGGCCCTCCGGGTGTCCCGGGAATTCCAGGAATACCAGTAGGTTGAAGGGCAGGGAGCAGACAACCTCCACGGGCTATGTGCTGCACCTAACATTTTTGGAGAGGGTAAAGCTGTAGTGGGCAAAATGGCATTATTTAATGGGAAAGACATATCATGAGCAAAGATAATGAAATGAGTTTCTATTCTAAGCCTATTTTAAAGATTAAACAACAGCTTTTGTGTGTTTTCTACATCAGGAGGGTAGTAAATCCAATTTTTATATTCGGAAATTGCAGTTGGAAGGAGTTCTGGGCCTTCGGGTCTGCATGCAATCTATTGATTGGAGTGGGCCATCTTTTTTCCTGAAAATTCAAAATAAAACTCCATAAGAATAGTTGAGAAACAAGTATTTCTAGGCAGTAGTATTGCTTATATGGTGGCGGTGGTAGTTATGGTTATGGTTACGATGATGGTGAGGCTACCAGATTTTCATTATGTGAATCCTATTTTTAACTTTTATTGTTGCGGAGCTCTTAATAGACACATGAAGACAAGATTATTTGTTTTGAAGATTTTGTGGCCCAAGATATTGATGCTTAATCTCTTTTATTTTTTATTTCTTCAGGCTGATTCAATTTCATTTGAGGAAATGAAAAAATATGTCAGACAGGAGGTTCTTAGAGTTTTTGAAGGTAAGGAAATAGCGCATGAGAAAATATAATACATATTTCACACCTCGTTTTAAATACTTGCTTCCAATTGTGAATTATAGATCTACTGGATATGTAACCTTTGGAACAGTTTCACTGAGCTTCAGTTATTTATACAAATACATTTAAAATGCTTAAGGCAGGCAGGTTCCTTCCAAGTCACGTATTGCAATCCCAAATAATAGTTTGACATTCAAAATACCTTAAAGTAACAGTCTGCTTGTTGAATGTGTACTGAAATCACAAAGGATACTAACTTGTTAGAGAGAAGACCTGTTAGTCAGAGGGCAGATAGCAATGAAACCTAAAGTAAAGGTAAAGGTTTCCCCGCACATGCATGTTAGTCGTTTCCGACTCTAGGAGCTCATCTCCGTTTCAAAGCCGAAAGAGCCAGCGCTTGTCCGAGGACGTCTCCGTGGTTATGTGGCCGGCATGACTAGACGCCAAAGGCACACGGAAAGCTGTTACCTTCCCACCGTAGTGGTCCCTATTTTTCTACTTGCATTTTTACGGGCTTTCAAACTGCTAGGTTGGCAGAAGCTGGGACGAGTAACAGGTGCTCACTCTGTTACGCGGCACTCGGGATTCAACCCGCCAAATGAAACCTACAGCACCTTTACATATATATATACATCCTACATCCTCCAAAATATGATGAACTGTATCTAGGGAGAAGTTAATTGAACTTTTTTTCTTGCAGTGCTGGACAAACAGTAAAAAAGGAGATTTTTAAATTCTTGGGGGGTCTGTCTTAATCTTGGTTTGCCAAATATTGTGGAACTCTGATGAGTTAGCATATTCTTGATGTTCAAAACCCTAAGGGTCAAATGAAGCAGTAAAATCAAATAAAAGAAGACCCATATGACTTTCCTCTCTTTCCTCTTCCAAAGTGAAATGATGCAAACCATAGGCAGTTTGACCTGCATAGAGATACAGTAGAGGTGATATTCAGTGACAGTTTCTGAGCTACTCAAACACTGTAACAAGATGGAGGGAAAGTAGCATAGATTGTCAGCCCTCTCATCAAGTCTTTGATCCTGGTCTGCTCTTCAATCAATATCAATAGCTAGGGACTAACTAACTTCAATATGAGCCAGCAGTGTGCTGCAGCTGCCAAAAAAAGCCAACACAGTGCTAGGCTGCATTAGCAGAGGGATAGAATCAAGATCACGTGAAGTACTAATACCACTTTACAATGCCTTGGTAAGGCCACACCTGGCATACTGCATCCAGTTTTGGTCACCACGATGTAAAAAAGATGTCGAGACTCTGGAAAGGGTACAGAGAAGAGCAACAAAGATGATTGGGGAACTGGAGGCTAAAAATATAGGGAACAGTTGCTGGAATTGGGTATGTGTAGTTTAATGAAAGGGACGCGGTGGCTCAGTGGGTTAGGACGCTGAGCTTGTCGATCAGAAGATCGGCAGTTTGGTGGGTCAAATCCCAAGTGCCGCGTAACAGAGTGAGCGCCTGTTACTCGTCCCAGCTTCTGCCAACCTAGCAGTTCGAAAGCATGTAAAAACGCAAGTAGAAGAATAGGGACCACTACAGTGGGAAGGTGACAGCACTCCGTGTGCCTTTGGCGTCTAGTCATGCCAGCCACATGACCACGGAGACGTCCTCGGACAAGCGCTGGCTCTTCGGCTTTGAAACGGAGATGAGCACCAGCCCCTAGAGTCAGAAACGACTAGCACGCATGTGCGGGGGAACCTTTACCTTTACCTTACCTTTTAGTTTAATGAAGAGAAGGGTGAGGGGTGACATGATAGCAGTGTTCCAATATCTCAGGGGCTGCCACAAAGAAGAGGGAGTCAAGCTATTCTCCAAAGCACCTGAAAGCAGGACAAGAAGCAATGGATGGAAACTAGTCAAGGAGAGAAGCAACCTAGAACTAAGGAGAAACTTCCTGACAGTTAGAACAATTAACCAGTGGAAGAACCTGCCTCCAGAAGTGGTGAATGCTCCAACACTGGAAGTTTTTAAGACGAGACTGGACAGCCATTTGCCTGAAATGGTATAGGGTTTCCTGCCTGAGCAGGGGTTTGGACTAGATGACCTCCAAGGTCCCTTCCAACTTACTTATTATTATTATTAACTTGTGTGATCTGTAACCTTTCTCAGCATTTTCTTTCTCTTTGCTAACTAAGACAAAAATCACAGGATGAAAAAAATGAAACAAAAAAATCCTACTCTTAGGCACTCACAGAGGTTTCCTAAATAATGTCTCCTTTTTGTTCTTTGAATTAAATAATACCTAAGACATGTGACAGTTTTCTAAAAAAAGAGCTTATGCTTTTTAACAGACATATCTTCCATGGGACATTTTGTATCAAATGTTATGATTACTATGGTGTCATAAAAATGCAATCATGTCTATTGAACATACGATTCTGACACACCAAAGATCTCCAAAGGTGACAGAGCCCAGGTTTTTTTCCATCTATACCTGACACACGAATAGGTTTCAATTCAGGATAGGCTAATTGCAGAGAGAGAGAGACCTGGTGCACCTCTCCTATCGCAGCCAACTTCTCCCATTATTTTGTTAAAGCACAAAAGCTTGGAGGTCAAATGAGTGATGAGGCAAAAAGCTGAATGGGGATATGGGAGGAGTGCACAAGACTTCCTTTGAATTACATAGTTTTATCTATTTCCTTTAATGCTTCTAGAACCCTCCATCATTACCCAGCAACAGCCTACTTAAAAGGCTAAAAATTATCAATAACAAAACTTCTCTCCTTGGCCCTTTACCCATGACAATTCAACACATTAAAAATGCAAAATATTGCCAAGCTTGGGCAAAATCAGAAAACAGGTCAGGAAGAAAGGGTGAAGTGAAGAGAAGAGAAATGATCAATTTAGATGACCACTTGCTAAATAATTTGAAAAAAAAATATAAACCGTAATACTGCAGTTATAACTTATAGGAAAGTATTACAGAGGGTAGTGAGCACAGCACAAGACATTGTGGGCTGTCCCCTGACACCACTGGATGACATCGCCAGGGCTCGTTGCCTTGGAAGAGTGAGGAAGATTCTCAGGGATGACTCACACCCTGGACGGTATCTCTTTACTCTCCTACCATCCGGTAGGAGATATAGGAATATAGCCAGCCATATCAACAGGCTTAAAAATAGCTTTTATCTGTGGGCTGTTAGGCTTTTGAATGGGAAATAAATTTTATAAACTTTATGCAGAATTGATTTGCGAGGCCGGTGTGTGATGCAATTAGTTCACATGGTGTAATAAGATGGAGGTTTGTTGTCACTGTGTGTTGGGGGGAGAGAGCACGGGGGGAGGCTCAGCTAATCTCAATGTACACATGTTGTACTTTGACAATAAAGGTTTATTATTAGTAGTAGTAGTACAGTAAATATATGTTTCCAAGTGTTGAAAAGACATTTAATGCTATTTTATTATTCTTGTTGCTTTTTTAATAAATGAAGAGAGGATGACACAGTTTGTGTCTCAGCTGAAGTTGCCCGCTGCTATGCTAGCTTCCCAAACTCATGGGAAGCCAGGTCTTCCAGGAAAAGATGGATTACCTGGGCCACCTGGAGAACGTGGGCCACCAGGTAGGGCTTCCAAACTCATTCCTATATGCATATTTTATTTTTAAAGCATTCAGACATCTTCAGAGCTGGGTAAAACTATACAGGTACTTGCTTTCTAACAATTAACTTTTAAATCAATACTAGCATTTTCTAGATTAGACCAATCTATTAACATTTGTTTAGGAGTCTGTTTTGTTGTACATTAAAAACTTCTAATTAGTGCATAATCTTAATACCTGGTCAAATCAGGATACTGATGTATTCTTTTTATTAATCTACAATTATTTTAACTGAAAAATTAGTACCAGAAGGTAGGAGAGTTCTAACAACGAGACGATTATCCCATAATCAGCTATTTGAGTTTCTGATCTTCGGGATCCAGTGTGTTATAAAATATGTACAAATTAAAGTGTAGTCAAAATGATGAACTGTAAATGTTACAGTTTATTACTTTTCCAGTAAATTTAACTACGTACATATATTCTTGTAATTAGGTTTGTGCAGTATCTGAAGAAAACTTAGCCAGAAATTCTGTAAAGTGGCATATTGATTAACTGGGGGAAAAGGAATGTTTATAGGTATTCAGTATTATGTTTCATTAGTCTTGGTGAATCAGTGAAAAGAGACTATCTTGCCATTTCAGACGCACAAACAAAATATTTAAAGCTCACACTGTGAAAATGCGATTGGGGTAGTAGATATAAACCCTATGAATATAGGTAGTTTTTAATTATTATTTTTTGTTAGTTTGGTCTGCTCTGGAGTCAGAGCAAGTCAGACTGGAATGAAGAACATGAAAACAGAGCCGAAGAAGGGCGGAACACAAAGCTGTAAGGAGAAGAATAATGGCTTAGAGAACTGAGAAAGAGCTCAGAATGAGAAGAACCAGAATGAAAAGATCAAGGATTGTTACAGGAAGACTAGAGGTTTTTCAGAATATGGCTTGCTCCTCAATGAAATATGCAAATTCTTGGAAATAATCGACTCAAATATCTCGGCTTCTAGATTGTTTAACCAGGATACGCAGAGTGAATAGCTAAAGACGTTTGTAAAAAAACAAAAACAAGCAAGCCAAGATATAATGTGAATGATTTCCCACTGGTATGTGAAGGACTAGAAACAATGCTTCTAGTGACAGAAATAATAAAAGCTGCTTTTAGTGTTACAGTTGTAAAGAGATTATTGCAGAATGTCGCTGAGTGCTAAGCTTGTAGGCCGCCCTGAGTCTTCGGAGAAGGGCGGGATATAAATGGAATTAAAATAAAATAAATAAAATAAATATTATCCCGTGTACCAACTCTAAATCAGCCATGCTTTAAAAAGTTGAACAAAATGTGTGCTTTGAATTATATCCAGGTGCCCCCGCACAGTAAACATTTCAGTAATTCAGAGCTAATGCTGCAGTTGAAAATTCAATCAAGTCAGGTTCATTAACTTCCAGAAAGATCTGGCTTGTAAGATCTGCATCTACCATCAATGTTCCTTTCCTTAAATGCACAATACTGCATTCACTCTTCTACAAGGGTCCTCAGATTTTGCGGCTAAATGGCATATTGAGAATGTTGTGCATTTCTTATGGGCACTATTCCAAAATGGCTGCTGAGGGACGTTCCCATTCTCCAAATAGTAGTCGCAGGGCACACAACCTCTTTCAAAGCACCAATTTACCAGACTATTACTCACCAACCCCTCTATCCAGTGGTGGGATTCAAATATGTGAACAACTGGTTCTCTGTGTGGTGCCGCTTCCAGAAGTCTGTTCTGGGCCTGGGCAACAAGAAATTAGCTACCGGTTCTGCCGAACTGGTGCGAACTGGCTGAATCCCACCATTGCCTCTATCCCTCCTCCACTACCTCGGGAGATTTTCTGTAGCTTCCAACTAATTTTTCTCCACTCACCTCTCCCATTTTGGGTACTCAAGGTTATGATTGTAGGACTATCCAATCTGAGCTGCCAAATTCCAGATGGCTACAAAGAGTTTGACACATCTGTGCGTAGTTCATAACATGGGAAATGAGGTTGTCATTATTTTACATTCTCCACAGAACATTGGAAGTAACTGGAAGCCAGTAAATTCAAATTCTGGCCAATCAGAAGTTTGCAATAGGACTAGGCTGCTTGACTGGCAATATTGAATTTGCTTCAACTCTTTTCACAAGACTGAATGAGTGCAATATTATTTTCCAATTGCTTCTCAACAGAATATGGATGATCCTTTGCGCATTTATTGCCTATACAGGTAGTCTGCAACTTTATGACCACGAATGGGGACCAGAATTTCCATTGATAAGCAAGGTGGCTCTTAAGTGAATTGATTTTATGGCCTTTTTTCATGGTTGTTAAGCGAGTCACTGAAGTGGTTAAGTGAATCATTGTCGTTATAAGAATCCAGCTCCTCCCATTGACTTTGCTTGTCAGAGGCTGACTGGGAAGATGGCAAATGGTGATCACATGGCCCAGGACACTACAATCTTTGTAAATACATGCTGGTTGCCAAGCATCCAAATTTTGTTCAGGTGACCATGATAATTCTGCATGAGAATCAGTCATAACTCATTTTTTTCAATGCCGCTGTAACTTTGAACACTCCCTAACCAAATAGTTAAATGTCTATGGAGATTCTCAGTCATCCAGGTCATGGTTGTCCCAAAGGTGCTTTTTTCAAAAGGCAACTGGACTTTGTTTTTCCTTGAAGACGTTTCTCTTCTAACTGAATTAAAGTTAGAACTGAAGAAGCTTCCTGGATGAAAAGGGAAACATCTTCAAGGAAAAGCAGAGTCCAGTTGCCTTTTGAAAAAAAGCAGCTTTGGGATAAACAAATGGTTGTGCATTGAGGGCTATCTGTACGTACAAGGAAAGAAACAGGAGAGGAATCCTTAGTCCACAGGTAGGCAACCTTGGCTCTTTTATGACTCATGGACTTCAACTTCCAGAATTCCTGAGTCAGCTATGCTGACTCAGGAATTCTGGGAGTTGAAGTCCATGAGTCATAAAAGAGCCGAGGTTGCCTACCCCTGCCTTAGTCTAAGTACTGCTTGCAGCTCATCTCCCTACATGACTTTTGGGTTTGTTACTTTGTTCAGCTTCAGCTAGAGTACAGTGGAGAGTTAGGGGGAAATCCCAGGAGGAAGCTAGAGAAGATGAGAAAGAATCCTGCAGTCATCCTTCCTGTTCCTGAAACAGTGCCATGATTAATGGATTAATTTCCCCACCAGTTAGTGATGTGTTTAAAATGGAGGGCAGGAAAGCCAAGGAAGGCACCAGCTGCTTACCTCACGCAACCAAAACAGCACCATTTGGTGGTGACTCAGAATATGCAAAATAGAGGCAGGGAATGGATCTGCAAATGGGGCAGATTGCACATTAAAATGATTTTGCTTCTGTCTGAGGGATGGGAGATGAGCAGTATCACTCAATTGTACAGGAAGGCCTTAAGCCTCGTTTGGCTTAAGGTTAAAATTAGGTAATAAAACAGTTTGGGTCACTAGTAGGATGTTTCAGGGCATCTCTTAATAAGAGTCTTTTAGGTAAAACAAGAGCTATAGAAATGTGAAGAATGAGTGAGTGAATTAGTGAGTGAGTGAGTGAGTGAATTCCCTCATGTAATGAGAATAATACAGATTAAATCACTTAGGATTATAGTTGTATTGCTTATTTTCAGTTGTACCATTTGAGCAATGGAGTCAGTATGGATGGTGAGGCTAGAAAGAATTGGGAAATGTTAATTTCCCAAAACAGAACTTGTAGTATGCCCAAAGTCTTCTTGCTTACTAGCTTCAGTATTCAAGCTCCCCACAACACACAGAGACAAGAAAATAGTAGCCACCAATCACTAACATGCATTAAAGGAGCAACTTCAGTTATTAAGTGAGGCATTGAATTAAAAAATGTTTTGCAAAGCTAAATAATAGTCTAGTTATTATCAGTAAATCTTAAAGCTGAAATTCCTATATGGTTTGGGGGGGAATGAGAACCATGTGGAAGTCTGTAATTGCATTGACCCTGTTTTTTATATAACTCTAAGGAAGTAGAGAAAATATAGAGAATTTTCCTCACAACTAAAAGTGGTCCTTGCTTAACAACCACTCATTCAGTAACCATTCAAACTTGCAACGGCCCTGAGTGAGTGGTACTTATACTCTATCCATCAAAGCATCCCACAGTCAGCCATTTTCTTTGCTGGCTTCTGACAAGCTAAGTCAATGGAGAAGCCGAGAGGAGGTCACAAATGGTGATCAGATCCTCACTTAACAACTCACAGTAATTTGCTGAACGATGTCAACCAGGAATACTAGAATTGCCTACTGCTAAGCAGCAGCATCATATATGATATTACATTTTGCTGCTGTACATCATTTAGTGATGGAAATTCCAAAACCGATTGTATTTGTTCACAAAGGACCACCCATAGACACTTTCTCTATGCTTTTGTTGAAATGAAAATAATGGGTAAAATTACTGCAAAGGTTTTTTTTTCCCCCAATGCAGCTGATAACTGAGTGGATTTCTAAAAAATGTGTCACAGTGGCTCATTTTTTTAACGACCTTGTTCGTAGCTAGCTCCATACACTGATATGCTATATAATCTTCCTCAAAGATCTCCACATTTGTAAGATACAAATATAGCCTAAAGAACAAATTCTTCAAAAGATATTCTGAACCCTGAATACCAAATATGAAATTTTCTCAATAGAAAGTACCTTTGATGTAAAGGCATCTTATCTGGTTATTAGGTTAAGTAGAAGGCAGAGCAATGAACATCATTTCTGGATAATTTATCCCTGAACAGACTGTATTTCTACAGTCCATTGCTCTGCCTTCTACTTATCTCTGTTGTCCTGTCATCAGACTGGAGGGCAAGAGGAATATTTTCTGAAGTGTGGAGAACTATATGTACTATATCCATCCTATTCAATAAAAATATACACAAAAATGTTACATGTGCTAAGGCAGATTTTGAGTAAATGACGAAATATGCCAACTTTTGTATTTAGAAGGAAAAGAAATGCGTATATCAAAGACAGAAGAGTCTTTTTAATGGCCTTGAATTCCTACACCTAGCATTAGAAGGTCTTCTAGACATTGCTAGCAATTTTAATGTTTCTTGTCTAGTTAAGAGGTTTATAATGTGGTGCCCATGGGAACCCTAACCCCTGCAGCCCTCCTAGATGGTACTAACTCATCCCCAAATTTTAATGAAAAATAGTATTCTAATGTCCAGAATCTTACAAGATAGCTAAACCTTGGAAAATCTTTTATCTACAACATCACTCAAAGTTGCTGACCACCTGTAGGTGAATAGGGAACCCTGCACTTTTTAAAGTCTTCTAAATGGGAAGCCTAGATTCTGATCTTAGAAAGAAGCAGTACTTGGTTAACAATGGGACTAAAGATTTAGATCTGCAGGCTAAAATTCATTGATAATTGGAGAATGATGCAATGTCTTAATGCCAGCGTCCCTGTTTTTCAAGCATTATTGCCTCTGTTTGTCTCTGCTTGGGCATCTACTCATCCAAAGAAGTACTGCTTATCTAAACAGGTTTTTGCATTCTCCTCTAAACTTCCCAAATGCTGCCAGGGATAACAACATGGTTGATTTCTGCAGAATTTCTGCAGTATCCTTACAATAAATCATAATTAACAAGTCAGAATATATGCTGAAATAATTTATGTTTCATCATCGACTGATTGTGAGAATTTTAGAGTTGCACCTTGTTTCACTTGAATTTAAAACCTTATATTAACACCATAGTTTTCACAATAAATTTAAAATGTCACTCAGGTAGACTGTGAAGTTAAACTCTGGAAGTTTAATAATTACTAAAATATACCTCATATTGAAAACTGCTGTGTTAATGACAGATACCTGTTTTGGATTGCTCTTGAATGGTGTTCTTTTACAATATTTAAGTGTTTTTCTCACTGTTTTGACTCTGTAAAATAAAGCCAAAATTTACAAATCGTTGATGAAATGTTTCATAAATGTTTTGTAATTACTCAACAATGTAAAAATATTTTATGTAATTTGGATGTGACTGATCATTGGGGGTTTTTTAGAGTCTATAACCATAAAGTGTGGATTGACTCTTATATTCATGTCAGTAGATGTTCTGGGTTGCCTTATTCCTTGTTTACCTATGGTTCCAAATTATTGTTTTATTTCCTTATCCATGACACATATAGACATCCAAGTGATGGATACCTAAGGGGATAGCTAAGGGCAAAAGCCCTTTTTTTAATGCATAACACCAGGTGTGTCCATGGACAGGAGAGGGGTCAAATAATCAAGATGGCAGATGTGGCTGCACTATCAAAACCTCACCTTCTTAAGCAAAGCAAAGCAGAATTTCAATCACAAGGCCATAGCCACCATCTAGACTTTTTTCATCCTTCCTGCAGGTGCCCCTTACAGCTCAGTAGGGTTAGTCTGGAGCAATGATTTTTATTGTAAAATAAAGCAAGGTAATATAGCAAACAACAAGATGCCTTTGCTAGAAAGTGTAGTGATTAAAATAAATTGCATACCATTCTGAGTAATGTGTTTATCAAATTAATCATGGTAATTGGAGGACAGTACGACTTCTATTCAATAGGCTGTAGTTTCCCAGATAATATATGAAGATAACTATCCTTATTCCTTTTTAATTTATGAAGATATCACATTTCACTGTCAGTTTGTTTTTTAATATATGTCATTTTCTGAGCAGGGTGCATGCTTCCTGACATGTTTGTTTTGTTGAGTTAACAGCAACTGAAATCTCATTTAACCATAATTGTGTTATTCTAATTTCCTTCATCTGGTAACACTAGAAAATTAATCTCCTGCTAGCACTGGCATGCATGCAAACATCTCGAGTGTTCACCTTGCTGAGAAAAATCTCAGCTCTGGGCTTCATCCCCTTTGAGACAACTCTTCATTTTCTTGCTGATAGCCAACAGGCTGGATTCACCTATCACCTCTAAGCCATGATATGGCTTCTTTAGTTCTGGTTTAGATTTATGTCTTTGCATGATGATGGTTCCGTCATATGTTCTTTACTCAATCAACTGATAAAGCAAACCATAAAGCTGTTCTGCAGCAATAGTAGATGGGTCAGCTGGCTTCTATTGGTCAGTATCCAGCATGCTACTCTACTTATATAGGTGCTGCTTCCAAATTAGAATCAAACTGTGTTTTCTGAATGTATTGCTAAAGACATTTGTTTTCCTTATTCAGAAGCAAGCAGAGCATATGTTGGAAAGAGACATACGTCTTTGTCTCCTTTCAAATTGTGGTCATGATCTTTGATCAGGAGCATCACTTTGAACAACAGAGTTAAATCACTCCTAAATTAGGCCCTTTAGTGCCCCTTATACTTACTTTTCATTAAGAAGGAAAAGAATATATATGCTTTTTTTTGTTGTACTTTGACAATAAAGGTTCATTCATTCATTCATTGCTTTATATTCAACGTAACTTTCAATTTGAGCCTCTTTTTCAGTGTGAGAAACAGAATTAAAAACCAGAAGTAGCAAAACAGGCCTCAGCACTTTCAGATCCACGATTTACTTTAGTTCAAATATGCATTTCTGACCCATTTTATCATTTCTTTCAATATTCAGTATTGTTTTGACAGCCCTTCTAAAATTGTGCGACTCAGCTATGTGAACTGACACTGCATTTGGAAATAAGCAATTCAGAATTGGCTTCTCTCAGCTATCTGCTGTATCTGTCTTCATCCTTTGTCCTTTAATTCCCTTTAAGTCCCTTAAACCTTTTGCCCATCAAGAGGACGCTTTTGACGCCTGACAGTTTTTCAGAACCATTGATTAGCCTTCCCATTTCCTGGCAGTAGACGATAGAATTTGTTTTAAAACCCTGCTTTTTCACAAAACCGCTTTGTATCTCAAAGAAATTATAGCTCTTACAAATATCTGATTAGAGCTTCACAAAGTGGATGAATATAAAGACGCACAATTGTCTAGAAGCTTTCCCTTGATTTCACTGAAGACATCTGAAACTTTTTTTTTCCAGAATTGCTTATACAACTTCATAAGGTGAAATCTATTCATACAATTAACTTCAAAACTGGAGTTCAGTCTTAGGCAGGGGTGTCAAACTGCCAGCCCGCGGGCTGGATGCGTCATGTGGAAGCCGTGCCCAACCCATTGCAAGAAATGGCAAAACCATCTCGATACATTGCGCGATGTCACGTGACGTCGGGAACAACCAGGAGGGCCTTTCTGTCTTCCTCAGAAACAACTATTTTCAAGGCCACAGATCCACTCAGGCCTACCAGATGTTTATGAATTTCTTCCATGTCTATCAAAAATGGAATTCTAATATTCCCAAGGAAAAAAGGAACAGCTCCCCACCCATTTTTACTTTTTAATAATTTTCAAATGTATCACTATTTTCCATATAGTCCACTGATCATAATATAGAGCAGCCTTTTCCTATTTAGCATAGTCCAGAAGTCAACTCCCAGAATTTCCAGCCAGTATGGACATGAAATACCTCAGGAAGGTGCCAGATCAGGGAAATTGAATTATAGTCTCTATACTAGTGGAAACCTAAATTCAGATCCCCCTGCTCATGCTGTGGTTAGGTTCTTATATTGTGCTAAACTATCATGTTTTTATAGTTTATTGTGAACTTAGTGCGGTATGTGAACCAAGTCAAAACAATATCTAAATAGCCTTGAATTTTTCAGCAAGCTTCATATATTGCTGCTAAGCTTGTAAGCCGCCCTGAGTCTTCGGAGAAGGGCGGGATATAAATGGAATTAAAATAAAAAAATAAAAAATATATATAAAGCATGTAATGGCTAAATCATTCTGTAATTATCCATTCCTTGATAAACCAAGCACAGATACTTGTGCCTAAATTTCCTGTGTTTAAACAATAGCTATAATTTATCCTATACTTGTTTTGGCAGCTCACTGCTGCTGAAATCTCAGGTTGCAAGTAAGATCGTAATATGCCCTGTGCTCAGCACTTTTAATGATATTCTAAACTTACCACAAAGTTGTTCAATTCCCTGCCAATTCCCCATTAAACCTATTTTCAATTATTAACAAAAAGAATCCATTGTTTTATCTTTCACTGCACCTTCCTGTCTTCAAATCCACTTTAATCCAAATTAGGCAGAATTAATGCCACTTAAATTGTTAAATATACCTAGCCAGCGCCTTTTACGTCCACATCTGCTCCTCTCCACTGGGAATATTCTGTGTATAAGAAAGATATAGAATATTGCTTAAATTCCCTGCATCAGAAAATAAGTTAAAATGATCTTTGCCATTACTCTGAGGAAAGAGTCTAACAAAACTTTTAACGGTGTCATTTCAGGACACTCTTATTCCATTTGTATTTATCTTCTCTAGGCTACAGAGGACAAAAAGGTGAAAGAGGTGAGCCTGGAATTGGCTTGGTAGGTGATCCTGGCCCACCTGGTCCTACAGGTAAAAAAAACAACTCTTCCTATTATTGACAATATAACAATTACATATTTTTTTTTAAAAAAAACTAAATTGAGTTGCCCTGTAATGCATAACTTCTGAAATAAAATTCAATACCCACTGCTGGATGGCTGACTAAAATTAACAAGGCTAATTGCAGTTTAGGGACGTGGTGGCTCAGTGGGTTGGGACGCTGAGCTTGTCGATCAGAAGGTCGGCAGTTTGGCGGGTCAAATCCCGAGTGCCGCATAACAGAGTGAGCGCCTGTTACTCGTCCCAGCTTCTGCCAACCTAGCAGTTCGAAAGCACGTGAAAAGGCAAGTAGAAAAATAGGGACCACTACGGTGGGAAGGTAACAGCGTTCCGTGCGCCTTTGGTGTCTAGTCATGCCGGCCACATGACCACGGAGACATCCTCGGAGAAACGCTGGCTCTTCAGCTTTGAAACGGAGATGAGCACCGGCCCCTAGAGTCGGAAACGACTAGCACGTATGTGTGGGGGAACATTTACCTTTACCTTTAATTGCAGTTGTTTGTTTGTTTGTTTGTTTGTTTGTTTGTTTGTTTGTTTGTTTAGTTACTGGTATGCAAGGCCCACCCGGAGCTCCAGGAGAACCAGGTGTGCAGGGACTACCTGGCCGTGCAGGAAGATGCAGTCCAGAAGATTGCTATTACCAAGTTTCTCAAAGTCAGTCCCAAACAACTGGGAAATGAACACCTATTTTGGATATGTTTTAATTCCTCAGTTATCTTTTCCACATTTCTTCCCCCACCCCCACCCCCTGACAAATTCTGAAATTTAAGTTTTAAATTATTGGTGAATTTCTTTCTATGTATATTTTACAAATCATCTCAGTGGAACATTTCATCTCCAGATGAAGCCAATACTGCGATGTTGTTTTCTTGAGTTCATTCCATATGTTTATACTTTTAGTGTATTTTTCTTTAGCAAAATGTGCATCATGATGGCCTGTTGACTTCTTAATGGTATTTCAGTTTATGATTTATTTATTTTTTTAAAAAGTGAGTTTCTTACTTTTACCTTTAGCACAGAAGCCATATTGAGTTTTCTTTTGCTAGATGTCTCCTTGCTGTTCCATCTATTAAATGACAAATACGGTTTATAATACAGTAGAATTTTGAAGTTTTTCTAAAGATTTGGTTAAAACTCTAAGTCCAGCAATACTCTACTCTAGGTATTGGAGACAAGATCTGGTATTGTCGCATCTGAGTCTCTCTCCCATTAATTGTTACTCAGGGGGAAATGTCATAAATGCAGACAGCACATAATAAACTACAACTTAAGTTATATACTCACATTATCAAAGCTAGTTGTGAGCATGTTTTTTACATTTTCCTCCCTATAAGGAACTGCTTGTAGGGTTTTCCCTGCATATGGGGAAAAGAGCCTGATTATTAGAAGCTAGTTTAGTTCTCAACAGCTCTGCTGGTAATAACTTGTCCTAGTTAATACATTTGTCAGTCAGCTATTCTACAGGGTCTTATATCTAGGTTGATGAATACAGTAATTATAATACTATGCAAGTCCAATCATCTCCAATCTATAGTCCTGTCAACACCATTTGGTAAACGAGACCAAATAGCCACAAGAAGACTGGAAGTAATCTCACTTTGTTTTTTCATATTAAAAGGAAAAAATAGAAGTAGCTTTTGTTGAAATTAGCTACAGCGACAGAATCTTTGGGTCTCGTTCAGCTCTTATCTTCCCTTCCCTCCACCCCCACCAAATCAGGGAGGTGTCTGCTTAATCCACTTTTTAAATATTATCTTGTTTTCCAGAACTTAAAAAAAAGTGTTTTAGCCCTCTTTCCTTGCATATTTCTATCAAGGTCATTTTTCTTATTCTCCACAAATCCTTAATCAGGATGTTCCGTTGCCTCCAGCCAACATGCTTTTTATAGACAGTAGAGCATTGTTCAGTACTATAACCTAAAGAACGAAAGATTATAGAAGATCGCACAAATGTAATGTATTTTCAAGGTTTATTGTAATGCAATCAGGACTTTAGCTTGGGTAAAATTCTGACAGACTCAACAGAGAATTTCTGCAGGTAGTTGTAGTTTGGAAAGAAGTACCTATCATCTTACATCCTGATCAGCCATATTTGTTGGGCTCCTCTTTTATTATTGAACGGGTAGGAAAATCAGATGTTCAGAAGAGCAGTTGAACATCAGCAATCCCACTCAACTCATATATATTGACATAAGCAGGGCTTTTTTTGTCACAGAACGCTCAGAACGGAGTTCCAGCACCTTTTTTGGATGGAACCTTGTAGGGTAGGCAAGGCAGGTTGTGTGACATGTGTGAGTTCCAGCACTTTTTTTTTTTTACAAAAAAAGCACTGGACATAAGATAGGCTAGTTGGCAGTACACACAACTTTTCTCTGAAAAATTCAGGGATTGAAGCAGATTCCCATTTCATTTATCTTGAGGAGAGGATGATTATATAAGGTAAAGTTAAATAAACAGAGTTATACAGTAGTAGAATTAGTTAATGAATAGCATTGCCATTTAGGACTAATGAATTTATCTATATCAAAGCTATTTATTTTTTTAAAAAAAGGAAGATGTAACTGAGAACCTATAGTGATGGGGATCGGTGGGGTTGTTTTATCTTTGGTTTTTTAATTTTATCTCGGGGTTTTTTAGAATTGTACCTCTATTGTTTTTAATTAGGGCAATTGTTTAATCTCCTTTTAATGTTTGTATTTGCTATTTTATTCTGCCCTGTGAACCGCCCTGAGTCCTCAGGGAGAAGGGCGGTATATAAATGTTATTAAATTAAATTAAATTAAATAGTGGGCAATTTGTTGGCAACTGCAGCCCATGGTAGAGTGGATAGTGACATAATTATTTCTAAATGTGTTCTGAAATTGTATCATTGTCCTGTTTTGATGGAGCAAAAGGACATCTATATTTCAGTATTGTAAGATGGACTGCTGGATTATAATGTTTGGTAGGATTTTGTTTTGAGATGTTAATCTTGTTTTATTTAAGCATTTCTAGTGATTCCCAATTTAATTCAGATTTTCATTTTTTTTTTTTAAAATTAGAATTTATTTTATTTAAACCTTGCTATGAGAATAACTTATAAGTGCTATATTTTGACAAACCTTCTGTAAAATGTCACATTTTGGAAATATATAGAGCAGCTGAGATTATATATAATACGACGCTTTGTGTATATTTTGACTTTTCACTGAGTGAAATATAAATGATAAATTATTTAACATTTTACATAAAAGTAAAAGTATAATACTTGAATTGATCAGAAAAACAAAACATTTATATATATTGGGAAAAATACATTCAATTCATATTGCTTTTATTTTTATTTGCCTGTGTTTGGTAATTATATTTCTTAGAAAAATCATTTGTTCAGGATTTTATTAGGTGATTGGGATAAATAAGTTGTTTTTTTCTCTTGGTTTCCTTCCTGAGAAAGGAAACTGTTGAAGATATTGTGTAGCTTTGTAGAAGAAACAGGCCAAACTTAAAGATTGCTTAAAAACTTCCATGAATTGAAGTACATCAAGATTTCTGTTCTTATCCTTAAAATCTATATTTGTGTCTGTATATGTCAAATTTCAGTTCATTTTTACATTTTGAAGAATGTACTGCTCTTTAAACCCAGATAACCTATTTTGTTTTTCTAGTGCCTTCACATAGTTTTTAAATAATAAAGTTTATTCTAATATTTTATTAAAATAAATTAGGTATTAGTCTGAGCAGCCTATTTGAACTGTGGCTCATGATATTTTGAGGCATGCATATTTTTATTGTTTGTGTGCCACACAGCAGGCAGCTGCAATAACTTTACATTTTTTTAAAAAAAATTCTTTCTCTACCAATAGAGTCAATCATTTCTGAAACTATTAAGTGATACTGAAATCATAAACTGAAATACAGAGGATATATTCAGATAGAATGCTACAAATCAAACCTCTGTGGAGAAAAAAAAGTGTATTTTCATATTTATGCACCCTTTTAAACAAGCTGCAAGAACCAATAGGAAACTAGGGGATGTCATACTACTGTCTATGGATCTAAGGCAGGGGTGTCAAAAGTCGGAACGTCACATGACGTGTCGTGTCGTATCATGCCTTTTTTTCCATTGCCGGCAATGGGATGGGCACGGTTTCACCATGATGCATCCAGCCCGTGGGCCGACAGTTTGATACCCCTGATCTAAGGTTTGTGAAGAAGACTAAGTGACTGAATGATAGAAGTCTTACATTGGAGCATCCACAGTTAGTCTATTTCTGCAGATGGAATCCATGTACACAACCACTTAGTAAATTGTAAGCATGGACGTTGGGACATTCAATTTAAGAATGGACTCCAGCAAAGCTACACACAGAATTAGGAGTCTGTTTTTAGATCTATCTATCTATCTATCTATCTATCTATCTATCTATCTATCTATCTATCTATCTATCTATCTATCTATCTATCTATCATCTATCTATCTCTATCCCTGTGTCTATCTCTATTTCTATCTCTTTCCCCCCCCCCCCCCATTTCCAGAAAGAAAGATTATTACACTGATACACAATATGTCCTTGAATCTGGAATAATGAGGGCAAATTTTATTGGAAGCACCTCAGTTTACCCTATGGTATCTTGCACTGATACCTCTCGAGATGCAGAAAAACTGCTTTCTTCTCTGTCCCCCAACACTTTTTCTGTTTCTTAGCAAATTACTAGACTTTTGTAGCATGAAGCACTCTTTCTTTTTAACTTATGAATATACCAATTTAATAGTTTGAACTCTATAAATGCATATGATAGGAAACTGTGCACTAAATAATCAATAACCTTGTTCCAAGTTTCCTTTTTTTGTGTGTGTGTGTCTTTACAAGATAATATATTTATTTTATTTTATTTGGTCTTAGAATTAATGTATAAATAAGGGAACAATTCAGGCAAGGTTATATTTGGGGTTTTTTTCCTTTAAGTCTCATTGTTTTCATCAGGAGATAAGCAGATGTTTTTATCTCCCCTTTGAATCAAAGGGATTTGATAATGCTTATCTTTGGCTGCATAATCCTGATTCTGTATTTTTTCCCCCTTCCGGAATAGTTTGAACATAATCATTGTTTATTTAATGTAGTTTGTACATAATAGGGTAACAAAGCCTTGGGCACCATCTTGCCCCTTCCACATTTGCATCTGGTATACATCGGGTGGAATCCTTACTGGGTTCTGTGGATCCCCACTTTGTTCCACATTTCTTTATGGAAGCAGTATGCATTTCAATCTTGACATAAATAAAAATGCCTTGATAACGTTGTGGAAGCTTTATGCTATTTATCTCAGATATTAAATTTTAATATCAATATTTTTATATAAGAAGTTGATTTGGTCTTAGCTAATATACACCTGGGTGTTTGCTTTCCTTGTCTTTAATTTAGCTTACACTTTATTACCACATGCAAATGTGTTTGATATAAATACATGCCTCTGATAACCATTAAGAAAACACAGGCCGTTATGATGATGGTTTTAAGCTTTCAACTGCAAACGTTTTTGAATGAATTTTAAAACTGTAAGGAGAGAGGATAAATAAAATAGACCAAATGGATGTACACATTTTACAGGAACCAAAATGAATGTCCTAATCTAACAATTAAAGGTGCTTAATTCTCTGATCCTTTGAATTTGAGCAGGCTTACTTTACTGTTAGATTATGATGTAGGTGCATTGTTGGTGTTTTCTTTTATAAAATACAGATGCGTTTAAATTATTTTCTGAACTTTTCTATGTAAATATTTATTTATCTCATGTGCTCATAACAATTGATGGAGGCATATTTCATTGTTGCCTTTTCGTTACCGAATAATATTGCCTTATTATTGTTCTTACATCTCTATTTTTGTTTTGTTTTTCAAATCTACAAGTGAGAACTTCACTTGTTTGCATATGTTAACTTATCTGCTTTGGTCTTAAGTGAATTTTGAATGGCACTGAACTGAACCTGACAGATTTTTGTTTTGTTTTGTTTTTTTGTGTGCATTTATAATAATGAACATGTGGTTATTTATTTTTTAAAATCAGCCACATTGAATCTGTAGTTGGTTCAGAATTTTATAAAATTCAATTTCAGAAGTTTTGATAGAATTTGTATTTCCACTTGGTTTATATTGTTCAATTTCATTCAACAATTTCCATTATATTTCATTCTCTTATCAGTTTCTTCTGTTGTTTATTTATGTTACTGCTATGTTTAAA
Organism: Vipera ursinii; assembly: GCF_947247035.1. Classification (NCBI taxonomy): domain Eukaryota; kingdom Metazoa; phylum Chordata; class Lepidosauria; order Squamata; family Viperidae; genus Vipera; species Vipera ursinii. Next base: position 234,661,087 of record NC_139512.1, read on the forward strand.
ATAAAAATTAACTGTTGGAACCACAGGTTTAAGGCTGTGTTTCTTCCTATATGCTACCCAGCTCCTAGGCAAATTATCTAATAGATTCTAGAGCATTTGTGAGTAATAGTGTATATAGTAGTGCAATCTGAGTACTTCGCTCCATAAATAGTATTAATTAATTTATAACACAATGTTAAACATCTTGACTCAGAAGGTACATTCGTTGAATTCCACAGATTTACTCCTAGGTACAAAGGTGATTATATAATTACAGCATCAGTTTACAATTCATGCACTTTTATGCATAGGAAATTGATATTTTAAAATGGTTAAGAAGGGCGGAAGTAGTTTTCATGAAATCATTTTCTCTACAGACTGTTGGCAGGTCTAAGGTATTTTGCTGCTGGAGGACAAAGGCATTATATGTACACATAGACTCGTGTATATATATGTGCACATACATACATACATACATACATACATATGTATAGAATTAGATGGTCATTGCATTAGATTGCAACTGGTAATTCCTATTTGATGTGATAAGTGACTGGTCAGTTAGGAGACATAATAAACTTGCATTGTTCTGCCTCTCTGATGTGTACTGTTGCTGCTTGACTTATTTCCTCTGAAATGGCTGCTCCACTCTGCTTAAGGACAGTGCCCAATTTAATAAACACCTGTTTCCTTAAACCACAAACACCTGTTTCCTTAAACCACACGTATGAGGTGAGTCATGGACCATGAAAGCACTCAAATGTATTTTAAAGCGGTTGCACTTTCCATTAACTTCATTTGTGCCAGACTTCACTCATTCAAGCAGGACTTAGGATAAGCTCACAGGAAAACCCAAGAATTTAGAATAAGTATTATTTATTGAAGAATCTTAGAAAGCTATAACCAAAACAATGTCAGCAACATTAATCATTTAGGACGTATGTTTTTATTTTGCCATCTATTAGATTATTTTAGGCTGGGCTGCCTGTGTGAGTCAATGTTTTTAGCTTTTTCTATGTTTTCCTAGTTTTCTAATCTCCAGTGGAAGTGGCCAGTCGAGAGAGAGAGAGAGAGAGAGAGAGAGAGAGAGAGAGAGAGAGAGAGAGGGAGGGAGGGAGGGAGGGAGAGGGAGAGAGGGAGGGAGAGAGAGAGAGAGAGAGAGAAAGAAAGAAAGAAGAAGAAAGAAAGAAAGAAAGAAAGAAAGAAAGAAAGAAAGGAAGGAAGGAAGGAAGGAAGGAAGGAAGGAAGGAAGGAAGGAAGGAAGGAAGGAAGAGAGAGAGAGAGAGAGAGAGAGAGAGAGAGAGAGAGAAAGAAAGAAAGAAAGAAAGAAAGAAAGAAAGAAAGAAAGAAAGAAAGAAAGAAAGAAAGAAAGAAAATTCATTTATTCTGGGAGCATATATGTATAAAATCTCCATACTGTTTTCCCATGGGCAAAATCAGACCCTTCCTCTCCATTGGACTTGGGTTATTTTTCTATCTGTCATCAATCACAGTAGCTGGCACTTGCCACCAACATATATTTCTACAGACCTTTCTGAAGTTGTAAGGACTAGCTCAATTACTGGGATAGCATTATGATCATTGGTGTATTTTGTATGCTACTTGTAAAACAAGCAATTTACAGTAATTTAGCAAATAAATTAGCTTTAACAACCAGAGAGATCTGGACAGTACTAACTTGAGGGATCCATTGGAATAAATAACCAGGAAGGCATAGGTGAAAATAACCACATATTCATTTTCAACAAACAGAAACTAGACAAAAAGAAACAGGGAATGTGGAATTTATTATTTTATTTTATTTATTTTTGAATTACAAGTGACAGATCGTGTGATTCATAAAATAGGGATAATTATAATGGATGTCTGTTTCATGAAAAAAATAAAGCTATACTCAAAATACAATTTTTGGAGGATGTTATGTACTTGTTTTGTTTTTTACTACTTCCAATTTTTTCCAAAAATAAAAATAAAAAATGCTGTTTGTTTTACTTTCATTTACCTTTTATAAAAATTCAAAGGATTAAGTAATGTTATTTATTTCGTTTGTACACAACCAGAGAGAAGATATTTATAAATAAATAAACTCAGCTATAAATTGTAACTGTTCTCAAAGATTAAAAATCCTTTCACAGTGGTTTAACTTCCCGATGTTTCAAATAGAGCAGAAAACTAAGTTTATTTCACCTGACATAGTCCTGATAAACCTGGCACTGAAGCACTGTATATATTCCTTAATCCTCAGAAATTAGCACTTTTAAAAACAGGGTGACTACATCTAAATCTCAGTGACATGCAAAGAAAGTTCAGTTAGCTACTTATAGCACTAAAATGGGCCCTAGGGAGAAAGGAAAGAAATTGGGATAACTTACTGTTCTGATGCATTAGAGATGGCTGTTGTGTACTCTAATTTTGTAAGACAATACTTTAGGAACCGCCAAAGAACTAAGAGCTGAAAAACCACTTGGCACCATTTTGAAAGCACCATTTTGAAATGTCTTGTATTGTTTTAGGAAACAGACAAAGGGGACAACCAGAACATTTAGATCTGTCAAGGCCTCGATAAGATTTGCTGTATTTTTTACAATCTGATTTTGCTAGACTGTGTCTCTCGGCGGTTGGTAGATATCTGCAGATCAAAGATGGCTTCCAAAACATCCTGTCCTGTAGAGCAATGCTGCATTTCTTTTTCATGGCCCTTTCACATTCAGCCCTCCTTGTAATCCAGCTTCCATGGAACAAGCTGATGGTTCACAAACACCAGGAGGACCTGGAGGGCCAGGAGGACCTGGAACACCAGGGGATCCGGCGGCTCCAGGAGGGCCTCTCTCGCCATCTCGCCCATCAGTGCCATAACTGGGCTTGCCGGGTTCTCCTGCAAAGACAAAAACCGGGCCATAAATTCAGAAAAAGCACCTAATATCACTTTCATTGTAGTTTTAAAAGGCTTATCTGCAAGGATGATTGCATCAGCCTTGGTCTCTCCTGTTAACCCAACCCCATGTAGAAGATGCAAAGTATTAGTGGAGGCTGTCTACACAACGGGGACTTCTGGAAAAAAGGAATCTCCAAAGTCTTAAACACAGAATACTCGTTGCTATGGACCTTTTTTTTTTCCAAACCTGGCAACTTTTAAGACGTGTGGGCTTCAACTTCCAGAATTCTTCAGCCAGCATGTTGGAAAATTCTGGGAACTGAAGTCCATGCGTCTCAAAGTTTTCAAGTTGGAAAACGCTGCTATAGACAGTCATCTTCTGTATAAAAGGGGAAGTTGGGTTCTCATTTTCCTCCTTTACTACTACTACTACTAATAATAATAAAGTTGGTCATCTAGTCCAACCCCCTGCTCAGCCAGGAAACCCTATACCATTTCAGACAAATGGCTATCCAGTCTCTTCTTAAAAACTTCCAGTGTTGGAGCATTCACCACTTCTGGAGGCAGGTTTTTCCACTGGTTAATTGTTCTAACTGTCAGGAAGTTTCTCCTGAGTTCTAGGTTGCTTTTCTCCTTGATTAGTTTCCATCCGTTGCTTCTTGTCCTGCCTTCAGGTGCTTTGGAGAATAGCCTGACTCCCTCTTCTTTGTGGCAGCCCCTGAGATATTGGAACACTGCTATCATGTCACCCCTCGTCCTTCTCTTCATTAAACTACACATACCCAATTCCAGCAACCGTTCCTTATATATTTTAGCCTCCAGTCCCCTAATCATCTTTGTTGCTCTTCTCTGTACTCTTTCCAGAGTCTCAACATCTTTTTTACATCGTGGTGACCAAAACTGGATGCAGTATTCCAAGTGTGGCCTTACCAAGGCATTGTAAAGTGGTATTAACACTTCACGTGATCTTGATTCTATCCGTCTGTTAATGCAGCCTAGCACTAAGTCAATAGGGAATAGGTTTCTCCAATGAGAAAACGTGTTCACCATCTGGATTTATCACACTAGATAAAATGCACATCCAACCATCCCAGTTTGTAAGCTATGGTCTAATAGTTCATCCTAATATGCAAAGACCGTAAATTGCTTTTCACAATTGATCCATTGTGCCTGGAATGATCAGTCTGACAAAGGCAGACAAGAAGTTAAAAAGTGACATTGACAACATAAGGGAAAAGAAGAGGGAGAATGTCTGCTAGGAAATTAAAGCAAAAGAACACATTTTACTTTTAATGCAGAGAAACCTAAAGGGGTTATTTGCAGAATTATTCGTAATACAGTGTTTCAGAAGTTACCATAAGGTTATTTTTACTATGCCAAATTATTTGTATTCTTCTGGCCACTAGAGGGCACTTTTGCTTCAGTTATGACCAATGAAGACTTTTGCAGAGCCTTCCTCCCACCTCCATTCCCACTATATCCCCAATGCTGTATTCAAAAGCTGAACTTCAAAATGCTGCGCCACCAAAATCAATTTAAATGATTTGAAAATCCTCACACAACTCATTTTAAGTGGAAACTTATAGTGGTATTTTTAATTTATTCAATGTGTGCTTGGTCCTTCTCTCATGCAATTTTGCATACTGTGCTGTTATGACACAATTGAAACTGATTTTAATACGTTTTTCCTATCGCTTCTTGGCTCCCAAGCTGATTTTTATTAAAGTGTAAATCCTCAGTTTTTCCCCACCATGATAAAAGTGTAAAAAGCAGCATGAGAAAAAAGTGATAGCAGTTATGTTGCAAGAACCATAACCTTAGATCTAACTGGCTTTTTAAAAAGAGGTACATCCTGGCAGAGTTGACACATAGTATTTAAGCCAAGATATTTCAACCAAGGTTTGTTAAAAAGAATGGTCAACTTTGCACAGATTCCTAAATCGTAAGGAGTGGGTTAACTCACGCTAATCTAAAACAGCTCCTTGTGGCTTGGGATTAAATATCAATCAAGTCACCTATTGCCATAGAGACCACAAAACTGCAACAGAAAAGGAGGCAAAAAAAATGGGGTAGAGGGGGAAATGCGTGATAGGTGTGTTTGGCTGTGTAAAGAGAGAGCAGCAGTCATTCTTCAAAGCAGCTGCCTTTATTTCAAGCAGTGTGTTAAATGTTGTTTTTTTTAATGTGAAATAGTTTGATCATTTCTCAGATGACCCGGAGACCATCTTCAGCGCTTACCAGGGACTCCTGTTGTTCCTGGCAAGCCTTTGGGCCCTTGACCTGGGAGTCCTCTCTCCCCCCTTTCACCTGTGTCACCTAAAATAAAAATCAAGAAAACAAATGTTTGTATTATTTTACCTATATTTCCTACCTCCTTGCATCTTTAAAACATTTGTATACTACCTGTTGTTTAAAATTTCCAATTAAGGTACAATCAACTGTTACACCTCCTTAAAACTATTACAACGAGTCAAGAAGACTTTTTTTGGCTAGAAAAAGTCTGTGAAGAAAGTGTCATTGCTGATAAAGTCTCCTCTGTTCTGCTATGGCTTTGGTTAAGGAGGTCACCGGGCCAGAGATTAAGGCACCTAAGTCAATGCTCTTAAATGTTTATGGTGGATGCTTTTATCAAGGCACCTGAAAAAAGCTTTGAGAACACTTCTTAAAGTTTGGTGCGCTTTCGGATATATCTGCTTCCAGCTATTTACAGCAGGGGTCTTCAAACGTGGCCCTTTTATGACTTATGGACTTCAACTCCCAGAATTCCTCAGCCAGCTGGCGCAGGAATTCTGGGAGTTGAAGTCCACAAGTCATGAAAGGGCCAAGTTTGAAGACCCCTGATTTACAGCTTTAAAAAAATCCCCAATTACCTTGAATTTAGCCTAAAAGTGAATAAGCTGGGTAATCTATATAGTTAAATGCAGGCCTCTAGTCATGATAATAAGATCTGAAAGTTTTAATAATACTGTAAATTGAAATACACCTATTTTCAAATTCCATGACTTGGATTTATATATATATATAAATATGAAAGCAGCCACGCCTCCTCCCAGTCAGAACACAGCCCCACCGGCAGTTGGAAGGAAAGGAACAGCCAGACCACGCATTGCTCCTGGAAGCAGCAGGAGGAACACTCCGGCCTGATGATGACGGATGGGATTTCGTCGAAACGTCGCCACAACTTTCTGAAGATGAAAGGAACGCGGGAAGAAACCCGAGACTCTAGATCTACACATACAGACACCCGCGAGAATCTACAAATTATATATATATATATATATATATATATATATATATATATATATATATATATATATATATATATATATTTGCAGTTTAGTTTTAGTTTTCATTAAATTCTGCCCCTTTTCTCTGTTTCATGATTTCTAAGAGTGCCTATGTTTCATTGCAATTAGCAAAAGTGGGTTTCTATGCCTTGGCTCACATCCTATTAAGCATAAAGGATGCTTTGATTTTTATCAGGAATAGTTAAGCAATGCCAGAGGAATGCAAGTGCACTTTGAAACAGCTGATACTGCAGATCTTCAGTTCCCTGCAATGCTGACAACCAGAAAAGGCCATTTGGTTCATTAAATCAGGATAGTTTTGTTTGGCTGTGGGAGACATTACAGAGAATACACATTTTCCTTCCTTTTCTAGTATTCAGCATGGAGGCTGCCCTAATGGGAGTTCAGCATCCTTCCTGAAGCTGCTCCTGCCCCTTTCAGAATTTCCTTTCCTCCTGGCTTGCTTTGGAGAATTGCCTAGAAGATGGAAAGTGAACTGTCATTAGGAGGAATGCTGTTAAAACATTATAGATTTTATTAAATAATCCATAGCCCGTTCTTGCCAGGCCACATTCTTCTGGAAACATTACATTTCTCCCCTATTCCTCTCTTTTGTAACTTGTGAGTTATAAAATGCAGACTTTGCATTCTTCCTTTGTGCAGGTTAATTAGCTGCTATTATCATGCTGGCTTACTTTATTTTGCCCACTCATTCACATTCTCCTTCTTTTAGGTGCTGATTACTGTGTCCCAGTGTAATTATCTTGCAGGGTTGTCAGAGAGCAAGTTATTTTGGTCTAAAGCTTTGTTAATTTTCACTTCTTGTCTCTCCCCCTTTTACCCACCTCTGATCTTTGAGTGTGAGAACTATTTCACAGAATTAGTTTCCTCTAGCAGATACATATTCATGTTGAACTGTGGTTTACTTGGAAACCAAATGCTGTTTATCATGCCACTGCATGGTTGGTGCCTTTGGAAAGGCTTATAGTAGCATATCAAATTTTACTTAATGCATAAAATACAAAGTTGCACCCTAAGCTATGAACCGATATATCCTAACCAGGTTGAGAATCTCCAGACCTGATGAACATCTACCCTGAGTAGATCGTCAGAAATTAATTCTACCCATTGCAGAATTTTATACCCTTGCAGCCAAATATAACTCAGATTACATTAGGGAAATAAGAGTATTTTCCATATATTGGTGACATCTTACTTCATCTGCCAGATGAGCTCACTCAACAGCTGAATAAGGATCAGAAAGCTCACCTCGGATCTTGAAAAAATAACACGTTATAAAACAGAGTAAAGCAAATTACACTCCCACTCTCCCAAGTCCCAATTTGCTCAGGATCAAAAAATAACCTATCTTGCCCAAATCTTTTCTTTCCCATTTTTCTGATTAGAGCTAACAATATCAGCGCTATTGAGATGCCCCATATACAATGATCTGGATTGGATGCTACATCTTCTGCCTGTTCCAATGACTGATGCTTCTTATTTGTAAAGCAGATGAATTTCTGTTTATTCTAGTACAGACAGGCTAAAAGGGGGCGGAACGAAAGTCATAGGGTTAACTCAGCTTTACTTGATGTTATCCACTTCAGGGTTACTGTAGAAACACTGCCACTATAACAGAACCCAAATTGTTTGGAGAACTCTGAATGAACTGAAGTGCAAATACTGTAGTCCTTGATTTACAACTACAGCTGAGACAAGAATTTCTGTTGTAAGTTAAGGCAGTTGTAAAAGGGTTTCCTGCCTGAGCAGGGCATGGGACTAGAAGACCTCCAGGGTCCCTTCCAATTCTGTTATTCTGTTTAATTGAGTCATCATGTGACCAGACCTGATTTCACCACCATTTTTACCATAGTCATGAACCAAATCTAGCCTCCCCAATGGATAGTCTTTCCTGTTCTCTGTTGGAAAGTGACCAAAAAGGTCACAAATTGTGATCATGGGACTGCAGGAGGCAGCAAATGGTTAAAAATGCAAGCCAGTTGCCAAGTGCCTAAATTGCAATCATGTAACCATGGGGATGGTGCGACCATCATAAGTGTAACTACAGATTGTAAAGCACTTTTTCCAAGGCCATCATAACTTTCAATCATCAGTGTTCAGCGAACAATCGTAAGGAGTCTTTGGTGCACTCTGAGCTTGGCTGTTTTCTTGCAGGCATTTCATTACCTGAACTAGGTAACATCATGAGTTTGAGTGTGAGACTAGCATCAGACTAGCACTGGTGATGTTGCCTGTTTTGGGTAATGAAACATATGCAAGAAAACAACCAAGCTCAGAATAGAATAGAGCTGGAAGGGACCTTGGAGATCTTCTAGTCCAGCTCCCTGCTCAAGCAGGAAGACCTATACCATCTCAGACAAGTGACTGTCTAGCCTCTTCTTAGAAACATCCAGTGATGGAGCGCCCATGATTTCTGAGGGCCAGCTGTTCCACTGGTTAATTGTCCTCACAGTTAGGAAGTTTCTCTTTAATTCTAGGTTGCTTCTCTTCTTGATTAGTTTCCAACCATTGACACTTAACTTGCCTTCTGGTGTTTTGGAGAATAATTTATTTTTTTTATTTTTTTTAATCCCATTTATATCCTGCCCTTCTCCGAAGACTCAGGGTGGCTTACAATTTAAAGCACAAATCAATGAGCCTCTCCTCCTTGTGGCAGCCCCTCAAATGCTGGAACACTGCTGTCATGTCACCCCTGTTTCTTCTTTTCTTTAGACTAGCCAGACCTTTGATCGTTTTAGTTGCTCTTCTCTGATTTTTTCCCAAAGTCTCAACATCTTTTTTTGTAGTAGATAAGATAACCTTTATTGTCATTTATTTTTTTTTACTGTGGGCACAGCAGCACACATCAAAAATGAAATTTAGTTGCCCGCTTTTAAAGTGAAAAACACACATGATCAAAATTGATTGCAGTATTCCAGCTATGGTCTTACTAGGGTTTTATAAAGTGGTATTAATACGTGATTTTGATTCTATGCCTCTGTTTATACAACCCAGGATTGTATTATCTTTTTGGCTGCTGCTGCACACTGCTGGCTCATATTCAGGTGATCACCCACTAGGACTCCAAAGGTCCCTCTCACAGTTACAGTTTTTGAGCCAGATTTCAACTAATCTCTACTTGTATCTTTGATTTTTCCTGCCTAAATGTAAAACTTTGCTTTTCTCCACATTAAAATTCATTTTGTTGGATTGCTCAAGTCTGGCAAGATCTTTTTGGATCCTGAGCTTGTCTTCTGGGATGTTGCCTATTCCTGTACCATCTGCAAATCTGATGAGATCCCCTTCTATTCCCTCATCTAAGTCATTTGTGAAGATATTGAAGAGTACTGGGCTTAAGACAGAGCCACTGTCTTAGAGGGCACCAAGGACCCCTCATTTCAACCCTGAGCTACAAATATTCTTTTTTATAGTCTTAAGTCAAGGACTCTCAATCATGAGGTAAATATAGCTTTTTAAAATTACTTCATATTCCTTACTTGAGTCAAATAAAAAAAGAAATATTTCTCATACTTCATGCAAACCCAGTAGTAGCATACATTTGGAGGGAGGAAGGTATGAAAATAATCAAGATGGCAGATACTACATTATCGTGCAAAGTCTGCCTTTTTTTAATCCCATTTATATCCTGCCCTTCTCCGAAGACTCAGGGTGGCTTACAATCTAAGAAGCACAAATCAATGTGCTTAGCAATAGCCTTCATTCTATGTATATGCCTGCTTATTAGGGCTTTCGCCCCCCCCCAGTGGCATTTTTACAAAGTCAGCTTATTGCCCCCAACAATCTGGGTCCTCATTTTACCTACCTCGGAAGGATGGAAGGCTGAGTCAACCTTGAGCCTGGTGGGATGCGAACCTGCACTAATTGCAGGCAGCTGGTGTTACTTAAGGAGGCATTAGCCCACTGCTCCACCAAGGCTCTTTTGGTAATGCATCAGGATTGCATGTCCCTACAAAAGGGGAGGAGCATTACAACACAATGCAGTGCCTTACCATGTTGCCTTCTTCAACCTCTTCCCTGCAGCTTAAACTCAGGAAAACAAATGAAGTTGAATCTGCGTTCATGCATTTAATGGAGAATCAAATCACTGGACTCCATAAAATTTAATAAACAGGTCACAATAATAATACATCTGATGCACAAATCCATATTCTGAATTTCTCACCTTTGGGACCTTTCGGCCCAACGTCGCCAGGAGGGCCTTTAAGACCAGCCAATCCCCGGGATCCAGCTTGTCCTGGGAAGCCACTGTCTCCTGGAAGTCCAGGGGAGCCAGGTGGGCCAGGTGGGCCTGGGATGCCAGGAGCCCCAAATTCAGGCCTCCGAAGACTAGCAGCCATCTGTGCAAATTGTTCTGCTCAATGAAAAGAATGAACTATTGAAGTTCATGGAGACCACTTCCAGGCCATCCCTTTCTCCCCTCTGCCTTCTCTCTTAAGCAGTTAGCGGGCAAGCGACAAACTTATCTTCCTTTCACGATTCATGAAGCAAACTATGTCATTCACTTACAGTCCTAGCGGGAATCGCTGCAAGTGCTGTGGCAAAATAAAAACTAAAGTCCCCCTTCCCCTCACAAAAGCAGAAGAAAAAGAAATGAAGAAAAGCGAACAGCCTAGTATTTGACACAAGGGGGGAAAGGGGGATGTCAGTGTCAGTCCTCTTGAGATCAGGGGTGAGAAGTGCTACCTGCACTGTTTCAAAGCTCTGCAAAAGAAAATATTGATGTTACAGCAGAAAACTGAGCTAGAGATAAGTCCGTTTTCTAATAGCAATAGTAATTGAACTCCTGGCTGTGGGCAGAGTTAGGCTGCATTCTGATCCCTGCACCATTGCATCATGGCCCCTAGCATTTTGGAATTGCAAAACTCCACATCTGATTTCAAAATGGTGGGAATCATTGGTATATAACTTTCCTAAGTTCATAATGTATTATTATGAAATTTTCTGTTGTTATAAATTGGTCAATGGTATACAGATTATTGCTGGTTGTTCACGTAGCAAGAGGTTCAAGTGAGAGTGAGATTAAGGCTTCCCTTCTGAGAGGGCCTTATTTAAAACAGCTTATTTCCCACTTCAGAATCTGGGGTCCTAAAAGCTTCATGGCCCCTTCTCCCTCAACAGGGAGGGAAGAGGTAAGTCTGATAAGGTAGAAGTAAGGTAGGAAGTAGGAAGAGGTAAGGTAACTAGCAATTGATGCCCCCCCCCGAGATAAAAAAAATCAGCTTCCATCTAGTAGACTGATTTTTGCCCTCCAGTTCTGAGACTGTTGGTGAGGTCAGTCCAGTGGCACTGACCTTATATGATCTCGGGACTTTCTGACCACGAGGGAGCCCTGAGCAGTACGTAAAGATTTCCTCCATATTCCTTCTTTGTTTCTCATTCTGACTGACAAATTGCTAATCTGGGATCTCTTTCTTTTGCCTTTCTTCCTAGGCATATGCATGGAGTACATCCTGGTAAGATGTCGCTCGCTAGGTTCTAGGCTGTGTCATCCCTATGATCTGTTTCTGGTAAATGGATCTCTTTTCAGTTATAATAATAAAACTTGCTTCATTAATACTTGCTTAAATCAGAATATTGCTCTGAGGTAGGAATGGATGGATAGATGGATGGATGGATAGATGGATAGATGGATGGAGAGAGACAGAGACAGAAAGACAGAGGGAGAGGGAAAGGAAATAGGTGCTCTGGCCCCAAGCTGCAGCCTTTCCATTTTAGAATAATTGATACTGACAAGGGAGAAGGAAACATTTATCTTGGTAGCAAAAGCACATTGGAACGGGAAATGAATGCAGTCCTCTGTTGGGCAATTTAAAAAATAGTTGCACTGAGAAGGCTTCAAATTAAATCACAAAGAGCAATAAAACCTCTTAAACTTCAGAAATACAACACTGTAACGTCCCAGCAGATCTCAGTAGCAGCCTCTAGCAAGATATTTTTCACAATAATAAAATCCCAAACCACGAGTACAATAATGCATCAAGAATCGTATCTATGGTGGTAACATGTTTATGCATATTAATAACTGAAAAAGCAGAGTTCTTATTATCTGCTCATTATATATATATATATATATATATATATATATATATATATATATATATATATATATATATATATATATATATATATAATATATACATACTATAGGAGAAAGACTGGTTATTCTGGGGCTGAGCCCTCCAATTTCTATGAACTGCTGTACGTGACACAAACATTTGAAATTTTTACCTATGTTTATGGAACTCCATAAAATGCAACATTAGGTAAAAGCAACATTATTTATGATTAATGTGTTTACACAAATTATAGCAGGATTGGGGGGGGGGAGGAAGTTCTTTTACTTAACCCATATTCCTGCTTATTGGAATAACCTTATACCCTGGCAAAGGTCTTAGATTTCTGTTGAACTTATCAATTTCAAAGCATCCTGAAAGACAGGTCACTAATCTATCTAGGTTTGACTGCTAGTTTCAGATGAGAGTTTATTCTTAGCCTTCCCTAGAGATTTAGGGATTGAATTTGCAAACATTTGCATGCAATGTATATGTTATGTCCCTTTTCCAGTGATCTGACAACCACCATAACAAGAAAGAACAAATGATTATTTAGCAGTTCCAAATATAATCCTATTAGTTTAAAAACGTGATCACAAAATCAATTTTCCATGAAGAAAATTTCCATGGAGAATATCTATGTGTGTGAGTGAGGCAGAGAGAGAGAGGGCGATCTAGAAGCTTAGGTATGTGTTTCTTGGAGAAGAGTTTAATTTTTTTCCTTAAGAAATGAATTGCTATTATTGACGCCTTGTTTTTAACTACATCTCTTCAAGAATCATAATTCTTATGGCAAAATTGTCTTCAACTGTGTCAATAGTTTAATGTCTTGATCAGTGCTTTTTTTGTAAAAGAAAAAGGTGCCGGAATTCACACATGTCATACAACCCGCCTTGCCTACCCTACAAGGTTCCATCCAAAAAAGGTGCTGGAATGCCGTTCTGAGTGTTCTATGAGAAAAAAAGCCCTGGTCTTGATCATTTTCTTTCTGCTCACTACCAAGTAAGATTCTATGTGTATCTAGATCAGGGCTTTTCAACCAGTGGTACGGGTACCACCTGTGATACAATAGCACCTGGCAGGTGGTACGTGACCATCCTAGAAAAGTGGTAGGGGAGGGGAATGAGCTGAACCAGTGGCAGCACCACACAAGCCTGAGCGAGAGATGGCTGGAGCTGCAGGGCTGTCAGGGCTCAGCGGAAGTGCCAGGATCAACACCAGGCTCCAGCTGGAGCTCGGCGCTGATCCTGGTGCTTCTGCTGAGCCCAGAAGAAGCACCGATCAGCTGGAATGTTGCAGCATCTCAAGGGTCTTGTGATTTACATTCAGATGCGTGGCAACTGATTCATATTTATGACAGTCACAGTGTCCCAGGGTCATGTGAAGAGACCAAAACCTGCTGCAAAGGGGGGGGGAATAAAAACCAAAGGACCCCCCACCCCACCCCCACTGCCAATCAAGTTTTTGACACCTTGCTAGGCGACTGGTGGTACTCGGATTCTGCCATATCCTAAAAGTGGTACAATGGGTGAAAAGGTTGAAAAGCCCTGATTCTAGATAAGACTTTACTGGCTGCATTTAGGGTTTTTTTTAAAAAAAGAGATTCTTTTTTTTCCCCTCTTCCCAGCAAACTTAGAAAAGCATATGCTGTATTTGCTGGTAGCATGTTCCATCTAAAACTGGAACTTTGTACTGGCACTGTTATAAATCAGTGACACTATTTTTTAAATAACAGTCCTTTCCCTTAGTCCTGATTTTCCCTGAACATGGAGGATCTTGCCTAAAAAAGCATTCTGGAGAATTCAAAAGCTCGCAATTATTATAAAATGTCAAAAGTGCTCCCTCTGTGGATCAGTTGAGCTTTGAATTAATTTCAATTATTGCTGTATATTTATTCCTTGCCTTAGTCTTGACAGCTCTATGCAGGACGTAGTACCTGGTAGGATAAAACATACCTTGCTTCTTTATGTACACAATAGCCCTGTGGAATAAGTTGGGTTGTGTGAGGGAGTGATTGGACTTGATAGAGTAGGAAACCTGAATCTTACACTTTAGCTTTTATATTCAGTAACTCTGCTGGATTTTAAAAAAAACTAGTGTAAGACGATGCAGGGCGAAATGAATGCAAGAGCTGACAAAAACGAAACATGCATGCATGCATGAAATTGTAGAGTTTGCTACACATGCAAATAAACTCATGACCAAACCTTAAAAAGATATAAGTAGAATATTTTTATTTACCTTGTATTACTCTCATGCAAACCTGTTTAATATGCAGATCAGTCGGCTCTCTGCCCTGAAACAAGCACAGCATTAAAATAACAGTGACTGTGTGAGGAGGGAGTAGATGGGAATATAAACAGTAAAGGGAACAATTCTGCAGCTGCAAGCATATTTTCAAGCCTGCAGATTGAAGCAATTTCAATAAAACACAAGGAGCAGAAAGCCAAGAATGAGAATCCAAGCCATTACAGGACGCTGGGAGAGCCCTTTGTGCTGCTTCCTAGCGCCTTACTTCAAAAAGGAGACCACCAGAAGAAGATGGGAGCTGAGCATGTGGGGCATGAGAACAGAGGCAAGGAGGGACACTCCATAGAGCCTGGCACACCACCTGAGTAGGAAACTCTGCTAGTCCAACTCAGCATCTTGCTTAAGAGTTGCAAAGAATTCTTACTGCTCCCTTTGTCTATAGCATGTTCAAGTTCATTATCACACAAATCCAAGTGCACTTTAGCAAAAAAAAAAAAAAAGCACCTTCACGGATGAATGTCAGCAAGGGACAATTTTAAAAGTGAAAAGCATAGTGGTTGTTTTTTTATTATTTATTTTTTTATCCCTATTTATATCCTGCCCTTCTCCGAAGACTCAGGGCGGCTTACAATCTAAAGCACAAATCAAATGTGCTTAGCAATAGCCTTCATTCTATGTATATGCCTGCTTATTAGGGTTTTCGCCGCCCCCAGCGGCATTATTACAAAGTCAGCTTAATTGCCCCCAACAATCTGGGTCCTCATTTTACCTACCTCGGAAGGATGGAAGGCTGAGTCAACCTTGAGCCTGGTGGGATGCGAACCTGCACAAATTGCAGGCAGCTGGTGTTACTTAAGGAGGCATTAGCCTACTGCTCCACCAAGGCTCTGGTTGAGGAACGGTTACTTTTTCCAATGAAAATAAGTGCATTGACTGTGCTGGGGTAGGACCTTCTCAATGGCAATTGTATTATTCAGAGTCTAGGATTAACTCTCAAAGGTGGATTGCCTGCCCCGTTCACTTCATGGATTTAGTTCTACCTGCTCTTTCCTGCTGCCTGCACAAAATTACTGAAATATATTTCATTAGTGGTTCCAACTGTTTCCCAAAACTCTTATGTTGCCATGTGTAAATTCAGCTGAAAGAATATTATGGCTGACATCTTAGATACCTCAGACCGTAGAGGATCCAGAACACTAATAGATTCGCAACGGACCTGTTAGAAATATACTGTTGGTTCTCAAGTGAGGCTACAACTGGGGCAGGTCACGTTTCCCTGGAGAGGTGGGCCAAGTCACCCTCAAGCTCTATTTGCAAGCACAAGCCATCTATGATCCTTGAGATCCTTCTGGAGACTCTGAGAGACCCAGACAATTGCTTCACTTTCAGACTTTTGCTTCAAAGTCTTGAAATGTAATGGCAGTGCAGGGGCTTGTCAGAAGCCCTTGCGCAGGATGCAGAAGGCCTCTGGAAGTGATCTCTGTGCTACGTTAAAGATTTGGGTAAAAAAAAAAGGTGGTCTTCGAGGCTCTTGCAGTTTGTAACGTGCTGCTTTAGCTAGAACAGCACTGGTGGAACACTCCACACACAGCCTATCAAGGACGGTGACAAAAAAAGAGATAATCTAAATTCATAGCTAAACAGCCGTGCTAGCAAGCCAAGGAGTATGAAATAAACATTCTTCTTCCTTCGTCTGTTCTTCTATAATGCTGGAATTGCGCTTGCTAGGGCAAAGCTCATATTGTAAAAAGAAGCTGTCACTTACCGCTGGTCCCTGGCTGCCAGGCAGCCCCGGAAGCCCTTGTTCCCCTTGCAAACCACGGGGGCCAAGTGGCCCACGAAGTCCTTCTATGCCAGGCATGCCACGGTTTCCTTCTGGCCCACGTGAACCAGTTTCGCCAGGATTCCCAACCTTACAAAGACAGGGGCAAGAAATAAACAGCAGACTCATCCCTTGTAGAAACGACTTTCCTTATATTATTCCAGGAATCGGCCCACAATTAAAGTTTAGCACACCAGAACAGCTCTGGTTCCTTCTTCGTGAGATTTGTGATAACTTTCTTGACACCTTGTTCAATGATAAAGGTGAGCTTGCTAAATGAGAAGGCTGTTGAATAAACAGGCAATGAATGCTGTCTTCTTTTATCTCCTCGAAGGTAAGTTTCCAGTGAATCTATAAGATTCATTCCCAGACATGTAGATTTCCACCTACTACTGACTATATACCTTTTTCTGATATGCTGTTATGGCACCATAACATTTCACATTATTTTTGATCTGCCATTCTAGAAAGAAGTCCTAGGAGGGAGAAATAACCTGGAAATCCGATGTAGCACCTTACGTTTCAGTGGGGTTTTTTATTATTATTTTGATAGAGGTTGGGTTCTTCTCTTAAACCAGAAAAGAAGCTTCCGCATAGCAAGTAGCATTTGATTTCCCCTGTCCCCACAGGCATCTGTGCACTGAAACATAATTTAAGCAATATGAATCCCCGAAGCAATTCCAAACTCCTGTCTTTGCACAAATCCTATAAATATATTAAATATTTAAAAACAGCTTAACGACCCGAAGGCTATAAACTACAAGGGCATTTAAGCTTGTCATTTTTTTTTTCTATTCTATTAATATTACTGTCAAGGAAAGAAATATCAGATAAGATAGAATTTGGCCATATAAGCATTTGAGATGGTGGTGAGCTATTTCTCTTCTTGGGGAAAAAGAAAACAGGATGGTACAGGGGGTCCTCAACTTACAACCATAATTGAGCCCAAAATTTTATGTTACTAAGTGAGAAATTTGTTAAATGAGGTTTGCCCCATTTTACAACTTTTCTTGCCACAGTTGTTAAGTGAATCACTGCAACTGTTAAATTAGTAATAAAGTTGTTAGGTAAATCTGGTTTCCCCATTGACTTTGCTTGTCAGAAAGTCACAAAAGGGGATCACATGACCCCGAGACACTGCAACCATCATAAATACAAGTCAGTTGTCAAGCATCCGAATGTAAATCACATGACCATGTTCATAAGTGTGAAAAACAGTCATAAGTCATCTTTTCCAGCAGTGTTGCAACTTTGAACCATCACTAAATTAATTGTTGTAAATTGAGGACTACCTATATTGTTGCAAGCAGCAGAGGGAGGGAGGGAGGGAGGGAGGGAGGGAGGGAAGGAAGGAAGGAAGGAAGGAAGGAAGGAAGGAAGGAAGGAAGGAAGGAGGGAGGGAGGGAGGGAGGGAGGGAGGGAGGGAAAGAAGGATAGGAGGCATGGCAGCTGGCCTTCACTAGAAATTACTTTCAAAAGTTATGGCAATGGGCCACAACGGTTCCAAATGCAATGCCTATGAGAAGAACAGGCTTTCTCCTGTGTGGTTATTAAGTAGCGTTTTCACCCAATAAGAATGTGATTCTTTGGCTGCTGCTAAACTCCATCTCCCAACGTCCCTCCTCCAAGAGGCCGCTGTGAGGACTAAGGGACAGAAAGTCACATCTCTGCAGTGTGCTTCTTGATAACCTTATAGAAATGTGTCACTCGCTCACTCACATTGCAAATCTGTGCTGTGCTGCAGGTCTCACTGAAAGAAACATGCCCCTTTCTCATGAAAAGCTTATGGAAAACCAGCCACCCAAATCCCTAAAAACCTCCTCTGTGACTGGATGAGTTGCCGATACTTTTGTGGATCATTGGAGCACAGTGTTAACCTAAATATTTCAGCACTGAAAAAGGTAGCAGAATTATGTTTTTGAAGCCCATTTTGTTACAGCCATTTTGCTGACCTGCCAACACTTTCAACAATGCCATCCCTATATTCGTGCATTATATTAATGTTTTCATTATCGATACAGTAGATAGCCACATGATATCAATCTTAGCTCCTTTCTCTAGATTTCCAGCTGAAAGTGAGACGAGCAGTCCTCGCCTTATGACCACATTTGGGACCACAACTGCGTTCCCGCTTAATGTGATTCATTAAGTGAGTCATCACATGACCGCGCTTGATTGCACAGCCTTTTCTGGCCATGGTTGTTGAGCAAATCACAATGATCGTTAAGAGGATCTGATTCCCCTCATTGACTCTGCTTGTCATAAGCTGAGTGGGAAGGACACACCTGGCAATGACATGACCCTGCTAGGCTGCCACTGTTGCGAAAACATGCCCAGCGGCCAAATTTCAATCACGTAAAAACAGGGATGGCTGCAACTGTTGTAAATGAGAGAACCGATCATAAGCCACTTTTTCAGTGACGTCGTAACTTTGAACAGTCACTAAATGAATGGCCGTAAGTTGAGGACTATCTGTAATTACATATGGATCAGATGGTTTGGGGGCAGCGAGGAGACTACCTATGTGGACATGCCCAGCGGCCAAATTTCAATCACGTAAAAACAGGGATGGCTGCAACCGTTGTAAATGAGAGAACCGATCATAAGCCACTTTTTCAGTGACGTCGTAACTTTGAACAGTCACTAAATGAATGGCCGTAAGTTGAGGACTATCTTTAATTACATATGGATCAGATGGTTTGGGGGCAGCGAGGAGACTACCTATGTGGATGGCAACAGATGTAATAAATGGTTGCAACCAACGTAGAAGAACTGGCTCATTGACTCAAATGCACAGATGAAAAGAAAGCCCCCTAGTGGTGACTATGCATAGAATGGATAAGATGAGAATATTCCGAGAGAGCAGTAATTGCAGCACGTAGGAGAGTGTTGTTTTTTCAAATTGTAACTCAGTTCCACTAAGGCAGGGGTAGGCAACCTTGACTCTTTTATGACTCGTAGACCTCAACTCCCAGAATTCCTCAGCCAGCATGGCTGGCTGAGGAATTCTGGGAGTTGAAGTCCACGAGTCATAAAAGAGCCAAGGTTGCCCTACCCCTGCATTAAGGCATTACCTTGTGTATTTCAGAAATTCAATATAGTCCTCTAGTATTCAAGCTCTATTAAGCTTGAATGGTTACTATAGTCCTCTGCCGTTCACAGACATAAATTGCAAAGCCTTTTTGCCCATTCTAAACCATTCAGGGCCCATTTTTCCAATTCAGATCATTATATCTGCTTAGTCATATATGAACAAATGGCATCCTCTTGCCGTCTTCAGTATTTTTCTTCCCTTCACATGAGTAATGACAAATAACACTTTATAACATATAACAATATTTCTCCATTAGTCCTCACCAGGAAACTAGGTCTAATGGCTTTCAGACAAGGTGGGTTACTAAACTAACTTTTCATGTTCCAGCCTGTTCAAATGTCATTAACTATAATTTTCCACTGCAGACACCACTGAGTCAACAAATGCTGGTCCCACTCCAGACACCACCGGCACATGTCGCCACACATCCCGAGAAATGTGGAAGCCCTTGAGTTTATCTAAAAAAAAGACCTGCAACATCTTTTAATGTTTAATTCAACAGTTACTCCAAAAAAATTTTTTTTTAAAAAAGCTCTATATCAGAATTTTACCATGGAGGTGAGTTTAATTTTGCACCTTCCACATATTGAAATGAAATCGATAATTTGCAAAAGTGGAAAGCAATCTAAGTAACAAGAACCAACTTGAGAAAATATATAGATAGAGGCAGGGTTCCAATCAGTACTCTTCCCCTTGTTTATTTTGGGATACTGCTAACTACAATTTTAAAGTAACTTTTAAACCAGATCAGATGTTGCATCCTGACTGCAAAGCAATTGGACACACGGCTATGCAGAAATCTGAACCTCGGATAAGGATGCCAAGGGTTTAAGCCTTAGCAGTGATGCTCTCTGCTCTAGAAGGTGTGCAGACCTGGATACCGCCCTATATAGAAATTGACTTCACAGGTGCTGCTTTGCCGATGCTTAATTCTAAACCCTTCATTCCTTTCCCAGGTTTTTTATTTGCTTTTATTGTTTACCAACCTTGTAATGTATTGGCTTGAATGCTGGGTTAATTTCACATGTGTTGTCAACTGCTGCTCCTTATTGTATGTATGGGGTAACGGTTACTGTCTGGGCCAGACTGACTGTCTATGAGGGCGGAGCCATAGGTTGAGGCAGAGAATGCCTCCTTCAAACCTATTGGCTGCCGCCTAGTGGCCAACTGCATAAATAGCTGCGCAGCAGCTATTGCTTTGCTTCTGTTCCTGTTAACTTCTGAGTAAATCAGTTCCTGCTTACAACGCCTCGTCTTGCTTTATGCCTACCGAACCAAATATACAACAAACTTCATTTTTACATGCTCATCCCTCCTCCATTCTCCACATTTCTCACTTTTGGAAAAGTCTCTAGAGTATAACCCACACTTTTGGTTTGTACCGTCTTAACTTCTTTCCTTAGGGAACAGAATATTTTAACATATTTGTGAACGCAAACAACTACCCTCTTTTTTTGCCACATTCTGTTGATTTATTATGTTTTGGATTTTCAGTAACCCTGCAGTTCATCATACTTACAGTTCCTTTAGGGCCTGGCAAACCCGCATCACCCTAACAAAGCAAGATGAATGATGTCAGGATGGCATAGATATGTGCTGTCTGACATATAATCAATTCCATATGATTCTTTCTACATATACTGTACAGGTATTATCACAATTACAGGAAAGGACGAATCTTAGCGGGATGCTTCAAAAGGATGAAAAGCAATAACCAGAAACTCCACCACACATTTTAAAGTTAAAATATTCAGTTACACCTTAGCTGAGTTT
>NC_139512.1:235287240-235452660 GCF_947247035.1 Vipera ursinii
GAGAATTTGTTTAGGAAATAGTGAATTGTGGAAGAACATAGATGGGAATGACGCTAGTTTTCTTTTATTTTAGTTCTTTATACATATTTAGTATTATTAAGGATTGGTTTACTCTATATAAGCTAGAGAGTGATGGATTTTAGAGTTTATAATTGTTAGTATATGATTGTTTATGATTGCTTTTTAGATATATACCTTGTATTTTGCTCTGGGAAGTCGGGGGGGGAGGGGGGAGGAGGGGAAGTAGGGGGGGTGAGGCAGGGGAGGGAGGAGGGAGAGGGGGAGGGGGGGAGATAGGGGGGAGGTAGGGAGGGGAGGAGGGAGGGGGAAGGGGTTTTTTTTAAAGGAAAACTGTATTTTAAAACTTTTCAATAAAAAAAAAATCCATAAACAGATAACCACCAGATAAAAGATTTTCTTCTTCCTCCTAATAGAAATGAAACCCCAGAATGGAAACTATTCCTATGCTTATAAAGCAGAGCCCCAGCCTTTAAAACACCAAGAAAGAGGAAATATTCACTCTAGCAACAGCTACTAGAGCAAAGTTTAGCTATTCTATTTATGTGAGGGAGCAATTCACTTCTTAACCTTCAGCTGAGCATATCCTTAGGCCATATTAAATTGCCTAACTTTATCTGAAAAATGCTGATTATATTATACATTTCTGTTATAATAGTCTAAACATGAACATAAGCCTACGCATCCATACTGATTGAAAGCTCTTCTTTGGCTAAAAATATTAAACCAATATTGCCAGGTAAAGTACCTTGAAATGTGATTTAACCTGGAAACTCTTCTTAGCTGTCTCACTGTTGCAGTAGCACCAGTTTATCTTTTCTATGTTATTATATCAGGCCTGTGTATATACACGTACGCATCCATGCAAGCCAGAGTCATGCTGAGAATCAATGCCATATTAATAGCAGCTACCAGCTTTCAGGTTATAAACCTCGTGGCTGTTTTACAACAGACTCTGGAATGTTTTCTTACCCAAATATTACTTCAACGTTTTATATTTTATAACATTTTTTTAAAAAGTTGCTGGAAATGTATCCCACTCCTTCACATAAACTTCATTTATGT
This sequence comes from Vipera ursinii, assembly GCF_947247035.1. Taxonomy (NCBI): domain Eukaryota; kingdom Metazoa; phylum Chordata; class Lepidosauria; order Squamata; family Viperidae; genus Vipera; species Vipera ursinii. Next base: position 235,288,324 of record NC_139512.1, read on the forward strand.
CAGGCTTCAGCAAAAATCTAGCCCACTTGTGCTGTTGGTAAAAAAAACAAAAACAACAACAACAACTAAGCACTGTCAGACATGGCTAATTCTAAGCCAGGGCTAAGAACTCAGAAGTTCAAAAACAGGGACAACCATTTCTACGTATCTAAGAAAGTGTTGCTGTGACTGTGCCCGGTCATTGGGAATCAACCACGTCTCAGGAAGATTTTGTATTTTCCTGACATTGCACAACTCTGTCTTGAAAGTTCTGCAACAGAAGAGGTTTCTTCACTGCTTTTGTAAGGTTGCAGGAACATACAGTATCAGCCTGTTTCCAGGGTTACGTTCAATTTCCTGTAAATGGGCTTTCACTCAGACTGCTGATTTTTCCTTCCTCATCATCCCTGCAGCTCCCTATCTGCTCAAGGGCTAGGGAGTCATGCCTAAGAGCGGATATAATAATAATAATAATAATAATAATAATAATAATAATAATAATAATAATAAGAAGAAGAAGAAGAAGAAGAAGAAGAAGAAGAAGAAGAAGAAGAAGAAGAAGAAGAAGAAGAAGAAGAAGAAGTAGTAGTAGTAGTTGGAAGGGACATTGGAGATCATCTAGTCCAACCCCCTGCTCAGGCAGGAAACCCTATACCATTTCAGACAAATGGCTGGCCAGTCTCTTCTTAAAAACTTCCAGTGTTGGAGCATTCACCACTTCTGGAGGCAGGTTGTTCCACTGGTTAGTTGTTCTAACTGTCAGGAAGTTTCTCCTTAGTTCTAGGTTGCTTCTCTCCTTGATTAGTTTCCATCCGTTGCTTCTTGTCCTGCCTTCGGGCGCTTTGGAGAATAGCTTGACTCCCTCTTCTTTGTGGTAGCCCCTGAGATATTGGAACACTGCTATCATGTTACCCCTCACCCTTCTCTTCATTAAACTACACATACCCAATTCCAGCAACCGTTCCCTATATGTTTTAGCCTCCAGTCCCCTAATCATCTTTGTTGCTCTTCTCTGTACCCTTTCTAGAGTCTCGACATCTTTTTTTACATTGTGGTGACCAAAACTGGATGCAGTATTCCAGGTGTGGCCTTACCAAGGCATTGTAAAGTGGTATTAGTACTTCACGTGATCTTGATTTGAAAGGAAAGAATCTGCTCTGCTGTGCTGATGCTGTTCTGGGTGGATACCACTGGATTTCAGTACCACTGCTAGTATGAAAGCAGTGTTTTTCATATGGATTTCCTTTTTTTTTTACTAATTGGAATAGTACTCCAATCCTCAAGATAGGATTATTGTAGAAGGGATTATTTTCTTCATACGTGAAGATGTCTTAAGGAACTCATTGAGTGTCCTTTAATTCCTTCTTTAATATTTAACTTAAAACTGGAACAATTTGCCCGTATTGTAAGGTAATTTAAAGAACATTCAGACATAAAAGTGGCTAACGTAAAAAAAAAAACAGCTTTTATATGCTGATAAAATACGCCATATAGTAATTGTAAATGTTCTGCACTCAGATTTATTGATATGGTACAACAATATGGCATGCTGTCAGACTATTCAGTTAACAGAAGCAACTCTCATACGCTTCTGTTAGGCTCCGTTAAATCTATGGAAATTTGTTTTATTGGGTATCTTAAATATTTGGAAATAATTATTTCAAGAAAACTTTTTCTCATTTGGAGATGAAAATATATTAGATTGTTTGTATCTGATCAGTGTTTATGACAGTAGTAAAGCTTAAAGAACCAATGAGTAGACCAGTCTCTTGGAATCTCTTCAGATAAGATCAAGATAGGAGATCACCCACATATATTGCATCCAGATAACTATTCCTTGTGGGGACACTGTAAGACAGTGGTTTTCTGCCAAGTTTGAGTGCTGGGAAAGGACAGGAATCAGCCATAGCTAGAGGAGACTTTTGAAGACTGGAATCAGAAAATAGTAGCCACAATATCAACAATTCAGTAATGATGTCTGTTAATGATGTCTGCTTCTATGGATCAACTATGTCCAAAATATCTTATTAAAAACGTCAGATATAGAAGAAATTTTAGCTGACAAGATAGAGATGGTATCAAAAGCGGATTTACCACTGACAGGCCAAGAGAATGATTTAGAGAAAGGTTATTACGTGGGATCTAAAAAAAAAAACCTTGAAAGAGAAATACAACCGAAAAATTAAGAGAGTAATCTGCATAGCTTTTTCCTATTTGAATTAGAAAAGAGGCTTGTTAAAGCCTTGAAGAACTCTGTGCAATGGGACAAAGAAGAAATGAAGAGAAATCAAATCCTACAACTATATTTGACTGTACTACAAATTAAGACTATTAGAAGTAAAAGGAAGGAATATAAAATTGGTTGATCAAGTTTAAGCAAGATACGTTATTACTTTTGGTAACCCTTTATGGACTTTCTCATCACAACTGAAAAGATGATGCTTTATGAATTTGTCCATAAGAGAAACGATATTTATGGGATAAAGTGATAATTGTTTCTATCAGTTAAAGGGGGTGAAGAATCATTACGTTTGTATTTGTTGTGATGAAGGTTGGAAGTCACTTCTCTATATATTTCTTTTTTTCTTCCGTATATTCTCTTTTCTTTTTTCTTGCATTTTTTACTCTTTTCTATTATCTTTTCTTTCAGATTTAGTATAAGATTTTACATTATTTTATAAATAGATATAGAAATATATGAAAGTAGAACAATCCTATGAACTTATGGGGTGTATATTGCAAAAATTAACTCCTATGTTAGTACTCTTAACTTATTTTAAATAGATTGATTATTAAGAAGTATGGAAAGACAAGCCCCTTATCAAGCCTACATAGTAGACTTGAACCACGTAGTATAGATCACATCTACTTTTATTGAAATAGCTATAGTAACAGAATCTTGCAGGTCTGAATGTGCTTCCCCTCCCATTACTTTATTTTTGTGTGAACTAGAAAGAAGATTGTCCGAAACATTTTCTCCAATTGCTTTCTTGATCTAGGTAGGATGAAGCTCCACTTATTTGATCACTGTCTTGGTAGAAGCTCTTCCTCTGGTCTTTAAGGGCCATTCCCTATGCCCTCTATACCCCTATATTTTTTTAATCTAAACTGCAGTTTTTGATGGTTTTATGATTATTGTAGGTAGGCGGTCATAGAAATCAGTCATAAAACAAACCAACACACTTTCATGCTTTTTAACTTTATCACTGGGCATATGTTTTAACTTTTGTTTAACTTCTGTAGTGAAATTGATTGTCCTTTTACAAGAAAAGACAGCAGCCGGTTCGCACCACTTTGGCAGAATCGGTAGCTAATGTTTTGTTGCCCAGGCCCAGAATGGCATCCGCAAAGAGAACCAGTTGTTCACGTATTTGAATCCCACCACTGACTGCCAGTCTTAGACTGTTTGTGTGTTCATTCTCTGCTTCTAAACAGGATCTCTATGGACAGAATGGAAAGATTGACCAATATTATTCTGTGTGGTCAAGGTTTACTGCTGCATTTAAAAACTGAGCTGATGCTTTAAAAAGGCTATTATAGGTATGGGTTTGTTTAGTGTGTTTATTTTTCTTTCTGTATTCCTTTCTATTTATTAAAGCAGTTTGTAAGGAAAGTTTGACTTTCAGACTTTCAGTTCTGAAATTTCCTAGTGGTCTCCAATCAAGCCTCAGCCAAGGTTATCTAGCTAGTTAACATCATCTACAAAACATACCGGTATATGATTTATTTTAAATTCCTATCCAGCCATGAGGCTTCCTTTGTGACTCTGAGCCTGTCTCAGCCTAATCTGTCACACAAGAGCCGGCAGTGCCAGCAGTGTGCTGCAGCTGCCAAAAAAGCCAACACAGTGCTAGGCTGCATTAACAGAGGGATAGAATCAAGATCATGTGAAGTACTAATATCACTTTACAATGCTTTGGTAAGGCCACACCTGGAATACTGCATCCAGTTTTGGTCACCACGATGTAAAAAAGATGTCAAGACTCTAGAAAGGGTACAGAGAAGAGCAACAAAGATGATTAGGGGGCTAGAGGCTAAAACATATAGGGAACGGTTGCTGGAATTGGGTATGTCTAGTTTAATGAAGAGAAGGGTGAGGGGTGATATGATAGCAGTGTTCCAATATCTCAGGGGCTGCCACAAAGAAGAGGGAGTCAAGCTATTCTCCAAAGCACCTGAAAGCAGGACAAGAAGCAACGGATGGAAACTAGTCAAGGAGAGAAGCAACCTAGAACTAAGGAGAAACTTCCTGACAGTTAGAACAACTAACCAGTGGAACAACCTGCCTCCAGAAGTGGTGAATGCTCCAACACTGGAAGTTTTTAAGAAGAGACTGGCCAGCCATTTGTCTGAAATGGTATAGGGTTTCCTGCCTGAGCAGGGGGTTGGACTAGATGACCTCCAATGTCCCTTCCAACTTCTTCTTCTTCTTCTTCTTCTTCTTCTTCTTCTTCTTCTTCTTCTTCTTCTTCTTCTTCTTCTTCTTCTTCTTCTTCCTATTATTTATTATTATTATTATTATTATTATTATTATTATTATTATTATTATTATTATTATTATTATTATTATTATTATTATTATTATTATCGTAGTGAAGATAAAGTGGGAGGAACAAGTGCCAGATATTATGCCTTGAGCATCTGAGAGAGGAATGTTTTAATCTAATCCTCCCAAAGAAACAGAAGCAACCTTCTCTACATCCCATAACTAAATGCTAAAACAGGAGGCCCTTGAGGCAGCAAACTCTTATTTAAAACACAATAGTTATCTGATCCCAATGCAGACAACCTTTCACGTGAGGGGAAACAATGTTCAAAATTAATGTGGCTAAACATTTCTTGTCAAGTTGCATAAAACAGAGATCAAGTGTCCTTTAATAAGAGAGCCAGGAGATCAAGGGCTTTGCAGACAATATATCTACCAACACTGTTTTGCAACTCAACATTTTCTGTGAAACTGTTTGAAGTTCTCAAGTAGCGCAAATTTGCAACAAAATCACACTTTTCCCTGTAACTAACTATATTCAGAAAAAAGATTGGATTAATACGTGTACAGACTGCAATAGAAGTCAAGTGTTTAGATAACCCAAAAGGTAAAGTTTTCCATGGTCAACCATATTTAGATTATGTTATGATCACATGAACATCCTGTTGCCAGCTTTTATCGGCACTCTCCCACATCAATATCCAGATTAGAACATTAGTTTTCAATGAATGTAGTATATTTAAACTGAAGTCAGAGGGAAAAGGTATTTAAAACAGATTTAAAAGGCTTCAGCAGTAACCTAAACTCTTCAAGCATATTTGTAGCTAAATGTGAAAATATGACATGAACATTTTACAGTCATGCTTTTTTTACTTATAACCAACACCAAGACTGCATGTAACTATTTTTTTAAATAGAATTATTCCAGTATATGTTGGTAGAATGTCACCTTAGGTTGATTAGACTGAAATCAACACAAATATCTGAAAAGAGAAAATGCTGATCCCTGAGGCCAGCTGTCATTAGCTTGGTAACACCCAAATATATTTCAATTACTATAATTCCCATCCAGGATGGCTTCATGGAGAGCACTAGATTGGAAAAGACTGACCTAAAATATTAAATTGTTTCCTCTTCTCTTTACCAATTCCATCAATTACTCAAATACAAGGTGTAAGGAGCCTCGTGTTAGTTTGGTATACTGATAAAGCCAGTAGACGTTCAAGATAACAAATAAAATTCCATGTAAAAACAGAATGATTCAACATTACCCAAACAAAATTTTTAAAACTGAAAGAGCTGGAATATTTCTTGCAGTAAAACCATAAATTGGCATTAAAAATACTTAAAACTTGACAAATAGGAAGGCCACTAATGATGACTGCTGATAGCAGAAAACTCCACAGGCCTTTTACTCTGAATAGCAAATCAGGGCCCCAAACATTGGCCCGTTAAGAGTAGCAGATGCTAGAACAAGCATCTGAATTTATATCAGATTGCATTTATGTGTATTAGCTCCAAAATCACTATTTGTTGCATGTCCAAAGTGCTTCCAACATGATGCATCCTCAAACTGAAATAACCAATGACACCGTTCATCAACTCACTGTGTGAAATATTACTCCTTCATGCTTTATATCAGGGGTCCTCAAACTTGGCCCTTTTATGACTTGTGGACTTCAACTCCCAGAATTCCTCAGCCAGGCATGCTGGCTAAGGAATTCTGGGAGTTGAAGTCCACAAGTCATAAAATGGCCAGGTTTGAAGACCCCTGCTTTATATAATGTAAAACTTCTGGAACATCAGGATATACCTTGCTCCATATGGTAAAGAGTAAGTCTTGCCAGAATCACTTTCATAATGCTCTCTCCATGGCCAGTGGTGGAGGTGGCACCAACACTATTATCTGCATAACCACCACTTCCTGGGAAAGATAAAAAAACAGCATTTTAGTAACCCACTTCTCCAATCAGTATCTATGTATTACACGGTATAGGCCAGGGATAATATCAACTATATTTTGGGGACTTATTAACAATGAAGGGGCTCAAGCAGAATGTAATTGTCTCAGCTTTCATGAAATTATAAAGAGAAAGGTAAACGGTGGAACAGAACACACACACCCCAATGCGTCCCCAGAAAAGAATGCCTACGAAGCTGCTTCCATGAGAAAAGCATGTTCAGAGAACATATTTTAGTATTTGAACAAACATTCCCAAAATATTTCACACTTTCCACTCCATCAACTTATCTCGATATATGGTGTTTCCTAAAAGCTATGAAATCATCTCATCTTAAGAAAACATGCCGTTCAATAAAAATAGCTTTGTTTGAACTACAAACCGAACAGTTGCTTGCTGGTTCCACTTCAGTGCTTTACATTTTTCCTGTTCAGATTTAAAGGATCTGGTTCTTTATGGAGCAGGGATGGCCTCCAGAAGACCTACAAGCCCTTATTATTTCTGGAATGCAGTCACTGAGCATTATGAAATTATTACTGGTCATGGTGCATTTTATGAGAATGAGAAGACACATCTATGGTATTGTTCTACCTATGCATGCTGTATCACCAACGCGGCCAAGCCGTTTGTTAGTAAGTCCTCCTGTTGATGTTGCACAAGCTACATTTCCTGCACTGTCGATAGCAACGGCTCCAACTGTTCCAAGGTCTCTGCCAAAAATAGCATTTCAGACAATTAGCTGCAGATCTCAAAGCATTTGACAAACAAACACAGCATCTGTTAGCATAGGTAGCTATTTTTCAAGTATGAAATGACAATAGGCCATCTTCAGACTGAAGCCATGAGTCTCTAAGCAGGTTCATTTAGAGGACTTAGCAAAGCAACACAGCCAGGTTACTGCACTATGGGGTTTATACTTAAGCTGCCACAGACTTTAACTTATGTAAAATTATTATAATCCCAGATTTCTATTCAGTTTAAAGAAGGGGTCTTCAAACTTGGCCCTTTTATGACTTGTGGACTTCAACTCCCAGAATTCCTCAGCCAGCGTGCCTGGCTGAGGAATTCTGGGAGTTGAAGTCCACAAGTCATAAAAGGGCCAAGTTTGAAGACCCTGGCTTAAAGTTTTTCCTCTTTTCTCACAAATGGCCTTTGACAGCGTGGACAAATAGGATATTTCTTGTGGACTACTATCATTCTCATTTTCTTGCAATTGCTTTGGGCTGCTACAGCTACTAAATCCCACAAATTGCAATTCTGTTATCAAAATAAATGAAAAGTCAGTATTTTTAACACCAAAATCCTTCCAGATCACTTCAAAGACCTATTTAAATGACTGGTCTCAAACTCAAATCATTACAAATGCTGCAGGGCTGGTTAATTAGACCAAAGGCTACAACACTGAGGTCATTTTATATATTGACAGAACTGTGTCTTAAAATCTTGTGAAGTGCATGAAAAAGAATTGCAGCACACAATTGTACTACACCTCTCTCATTCTCTCAGTAGCTTTCCAGTGCTGTTGATTCTTAATTAACAGATGTGCAACAAGGCTGCCTCTATCTTTCTGAAGAGCAACCTTTATGTGAACTGAGATCCCACCATTGTTTTCCTACGCAAGGCCTCTCTTTCAGCTGAAGTGCCCTGGGAGGGTGAAGGAACACGGCCATCACAGTGAGGGTCGAAGCCAAAGCTTGATCCCCCTATCATTCATTGCCACATCTTACAAATTTAGAATACAATACACCCGGGTAGGGTAGAGTAGCTGCACTCTTAGCCTTGCACTTCACAACCAAGACTGTCTCGTTCACACTGCCGCACACCTCCCGATTAAGGCTTTAGAGCAGGGGTAAGCAACCTTGGCTCTTTTATGACTCATGGACTTCAACTCCCAGAATTCCTGAGCCAGCATGCTGGCTCAGGAATTCTGGGAGTTGAAGTCCATGAGTCATAAAAGAGCCAAGGTTGCCTACCCCTGCTTTAGAGGGAAAAACACAGCTCCATTCCTGAGTTGGGCTGTGATAGTGCAACAGTGCAGGGCTAGGAGTTACTATCCAGTCTGTCCCACCAGGTGCAGAGCCACAGTTTTCATTCTAAACCGGTACCAAAGAGATGCTACAACAATGGCAGGTGCAGCCATCTCTCAGCCTGCACCACCAAAGCCATTAGGTCTGAGCCTCTTCTACATCAGCCTAAGTTGAGAGCATTGGCATACTTCTGCACTGCACTACCACTGGCTGTCACTCTCACGCTACAAGGTGTGAGCTGCAGTTTTGAGCTCTTGCTCCAAACCCAGTTTCTTGCTTCACACAGCCACAAAAGTTAAGAGGAAGACAGGAGAAATTGCATGTAGCAGCTTCCAGTAGTAAACATTCGGAAGAAACGCTCCCTCTGAATTTGGGGAAGAGATTATGTGGGTTGATTGCTCTTCTTTAATTTTCTTCATTCAAGCAGACAGAACACCAACGCTGATAGTTACTTTTGACATTCCTGAGGGTTCCAGTCAGCCTCAAGGTTTTTCTTCCACCTCTCCAATGACCTTTCAGTGATTAATTTTTCTCCAGGAACCTCAGGAATTCCCATGGCCCTAGCAAAGGCAGAGGCCCCTTGGTCAGTCAGCAACATGTGGTCCGTCTGAAGGAAAGAGGAGAGAAGCAGCCACTCAAATTGCTGCGCAAATCAGTTTCAAGCCACGTACACACAACCAAATAGAATGGCATTTCAGCAGCATCCCGTATGTAATGTTGTTTGCCAAATACTTGCGGCAAATGCTATAGCACAAAGAAAGAGGTGCACATTTTAATGCATTCGTTCATTTCTGCCTTCACTTAAGAGAAAAATTCTGAACCTGGGCAAGAATGCCACCAGAAATTGATGATGTGTCAATATAATTTGAGGGACGCGGTGGCTCAGTGGGTTAGGACGCTGAGCTTGTCGATCAGAAGGTTGGCAGTTTGGCGGGTCGAATCCCGAGTGCCGCGTAACAGAGTAAGCGCCTGTTACTCGTCCCAGCTTCTGCCAACCTAGCAGTTCGAAAGCACGTAAAAATGCAAGTAGAAAAATAGGGACCACTACGGTGGGAAGGTAACAGCGTTCCGTGCGCCTTTGGCATCTAGTCATGCTGGCCACATGACCACGGAGACGTCCTCGGACAAGCGCTGGCTCTTCAGCTTTGAAACGGAGATGAGCATCGGCCCCTAGAGTCGGAAACGACTAGCACGCATGTGCAGGGGAACCTTTACCTTTTACAACATAATTTTGATTTCTTCAATTCCAGGGATAGAATCACCCATCTACTTTAAAGGGAGGCATGAAAGAGATGGATGATGTTTTTGCAATAGTGTTTTGTTTTGTTTTTTAAATAATAATCCAGGAAAAAATCTCTGGAGAAGAGCTGAACAACTTGTCAGGGGAAAAGATTCTGTCCTCTGTAGCTTTATGCTCACTTCTAATGTATGTTCGATGCAAGAAACCACAGAATTTTATGTTGATGTGAAGCAGAACAGTTTGAAACAGAACTGGTTTTTTTAGCCATGCAGAAATTGGGACTTTCCTTTGCTGAACTTCTATTGCAAGATGCTCCTGTCTTTCACATTGCCTTCTAGCTGAAGGCAGTTTCATAAGGACATACACCATTTATGCCACTTCTCTTGAAGTACTCCAGTTATGTCCCCTGATTTTATTATGTCACACTCTATCTAATAACTTGTTCACAACATATGCCAATTGTTTCTTTTGTTAAGGAAAGTGCCACCAATGGTACTAGGAACAGTTTGTGTGTGTGTGTGTGTGTGTGTGTGTGTGTGTGTAGGCACAGTATGTAAAGTTTGCTACTGTACTAAACCCTTTGTACTATCGTGCACTATCATGACAAGTTTCCTGGGATTAAGGATATAAAAGTATTTATTTTGTTGGAGATCATTTTGAACAAACAAAACTTGTGAACCCCCAACAACAGGCAACAGAGATTGCCAGGTGCTGGAATCCCATGCTGAGAGCCATAAATCAACTTATGTAAGGCAGAAGGTTTATAAAGACAGTTTATTCTTATGAGTCTAGAATGTTCCACACCTGTAGAAAAAAATTGCCTTGTGCATTACTGCCCTCTTCTGCTTTTGCTTTCAAAACAAACTCAACAGCTTTCATGTGAAAAGAAAGTTACTTTACGTCCAATGGGCCTAATTTTCAGGCAGCATATATAATACAATAATTAATATTCTTAAAGATTAGACATTCAAATAAAAATAATTTTGGGATAAAGCGGTACATTTATTAGCCAACTGAAGGCATATGTGACACTTCATTGTTTTTAAATGAATTGCTAGAAGCATTTCAAAAAAGATCCTATGCTTTGGGTGGCATATTGTTATCCATATGTAAAATGTGTTAATTTTAGTTGAATTCATGCTCCCAATTCAAAGATACATAGCTTTATACATATACACACTTAAAAGACAGCAATAAAACCTGTATTATATTTTTAATTATAAAAGTAAATCATTGAAAATATATGAAAGTTTAAGAATTGTTTGCATATATTCCATCTTCAGCTTGCTTAATGAGCATGTGATTTCATTTAACTCCCACTGTATACATATCTAGCTTTTGCCGAAGTCTTCTTGTGAATCTAAAAAGCTACTCTCTTGAACTGTTATAAACTATATGCTTTAATTATGAAAAACCCAAGGTTCAGTTTTACATTTATAACAGTCCAAAATACTGGATACATTGAATCTGCCAATACAGTGTCCCTGACACTTCACTTAAATAATTGTGCATATCAGGGGGTAAAATGGTTCCAGGATGCATGTAGCTGAATATGAATTGTTTTTATTTATTTTATTTTAATTCCATTTATATCCCGCCCTTCTCCGAAGACTCAGGGCGGCTTACAAGCTTAGCAAGAATATGGAAAATGTTTTCCTGCATTCTGTTGGAATCTTGGTTTTTTGGCTATTAAATATTACTTAAAACTAGATATTAAAAATGTTGTAATGTTGTAATTTAGTTAATTGCATTCTACCTTCTTCAGATTTTCCTCAAAGCTTAGCATGGGGTGTGGAGGCATCACAGAATTCATGTTTATTAATCAGGCATAAATCAGGAGTTACAAATTCATATCATAGCAATTGCAACTTCTGTTTAGTACAGAGATGGGCAACGTTTTGCTCTTGTTTTTGTCATACAGCAGAGGATCTACAGAATGTTCAAGTATCTTTCTTTTTTTTTAGTGAGCTAACACTGAACAAACTGCAAGTTAAATTGGTGACTGCAATGTAACATCCACATTTGTACAATATCTTCTGTACATACCTCCCTAAAATGAATATGAATTGGCTCCAAACATGTTAGATTTTTCAGTGCAAGTCATTAAAATGTCTCTAAAGACGCCTCCATATTTTGGTAGATTTCTAGATGCTATCATTTTAATACAGTAGATCTATCCTGAGGAATTAAAAGCTTATGAAACTGCCTGACTTAATGAATGGGATCTCAAAGGATTGCTTAACATGGTAGCCTCAAGAATGTTACTTGTCAGTAACATTCTTGTGTCAGTAAAGGTAAAGGTAAAGGTTCCCCCGCACATGTGTGCTAGTCGTTTCCAACTCTAGGGGCCGGTGCTCATCTCCGTTTCAAAGCCGAAGAGCCAGCATTTGTCCGAGGACGGCTCCATGGTCATGTGGCTGGCATGACTAGACGCCAAAGGTGCACAGAACGCTGTTACCTTCCCACCGTAGTGGTCCCTATTTTTCTACTTGCATTTTTACGTGCTTTCGAACTGCTAGGTTGGCAGAAGCTGGGACAAGTAACAGGCGCTCACTCTGTTACGCGGCACTTGGGATTCGACCCGCCAAACTGCCGACCTTCTGATCAACAAGCTCAGCGTCCTAACCCATTGAGCCATCGCGTCCCTTTTCTTGTGTCAGTAGAGGGAGCTAATATGGTGCCATGATAGGATACAAAGCCTTGATCATTTTAGAAGCGTATACAGTACAGCAGAACAACACTCTAAAAGAACCAAGCAGCTTTTGTAACAAAGATTTTAATAACATGATTACCATTTGACATTTTCAAAAGGAATGCCACACTTCAATTTTTCACAAGTTAGAAAGCTTAAAATCTTTACTAAGATAAAATAAATCTCCCCACATTAACACATGATAGTAATATCGTTTTATATGTGGGACACAGAATGTATCAACAGCACACAGCATTCAATTGTTTTTTTAACCAGACTGCTTTTGAACTCCCCTTTTAAAATATATATTCTCCCTGTAATATCTTTATTTTTTTTGCAAACTTGGAGCACCTCCAAATCGACCAACACTTCTCCTTTGTGCATAGATTGTACAGTTTTAACTTCACAAACACTAACCCTTGGAGAATGAATTCATTAAGGAAAAAGGAGCATGCTAAAAGTATATGCATTGTCTAGCACAATTAGTACAAAGCATAGCATAAAATGCTAGAAAGCTTAAAGCCTAGTAGAAAGGTGCTGGAATATTCTGGAATATATTAAGAAAAAGACCATAGGAGTTCAAGCACTTTCTTGTACGTTATAGTTAAAAAGATGTTTAATATATCAGAGGCTAAGATACATGTGAATAGAAAAGTGAAACTCCAAATATTTTACGTAGGTTCAGAGGCAAACTCAGCTACATTGAACATAAAATTTCACGCAGGAAAACACTGTTCTCAGGATAGTCTGGGAAATCATTGGCTAAGAATTTGGTATAGTTCAGCTGCTCGAGCATATTCCTGGGAAGTGACAGACTATAATTTAAAGCTGCTGTAATTTATCCTATTTTGTTCACTTTTGTCTGGATATACCCTTTAATTGCTTATTTGAAGATAAGAAAATCTAAACTTTAATTGCTGGTCAGCATTTTTATAGAAGATAAACCAATAAAATTAGTAAAGGAAAGTCTAATCTTAAATTTATGAGATGATATAGGCAAAAGCAATAACCTCTGAAAAGGCATTTTGGCAACTGCAGATGAACACACCTGGATCACTTCAAATTAGGGAAAGCCCTTGTAAGTGCATTTAAACCCCTGAAAAATCCATTTAAGATTATAGGAGATTATTATGCTCTTTATTAGCCACTGAGCACTTGCATATCATTACCAACCCTAAATAAAAATAGTCTGCCTGCCTTTAGGTTCATGGCCTCTTAGAGTGATTACAATTTCTTCCAACAAGCTATAAAATTTCTTCTATGCACAACATGGTAACAAGGAGGAAGGATGGACTATGGCACTACAGAATACAGGGGTATCGTGTTTAATATTCCAAGAGCGAACAAGCTTTTTGCAAGCAGAACACACAAAAGAGAAACATCTGAGTCTAGCCCAAGAATGGGGAGCTTGTGATCTACCAGATGTGTCTGAACCTTAATACTAAACATCATGAACTGTTTGACTCTGCTGGATGGTAGTACCAATTCTAGCATTTAGCAACATTTGGCAGGTCAGAGAATCCCGTTTACTGGCCAAGTTATATACCAGCTTTCTGTTTATATGAAACCATTAAAAAACGTAGTTATCACCTGGATTGCAGCATCTCTTCCTATTATATCTTTACACAAGGCCAGAGGTCACAAAGCACCATAGTACTTCAATCAAACCACAAAGGGAAACTGATTTTGCTGAAGATCACCCTTGGCATACCTTTTCCATTACAAGACGAGCAAGCTTTATTGGGTTAGAAATACATTTCACAGCTGATACTGCTCCTGAGGCTAGATTTTTCCCATCCATGATAATAGCATCCATTTCTACTTCACCCTTCTCATTTAACACAGAGCCACAACCTAGGAAACAAGTAGAAAAGATATTAATATACCAACATGAAGCTAAACAATTTTAGGTAAAGGTAAAGGTTCACCCGCACATGCGTGCTAGTCATTTCTGACTCTAGGGGCCGGTGCTCATCTCTGTTTCAAAGCCGAAGAGCCAGCGCTTGTCCAAGGACATCTCCATGGTCATGTGGTCGGCATGACTAGACGCCAAAGGCGCACAGAAACGCCAAAGGCACACAGAAACGCCAAAGGCGCACAGAATTTTACACTATTTTAATTCATTTGTTGTTCAATACTCTTTAAATGACAGCTTTTGCAGTATTAAAATCCTTGCAGGAGTAATTAGTGCTAATCCTAACAGTATATATAAAACTTCTGTACATTTTCTGCTCATGATATATATCTCATCCATCACATAGCAGAATATCTACTGCAAAGCTTGTTTCTTAAAAAACAAACCCTCAGGAAATTGGAATATATGCTTTGTCAATAATATAAGCAGTAATGTCAATAAAAGTAATACTAATAAAAAACTACACTTAGTAAAAGTAATACTAATAAAACTATATCTATGACCAAAATTTCACTCCCATTAATGTTTTACAGCTTGAAATTTAAAACACCAAATGCCAAACATACTTGGCACAATCCTGAATAGCAATTTTGTTTAACACAAAATAATGTTTTAGGATTTGTAGATTTTTAAGCATTCATTTAATTAGATATTGAAAATATCTTTTGTTTAAATTTCCTTTAAAACCAATTGGAGGATATATCCTTGAACATCATTCATCCTAGCAAGAAATTAGCAGGTAAGGAAATGAAGGGATGTGAAAGAAAATCTCAACTTTTTGATTCCCATAATTGAAGCTGTTATTAAGGGTATACAAAAACAGAGTAAAAGAAAGAAAAAAGATGTCTCCTACAAAGACCTGAGTAGTAAGAATTTCAGTTTGGAAAATTAAAAAGTTACCTGCATTAAAATGTGGATCATCTTCCATTAATACCACGGCTTCTTCAACAGCATCTAATGCAGTTCCTCCTTGTTTAAGGATACTGTAGCCTTTCAGTGCTGCTCTGATGACTCCAGAACGACTTCCATCTTCCCGCTCTTTAAAGATGCGACCAGCTCCACCATGAACAACAATAACTGGCTTCATGCTGTTAAATGTTTTTCTGGTTAAAAGAATGTAATTATTCCTTGGAACTACTATTCATTTTGTGTGTTTGTGTGTGTGTGTGTGTGTGTGTGTGTGTGTGTAAGGAGACACACACACACACATCCATATCCATATCCTTAATAAGACTAAAAATACGAATCCCAGGTGTGTGCATGTTAGAAAGAAAAGAATCGACCACCAGGATAGAAAAATAAACAAACGGTTTAATATGCAAAACACTTAGCTTTCATCGTCAGAGCGGTGAAACTACATTTATATCATTGGCGTTTTTGCACTCCACTCATGGAACGCGTCACCGGTCTGTTCGTTTCTGTCGGCCGTATTTTCTTGAGCTGCCGCGCACTTGTTTTTGTAGGCTGCGATTGTCTCTGAGTGTTTGCTGTCCGAGGGGGATCACTATCCATTCTATCAGTCATAGTCATTGCTCTTGTCATTGCACGTGTTCTCATACCGAAGGTTCTTAATGGTTGCTCTTCCTCTCTCTCATGTTCTGTGGTGTGGGGTCATTGTGTAGTTAAGCAATCCTGATCCTGGTTTGGCAATGTGCCCTGTAAGTGTTCACGTTGTCTGTGTTCACATTGTCCGTGCCATTCCTTTTCCCAAATCCTAAGGGCTTGGTATGCAGGGGAAGGTCTATATGACGGTTGATTGAGAGGTGGTCGGAATACCAGGCTTCTTTAAACAATCGTCATGGGCGATCGCCTTAACCCTCGCCATTGCTTCTGCAGGCACGGTAAAGATGGCACATTTCATCCTTTTTCACCTTGTGCGTGCTGCAGTGCGTATCCACTCGCTTAAAAAGGGTTCTAATACAACTAACTTTGTGAGTCATGGGGTGATTGCTCTTGTGCATGGCAGCTCAAGAAAATACGGCCGACAGAAATGAACAGACCGGTGATGCATTCCATGAGTGGAGCACAAAAACACCAATGAAAGTGCTCCAGCACTTTTATCCTGATGACGTTGGCAGTTTGGCCAACAAAAGCTTGATTTTATTAAAAACTGTTTTGAGTGGATGGGCTGGTCTCACACATAGCACCACCACAAACATAGCACCACCACAAAAACGAAGCTGAACAAAAGCAGCACAACTCACCAGCTCAGGTCTAAGGCTGGCAGCTGAGATCAGCCCATCCACTCAAAACACACCCCCACCCAATCAGAACACACCCACCATTCAAAACACACTCCCACCCATTCAGAACACACTTAATCCCCCACCCAATCAGAGCACACCGCCACCCACAGAACACACCCCCTCTGGCAGTTTAAAAAAGAGGAACAAACAGCCACTACCACATGCTTCTCCCAGAAGAAGGAAGCTGAAGCCACCAGCCTGAGGATGACGGATGGGATTCCGTCGAAACGTTGCTCCTACACCTTCAACTCTACGCGGGGAAAAACCCGAATGACCAAAGATCCATATATATATAATATATATATCCATATATATAATATATATATATATATATATTAGATCCATATAATATATATATATATATATTATATTATATTATTATATATTATTATTATATTATATATTATATATTATATAATATATATATATATATATTATATATATATATATATATATATATATATACACACATATATATGTGTGTGTGTGTGTGTGTGTGTTAAATGCTTGTTAACTATTTAGATTACCTTGCTAGGCCCCAAACATTAGACAAATCTAATTATATATATATATATATATATATATATATATATATATATATATATATATGTATATATATATGTATATATATATGTATATATATAGTATGTATGTATATATATATATACACACAGACATAGACACACACACACATGTATGTGTTTGTGTGTGTGTGTAAGCAAGTCTTATCAGAGTTAAACTATTCTAACATTTCTGCAGAGAGTGCAAGAAATCTATTTCCAGATATTTTCTTAAGAAGTGAGTGTCAAAGTCCAGTCTTATGCTCTTGAGTTTCAATGAATTTCCTTAGTTAATAATCACAGTGTAACATTTTTTAACACTCTTTTCCAGGCTCATGGTCTTCGTTAATAGCTTAGAAGTGCTATTCTCATACAAAATTTGAAGTATGTCTTCTGAGAATTTTGAAGTATGCACAAGCTGCACATATTTGAGGCATATATAATCCTAAAAACTATTTAGCAGATACCTGTTATTATTTTATTTTTAAAAAATTACATTAGTTGATTTTTCAGTTAGACTAAGAGGCCTTTAGTCAATGATTCTAATAAACTACTTCACCAGTATCCTAATTACTATTCCTATTAAAAGCATTAAAGCATGGTGTGTACTCCATCATTCTTTTGTGTTTTATTATGTCAACGATCTATGAATAATCTGTACGCCTGGCCTCCTGGTTGAAACAGGAAGTGTTTCACAAATGTTTACATTTATCAAGAAAAGTGTACAATCCTAGGGTTGAGTTTACAAGCTGAAGTAAGCCCACACTGTGGTCTGCAATTTAGTATTCGGTATAAACCCACTACTATGGTTTAGTAGTACAAATAATCCATGATATTATGGTTTATACTGAACTATAATTTCAAAATCCTGGCTTAGCGTCATATGTGAAGCTAATCAATACCTTACTTTTTATCTAGATTTATACAATTCAAATAGCATGAGATGCATTAATTGGTGAAAAAACCTTAATCAATTTTCACAACTTTCTAGGGCATGAGCCCTACCTTCTAGCTTAGAAAACTCTTTTCAGCAGTTCAGTATGGCTTCCATCAATGCCATTGATCATATCTGTCAGTCTTTTATTGAAAATTCTAAGTGTGTATCTTTACAAAGCATCTTTACATCTATTGGAGAGCTAATCATGGATACAAAAATCGAAGCCTTCTTGTACCAAATTGTGACACAGGACAGAACCTGAAGAATACAGATGAGAATCACCATTGGGAGTGTGTTCATTTGAGATAGGGGGAGACATACAGATTTGTTTTTTAAAGGTAATTCCTATTTTGAACAGCTAATTCTCAAGAGAAAGCAAAGAGCAACTATGTCTTACTCTGTTTGCACTCAGTCAAATTGACTAAACCAGTCAATTATTTACCTCACATTTCTTTAATATTTTGAACTTGCTTTTTTGGCATTTCATTAAGAAGTCTAGCAAACTAACATTTTTAACAATATTGGTATTATTTAGTACTGTCTGTAAGGAACATCATTTCTTAGAAGAGGTGTGAAAACCTGGCTCTTTACTCAGTGCTTTGGCAAGAGAGAATGAGAATGAGAACTTCACTGCATTTGCTATCTTTTATCTTTATTGTTTATGTTTCATTGATTTTATTGTACATTTGTTAGCCACTTAAAGTCATTGAGAGGCAGCATATAAGTTTAAGTAATAATAATAAGATCTGGAAATAGAAGTTGAAACTTCTTATTGCAAAAGTATTAACAATGATAGGGCCTTGGGTGCAATCCCAAAACATCTGGAGCACCATTTGAACGCCATCAAGCATTGACAAAATCTCCATTAGTTAATTGACAAAGGCAGCTTTACTTGGAACAGCTTACATCCAGCCACCATACCATCACAACAACCTCTGTCCATCCCAGGTCTTTGGGAAGGATTCGATGAGTGGATTAAAAATGCCAAATCCAGTCTGAACGTCTGAATGACGGTGCAATCAGCCATAATAAAAAGGCATCAAGTGTGCTACCTCTGTTTCTTGTGCAGCAGCTGACCAGTAAGATGTCCAGAGAAATCACATTACTAAGAAACCATCACATATCTCGGAATGAAAATCTCCTCCCAACTGAATTGTGCCAATGAAAATTGATTTTAGCACTGATAGCCAGCTTCTGCTGAGCAATTAAATGACCAACAGCTCATCAAAACTGTATTGCCTACAAAATCATATGCCATCAAGGCAGGGAGCACAAGTACCAGTACATCCTTTTGATGACTAGCTAACTTGCAGAAACAGTCGAAGGTAAACACCTACCAGAAATTAGCTTGCTAAGAAACAAAACCACGCTTGATCTGAGAACTCTGCTACAGATAGATAGATAGATAGATAGATAGATAGATAGATAGATAGATAGATAGATGATAGATAGATAGATAGATAAACCTTTATTGTCAAAGTACAACATGTGTACATTGAGATTAGCTGAGCCTCCCCCCCCCCCCGTGCTCTCTCCCCCCAACACACAGTGACAACAAACCCTCCATCCCACCACACTATGTGAACCAACTACACCACACACCGGCCTCCCAAGATGCCACAAGATCCAGAGTCCTGCTTCTCCCTAAGCAGTAAGCAACCGCAGGTAGGAGCTAGAAAAAGGCACACAGTGTCCCAGAAGCAAATATGAAGCCTCTTAATTCTCTCTCCCCAACCTCCCCGAATTGGGTATGTCTCTTTTTTTGAACCCTGATCGGCCAGGAACCAATCCCTGTTAATACAACCTTCTCATCCTCCGAGAGTCGCATTTAAACAACCTGCGAAAAGCGCGCACGCACACACACACAAACACCCCGAAAAAAAGAAGAAGCATTAGACGGGAGTTACGAAAAGGGAGGGAAACCACTCTCGTTCATTCACTCACTACTTTGGTAAAAGCCAGATTTACTCACAGGTAACTGGACTTCTTCAGCGGCTCCCAACGCTTTTAAAAGAGTGTGCGCGAAATGGGCAGCGAGGAAGTAACGCTGGCTCCTCTGACAGGCGCATCGCTTTCGAGAGCGAGAAACAACAAAAAAACGCCTCGGTCAGCTCCTCTCACCGACCTTTGCCCTTAAGAAAACAGCCGTCTTTTGAGCTTTCAATGGCTGCGAAGCAAAGCTGCCCTCAACTCCAATGGCCGCTGCTCCCTTCCAGGTGGGCATTCGCCCCTCGCTAAAATGGCTGACTGAAGTGCTTGTTTCAACGGGGCTGAGGCTAAATAGCTGCCCGTTGCAAAGATGGAGGTTGCTTGCTATCGCTGCGCGGAGAGGCGCCTTTTGCGCCGGCACGCGGTTTCCTTTTCCCGGGCTTGGTGAAACAGCCTGGGGAGCGAAGGTTGCGAGGACGGTGAAGGGGACAGGGAAGACGAAGAGAAGGAGGCAAATAAGGATAATTCAACCCAAGTAACACAGTGGATTTTCAAAGCCGATCTGTCAAACACTTTTGATGAACCGGTTGTGGCAATAGACGTCCTGTTATATCAAAATAATTCATTGGTGTTTTATCTTTCCTATATTTTAATTTTCCTCTTTGTTTTAGAACGTCTGGTTAGTCCACTGTTAAAAGGAGCATGTTTATTTATCTGTCAAATATGCCACCTGACACCCAATAATTTCAGTTCTGGAGCATCAATTAACACAGGAATACTTATTTAGTAGATTGACATCCCGTGTTTATTTTTGTACAACCTATTGATATATATAATAATGTCAAATGTTTAATGTTAACGTTAATGTTACTGGTTATTGTTAATGAGTTGGTTACATGAGGTAAATACGGCTGACAGGGAAACGCGGCAATTTGACAGCTGTCAAATTGCCGCCGGCTACAGCGCAAGCGCAAAAGCTGACAGCGCACCACGAGGACTCTAGCTGTCAAGAAGCCGACTCAGCTGATTGGCCCAGCGCCCCGGCGGGAGAAGCCAAGCCGCTGATTGGAGGAAACAAATTCCAGCTGGCTATATAAAGAACCCAAACCGGCAGAAGTTTCGCCCGGTGTACCTCAATAAACCTGTAACCCTAGCCTGCTGTCTCCGCGTGATCCTTGCCCCCGCGAGCCACTTCACCTATGAAGTATACTTAATTGTTCCTCCCTCCTGTTTCCCCACAACAACCCTGTGAGCTGGGTTAGGTTGAGACAGAGAGTCTGGCTCAAAGTCACCCATCTGGCTTTCAGACTTAAGGCAGGACTAGAACTCAGTGTCCTGGTTTCTAATTCAGCAGCTTAATCACTGCATCAAACTGGTTCCATGGAAATATGACTGTAATTGCACTAGCTGTGCTATATATTATTCACACAACATTCTCAAAAAACCATGTCTTATTAAATAAGCAGCTGGATTTATTTAAATAGTATAATAAATCAAACCACGATGGCTGGATTCATAAAATTTACTCAGCCAAATGAGCAGACCACAATTGGCCTAGAAGTTGGATTGAAACTCAATTGAAAAGATAGTAACTTACTCCTGTGTAGGATTCAGTCATGTTGATGAAAAGCAATGTTTCCATCCATACCCAGTTATATTTTCACTTCTCTAATACCTTTTATTAGGAACGTGGTGGCTCAGTGGGTTAGGATGCTGAGCTTGTCGATCAGAAGATCGGCAGTTTGGCGGGTCGTATCCCGAGTGCCCCGTAGCAGAGTGAGCGCCTGTTACTCATCCCAGCTTCTGCCAACCTAGCAGTTCGAAAGCATGTAAAAATGCAAGTAGAAAAATAGGGACCACTACGGTGGGAAGGTAACAGCGTTCCATGCCCCTTTGGCGTCTAGTCATGCCAGGCACATGACCACAGAGACATCCTCGGACAAACACTGGCTCTTCGGCTTTGAAACGGAGATGAGCACCGGCCCCTAGAGTTGGAAACGACTAGCACGCATGTGTGAGGGAACCTTTACCTTTACCTTAATACCTTTTATTAGGGTTATACCATCATAGGCTGCAAAAATCCTGGGAAAAACTACATTCGTTGCAAGGAGAATTCTGAGTAATTTGCGACTGCCATTTAGTTGTCATCAGCATTCCAGATATTTTATTTATTAAATTTATATGCCGCCCATCTCACTATCCCAAATGACTATAGTGCTTTTAGCACTAATGTGACTCCTTTTTTCAGCAAAAATGATTAGGAATGTGTGAAGCAGACATCATGGACATCACACAGTTGGGTCATTGAGATGTGGAGCTGATTTGTGTTGCAGGTGTTATGTTTACCTTATATGCAGCTCTATCATTCATCTCTATTGTATTTGTTTCCCGTATCACATTGCTACTCTATGATTCATCGTTATTGTTCCTGTGATGCATTTTCCTGTTCCTATTGTATTCTCACTCTCTAAGACAGGGGTGTCAAACTGCTGGCCTGCGGGCAGGATGCGTCATGCTGAAACCACGCCCACCCCATTGCTGGCAATGGAAAAAAAGTCAGGATACATCACATGTCACGTGACGTTGCGAGTTTGACACCCCTGCTCTAAGAAGATGGCTTCTGCACAGTGATAACTTATATTGTATTTACTTACTCCACATGAAACAATTTGCTTGCACATAGGCTGGAATCATGCAGAAACCTCTACCAGCCCCTCTAGCAGTTGAAAGAGGGCTCAGAAAGCAAGAACACTGCTTAACTTACTTAAAGGTGAGAGAATAAAATTAGCTTCAGGAAGAAAGTTGGAAAGGGTGACTCACACAAATCTTTATTGAACTGAACCACCTTTTGCTAAGCCTTATTTGAAATACGTTGAGCTGGAACTCATGAAATTAAATCTATGAGGATGGGATTGGAGCTAAAAAAAGCAAGCAAGCAAGTAAACTACAAATTAGTCAAAGTATTATGCACCATCCATAGTCACCTTTGGTGAGATGGGCAGCTATGTCAATTTGATAAAGTGGGATTTATTGGACATTGGAATTTGATATTTTTGGCAAGCCTTGTTTTCAAATTCTGATTTCTGTAAACATAAAGATAGTCACTCCAGGCTAAGATTATACAATAATTCTAAGATGCATGCCACAGGCCAAAGTACCCATTTGTTATCTAGACTTTTTGGCTTATGATGTTATACAGAGTCTTAGATAATTGGTAGAGATGTTCTTTATGGTAGAGGAATTCTCTTGGATGACCCATTTTTAGACTATTTTTGTTTTGTAAGAAACAATGCAAAATGTCATCCTGTTGCTTTGTTTTGAATTTTCAGCAATACAAACGTGTATAATATTTCTAATACAGATACATATTCAGGTATGGATGACGAAGTTTCAAATAACTGAACTAGTTTTCCCTAGTACACAGTAGTGTCTTCATTTGGGCTGAACTTCACCTGCTATAAGCTTTCAATTAGCATGGCAAATCTATGCTATCTGCAGAAACTGAAGTCTGTCTACACACAGCAATTATGGGAAATCCAAATCTAACACAGGGAAAGAATCCAATTTTAGATACTTGTGAAATGTGTTTATAGAAATCTTCAAATATACATGCTTCACTTTCTTCCTTTCAAAACATTTAATATGCATGTTAATATACATATATCCATAAATTATTATATTATTATTTTATTAAATTATCAATTATTTTCTACTCTGAGCCTAAAATCATAGTATCTTGTAGAATATAGCATGGAGGCCTGTAATGAAAAAGGATTGTCTTCCATAACATTTATGCTTTCTAGAATACTTCAGTTATTAAAATGTCATTGAACAGTTTTCAAGTTCCAGTGTTCCTTTCCAAGAGGTAGATTTGTCAGTATCGTTTACAATATATCTCAATGTTAAATTGTATTAATATTCATAGATGATTTCTATTTAGACAGAATTATACAGGAAGATAAGAGAAAATGCATGTGTTCTGAACAGTTTATAGAGTCTTTAACTATAGATATGGTGATATTTTGTATACAATATTGAATATGCCCAGAAACTAATTCTCTGTTTATACTAAAAGAAATTTAACTACTGGTATAATGCAATATATATCAGCTGATGTTGAACTTCTTAAGAAGAGTTGTGCTGGTCTGATTAAATGACTGCCAAATTCAATATTTCATTCCCTATAGTAGTAAATCGGATGACTACAAGGATGTCTCGAGCAATGCGTATATAGCATCATGTTACCCAACAACTCATAACTGACATTTACAACACTTCTTATATTGAAGGAAACAGCAATCATCTCTACCATTATGCTCTTAGTTGGTAGCTCCATCATGTTTGCTTTGGATCTTCCTCAAAAGAGTAGGACATGAGGGCTCTATGGTGCTCTCTGAGCTTGCTTGTTTTCTTGCAGAGGTTTCATTACCCAAGCTAGGTAACATCATCAGTGCTAGTAAGGAGTGAAGTTTGCTGTCAGTTTATATTTTAGTCTAGTGACTTGCTCTTTCACTGTTGGTGGGCGTAGTCTTAGAGATTCTTTAGTTGGTCTGTTTGCTGTTGGCTTCTTTGGCGGTTTCTTGATTGGGATATATATTTGGCAGTTTACTTGATTGTTAGTCTGATGTTGACCTTGGAGTTAATCTATGCTGACCTGGTTGCTGATTGCTGGTGGAGAGGTGCTTTGATCTTTTTGTTCCTTTTTGGGCTGGGTGATAAGTCTCTTTTGCAGAGTCTACAGATGTTAATGTCTGCGTGTCTGTTGATGGCTGATTTGTCAGAATGCCAGGCTTCTAGAAATTCCCTGGCATTTTTGGACTTGCTCTAGGATGGCCACATTTTCCCAATTGGTTGGTCTAATTTTTAGTGGTTCAGGGTTTACACATCTGCCTCTTCTTTTCTAATCCCTGTAACTCAACGGAGCAGAACAGGATCCCATATCTTATGTGCCTTCACGTCAGTCTTGCCTATTGATGACTTCCCGGACAAGTCCCTGCAGTTTTCTTGGTGACATTTTGGGTTTGCTATTGTCTGCTTCTTAATGCTGAGAGAAAGTGACTGGACCAAAGTCACCCAGCTGGCTTTGTGCTTAAGGTGGCACTAGAATTCATAGTCTTCCAGCTTCTAGCCCACGGGTCGGCAACCCGCGGCTCCGGAGCCGCATGCGGCTCTTTGAGCCGTCTCCTGCGGCTCCCAGTCGCCCGGTGCACATGCACCACTCCGAACGGGAGGAGGTGCGCGCGCACCACTCCAAAGGTTTGGAGAGCTGTGCGTGCACCTCTCGGAACAGGCGGAGGTGCACGCGCACCACTCCGAATGGGAGGAGGTGCGCGCGCACCACTCCAAAGGTTTGGAGAGCTGCGCGTGCACCTCTCGGAACGGGCAGCGGCGGTACCCGTTTGGAGACCTGCTGGTGCCAGTTTGGAAAGCTGCCGCGGCCCGCAGCAGCTTTCTAAACCGGCACCAGCAGGTCTCCAAACGGGTGTTCGGGCAGAGGTGCGCACACACCTCCGCCCGAACACCCGTTTGGAGACCTGCTGGTGTTCGAGTGGAGGTGCAGTTTGGAGACCTGCTGGTGCCGGTTTAGAAAGCTGCCGGAGCCACCCTCGGGACCTCCAAACTGCCGCCCGAACACCCGTTTGGAGACCTGCTGGTGCAGCACCAGCAGGTCTCCAAACAGGTGTTCGGGCGGTAGTTTGGAGGTCCCGGGGGTGGCTCCGGAGGCACCCGGGCTGAAGGCAGTGCCGCAACCCAGCGCCCGTCACCACGGAGACCCATCGCTGCTAGCGTGCAGGTGCATCCACATAAAAAAAAGTGGAACCGTGCGCATGTATCCACGCACACCCATGCGCAAAACACAAAATGTTTTGTGCATGCGCAAAACATTTTTTATGCGCATGCGCGTGCGTGGATGCACGCGCGCAGCTCCCACTTTTTTTTATGTGTGATGGAACCAGTTCCCAGTGGCTCTTTTGCTTTTTCAGGTTGCCGACCCCTGTTCTAGCCTAATGTTTAACCACTAGACCAAACTGGTTCCCATTTCACACAAGCTTGGCTTAGGATACAATGTGAACCCAGCTGTGAATCAGAGGTATTGTTGTAAAGGCCAACATTCTAGAGTTTTCTTGAATTCTAATAGGATTCAGAGTGAAATAGATACTTTGTATCACTATGTTACATAAGATGTAATGGTGTTAAAGCAGCAGTCTCTGGTTTTGCAGACTGGCAAGGGGGAGAGATGATTCCATATGAGCGGCAGCCGAGCATGAGCACAGTTCCATTTGCAAAAGCGAAGGGCACACATGCACACCGCTCACACAAATGGAACTGTGTGTCCAAGTGGAGCTGTGTGGCTCGACAGTGCTCAGCCACTGCTTCTGCAGCCCGATTCTGAACAGGCCACAACCTGGTAGTGGCTTGGGGGATGGGGACCTCTGTGTTGAAGAAAATATTTAAGAAATAACTTTTAATTCTGGAAGCTGGCCTTCATTTTTCTTTCACTGAATGAAAAAAAAAGAATAGATTTAATTAGTTCAGAATTCTGCATAAAACCGGAATAATTTATTTTCTTCTTAGTTTGCTTGTGTGTGTGTATATATGAGTGTGTGTGTGTATCCCATCTTTATTATTTTTACAAATAATTTAAGGTGACAAGCATATCCGACATAAACTTCCTCTTCCTCCTCTTTTCCCCACAACCCTGTGAAGTCAGCTGGATTGAAAGAGAGTGACTGGCCCAAAGTCACCCACCTGGCTTTCATGGCTAAGGCAGGACTAGGACTCTCAGTCCTCTGCTTTCTACCCTGGTGTCTTAATCCCTAGAACAAACTGGCTATATAATCTATAATTCCCAGTGTGTCTCTGTGTTTTATTTCACTTTGATGAACTCCCTTGTCACGAACCTGTAATCCCTTAATTTGAGGTAGAGTAAGGGCAACTGCATGGAGCTGAGCATTTACTGGCCAAGTGCCTTTCCTGATGCCATGCAGAGTTAGCAGCAGATGGGTGATTTCCCCCCCCCTACTCTTGGAGAGAAACATCTGCTGCTACTTAGGATTGAACTCTCAACCTTCCAAGTGGGAGGTGAGCATCTTTACCACCAGGCCACCACACTGCTTTTTTATTTCACTTTGATATACATAGATCCCCTTTATGGATTACTGCCTTATCGTGGTGAAAGGCCTTGCATAATTCAATGAAGCTATGCTGTGCAGGGCCACTCAAGATGGACAGGTCATAGCAGAGAGTTCTGACAAAACTGATCCACTGGAGAAGGAAATGACAACCTACTCTAGTATCTTTGCCATGAAAAACCCATGGACAGTACCAAAAGGAAAAAAGATATGACGCTGGAACTTGAACCCCTCAGGTCAGAAGGCATCCAATATACTACTGGGGAAGAGCAGAGGCCTAGCACCAGAAAGAATGAAGCGACTGGGCCAAAGCCGAAAGGACGCTCAGCTGTGGATGTGTCTGGTGGTGAAAGGAAAGTCCGATGCTGTAAAGATTTTTTCTCCATTGGAACCTGGAATGTAAGATCCATGAATCAAGGAAAGCTGGACGTGGTCAAACAAGAGATGACAAGACTAAACATTGACATCTTAGGTATCAGCGAACTAAAATGGACGGGAATGGGTGAATTTAATTCAGATGACCATCAGGTATACTACTGCGGGCAAGAATCCCTCAGAAGAAATGGAGTAGCCTTCATAGTCAATAAAAGTAGGAAAAGCAATACTGGGATAAAAAGTTAAAGGTTCCCCCACACATGCGTGCTAGATGCGAAAGGCGCACGGAACGCTGTTACCTTCCCACCGTAGTGGTCCCTATTTTTCTACTTGCATTTTTACGTGCTTTCGAACTGCTAGGTTGGCAGAAGCTGGGACGAGTAACAGGCGCTCACTCTGTTATGCGGCACTCGGGATTCGACCTGCCAAACTGCCGACCTTCTGATCGACAAGCTCAGCGTCCCAACCCACTGAGCCACCGCGTCCCTGTAATACTGGGATACAATCCCCAAAATAACAGAATGATCTCAGTTTGAATCCAAGGCAAACCCTTCAATATCACAGTAGTACAAGTCTATGCCCCAACCACCAAAGCTGAAGAGGATGAAATTGACCGGTTCTATAAAGCCCTACAGCACCTTATAGAACTAACACCAAAAAATGATGTCCTTATCATCATGGGGGATTGAAATGCTAAAGTAGGAAGCCAACAGATAACCAGAATAACAGGCAAGTTTGGCCTTGGAGTACAAAATGAAGCAGGGCACAGGCTGATAGAATTTTGTCAAGAGAATACGATGGTCATAGCAACACTGTTTTCCAATAACCCAAGAGACAGCTCTACACATGGACATCACCAGATGGTCAACACACAAATCAGATTGACTATGTGCTCTGCAGCCAAAGATGGAGAAGCTCTATACAGTCAGTAAAAAAGAAGACCAGGAGCTGACTGTGGCTCAGACCATGAGCTTCTCATTGCAAAATTTAGGCTTAAACTGAAGATAGTAGGGGAAAGCACTAGGCCACTCAGGTATGAACTAAATCATATCCCTGATGAATATACAGTAGAGGTGACAAATAGATTTAAGGAATTAGATCTGATAGGCAGAGTGCCTGAAGAACTATGGACGGAGGTTCGCAACATTGTACAAGAGGTAGCAACTAAAACCATCCCAAAGAAAAAGAAATGCAAGAAAGCAAAATGGCTGTCTGAGGAAGCTTTGCAAATAGCTGAGGAAAGGAGGGAAGCGAAAGGCAAGGGAGAAAAAGAAAGATACACCCAATTGAATGCAGAATTCCATAGAATAGCTAGAAGAGATAAGAATGCCTTCTTAAATGAACAGTGCAAAGAAATAGAAGAAAACAATAGAATAGGGAGGACCAGAGATCTCTTCAAGAAAATTGGAGAGATGAAGGGAACGTTTCATGCAAAAATGGGCATGATAAAGGACCAAAATGGCAGGGACCTAACAGAGGCAGAAGAGATTAAGAAGAGGTGGAAAAATTACACAGAAGAACTATACAAGAATGAGCTTAACGTCCCTGATAACCACGATGAGGTGGTCACTGACCTCATGCCAGACATCCTAGAATGTGAAGTGAAGTGGGCCTTAGGAAAGCTGAGCAACAACAAAGCTAGTTGAGGTGACAGTATTCCAGCTGAGCTATTCAAAGTCTTACAAGACAATGCAGTAAAAGTGCTACACTCAATCTCCCCCTTGCCAGCAAATATCACAACAAAATGTGGGTCACAACTAACTGTGGCAAGTTCTTAAAGAGATGGGAGTACCAAACCATCTTATTTGTCTTTTGAGAAACCTATATGCGTGTCAAGAAGCAACAGTGAGAACTGGACACGGAACTACTGATTGGTTCAAAATTGGGAAAGGAGTCCGGCAAGGCTGTATATTGTCGCCCTGCCTATTTAATTCATATGCAGAGCACATCATGAGAAAGGCAGGGCTAGATGAATCAAAAATTGGAATTAAGATTGCCAGGAGAAATATCAACAACCTATGATATGCAGATGGCAGAAAGTGAAGAGGAACTAAAGAGCCTCGTTGCGGGTGAAGAAGGAGTGTGCAAAAGTTGGCTTGAAATTTAACATTAAGAAAACCAAGATCATGGCATCTGGCCCTCTCAATTCCTGGCAAATAGATGGGGAAGAAATGGAGGTAGTGACAGATTTTATTTTCCTGGGCTCCAAGATCACCGCAAATGGGGACTGTAGCCAAGAAATTAAAAGATGCTTGCTCCTGGGGAGGAAAGCAATGGCAAATCTAGACAGCACACTAAAAAGCAGAGACATCACCATGCCAACAAAAGTGTGTATAGTCAAGACTATGGTCTTTCCAGTTGCAATGTATGGCTGTGAAAGTTGGACCATAAGAAAGGCTGAGCACCAAAGAATTGAAGCCTTTGAACTATGGTGCTGGAGAAGACTCGTGCAAATCCCTTGGACTGCAAGGCGATCAAACCGGTCAGTCCTAGAGGAGATCAACCCTGACTGCTCTTTAGAAGGCCAGATCCTGAAGTTGAAACTCAAATACTTTGGCCACCTAATGAGAAGGAAGGACTCACTGGAGAAGAGCCTAATGCTGGGAAAGATTGAAGGCAAGAGAAGAAGGGGATGACAGAGAATGAGGTGGCTGGATGGAGTCACTGAAGCAGTAGGCATGAGCTTAAATGAACTCCAGAAGATGGTAGAGGACAGAAAGGCCTGGAGGAACATTGTCCATGGGGTCACGATGGGTCGGACACGACTTCGCAACTAACAACAACATACATAGATATTTCATGTGTCAAGCAATAACATTAGATGTCGGAAACTTGATATCATGAACTTATCTACGTCTTTTACGTAATATTTTTCCATCAACAGAAGACTACTTTTTCCTGAGTCATTAAAATGACTCATTCTTCTCCAGCCTTAAGATCTCAAGATGTGTTGAATTACAAGTTCCCAGATTGGACCGAATCTCTGCTCACATAGGCTAAGGAATGATGGAAATTACAGTCTAACACAGGGGTCTTCAAACTTGGCGCTTTTATGACTTGTGGACTTCAACTCCAAGAATTCCTCAACCAGTGTGCTTGGCTGAGGAATTCTGGGAGTTGAAGTCCACGTCATAAAAGGGCCAAGTTTGAAGACCCCTGGTTTAACACATTTAGAAGCTACAGGTCAGAGAATACAACTCCAAATATTTTTGATTGCTGCATCAGATTTTTATCTTGCAAACCTGAAACCAACAGAAAAAATAATTGACTGTTTTAGAGCTTCACTCACGAAGTACTCAAACTGTAACATCTAAAAATTTGTTAACATTGACTGACTGACAAAATTTGACAAGACAATTGCTGTTATATGATGGAGGATTTAGCATGAAAAGCACTTCCAATATTATTCAAGCTTTGATTTCATATAAACAAACAAAAAAACTTGAGACTAAAACATTTCATTTCCTTACTACATTGCCAGTCTACAGTGCATGCCATTCTGGTGCATCTGAGGTAAAGAAATATTTTGATTTCACATAGGTTGTATATTTTTAATAAGGGGTGCATTTCTCAGACTGATAAAGGCAATTCTTTGAAACACCTATTAGTTCACAGTGGACCAGACAATTACATTCAATTATAGATGTATATCTAGACAAAAGAAAACATTATTTCTAGACACAAATTAATCAGTATATCTTTCCCTTTTGAACAGTTTGATCATCTGGCTTACACAATCAGACTATTAGTTATTTCATTGCATTGAAAGTACTAAGATATTTTAAACATGCATTTATAACATGTCTGTTAGGGCAGAAAAACATAGTGATAAATGCATTGATGAAAGTTACTTAATGCATTGTTTCTAACAACTTTTTGAAGTAGCCAAGTAAGATCTGAATCTATTAACCATAAAGTATTTTGGTAAATTTATACACACACACACACACACACACACACACACACACACACAGAGAGAGAGAGAGAGAGAGAGAGAGAGAGAGAGAGAGAGAGAGAGAGAGAGAGAGAGAGAATAGCAATAGATAATAAAAATGTTACTGCATATTTTGAAGGAAAGTGTGAAAATGAATGAGCATTCAGAAGACTTTATAACATTGTTGATCACTGTACTCATGAATTAGAAAAAAGATTCATAACCAAACTAGTAGCAGTTATCAAGCAATTGCTTCTAACCTATACAGTCCACCATATTTACAACATATACAACAACACCAAAGTGGCAGACCAGAAGCTGAGTCATGACCATAAGCATTCATGCCACAGGGAGTGCTAGCATTGTGCACTGGACAAAGTTGAAAAAAAATTGTTTTAATCACCAGCTGAAGAAGGGTGCTATAGCTTTTATCTGTAAAGCAGAATTCCATACACACCTGTAAAGTCTCTTCCTGGTTTGGCCTACTTCAAAGGCCAACATCAGCTGATGGGTTTCTGACTTCCAACTGTTGAACAAGAGCAACTGCAAATAATGTTTTTCTCATGTAAGTTGGGTAATTAGAATCCATAATCTATAGACATTTTCCCTCTATAATATGGCTGCTAAAACTGGACTGCAAAAACCTGGATGACCACTAAATGTCAACAAAATCTTAGAATTGTCTGCTGCCATCTAATGGTTGTATAAATTTTTGTAGTCCAGATTTGATCAGTTTACTCAGTAGCGCCCCTGGCTAGAAATTCTGGATGCTGCAATGGAAACTCCCCCTGGCATTCTAGATCAGAGAAAATCAAATCTAGTTAGTACCATGTTTCGAAAATTAGGCTTTTTATTGTACTTTAGAGGTTTTATTCACAAATCAGCAAACCTTGAGAAAGCTGCGAAGCTGGAGAAAAGTACCCATGTTTTCCTGTTCCTTAACAGCTCCATGATACCGTGAAAGTCAAAACTAGTCCCTTCTTCCCAGGATGCTGCAAAAAGTTCTTCTACTGAGTGCCTTTTTTTCAAGGTGTTAAAAACATAAACCAGAAAAGGAGAAAGACTGAAAGTTGGTGACCTACAATTACAGGGGACTCAATGGGCTAACTTCATTTTAGGCTTTGAATTAATCTGGAAAACGACAACCAGTTGAACTCATACTAAAGCATTCTTTTAATACCCATCTTTACTATACTCCACTATCCTATTTCATTGAACACAAACATTTCCAGATACAATTTATTTAGGGCTTAGCAGACAGAGTCTTTGCTCAATGCAATCAAATGTATTTCAGCATTAGTTTAAGCTACCACAAAGAGGAAGTTTTAAATAAGGAGGCTTTATGAATGGATTTAATCATTCAGTGTTTTGTTTTTAAAATCGATTGTCAGGAAATAGCCTTCCCTAAAATGTACTTGATCTAAAGAAAACAAACTCAGTCCACCCCCAAATTTTCTACACCAAAAAGGGCTATTTAAAAGTGCTGGCACTGACATAGCAAGTCTTTATTAACCAGGAACATTGGCTTTGAACTAGAACAGTTCAAATGACCCTTTATTTTAAGCAACGCAGAAATTGTTTTGTTTGCATTGCATTCTCTATATAAACTCTAATTTTAGAAATGCTAAATGTTCAAATTAGGAGAGGAGGAAATCTACATTTAGCCAAGTTTATAAATGTTATTAGGAAACTGCCTTTCAGAAAAGTTATTGTCCTAAAGCTATATAAAATAATTTTAGTAATTTCCTATATGCATAATGACAGAAACAGCTAATACATCTTCTCTCATTTGTACAAATAACAAGTTGTCTCTTCTGTTTCCTCTTTAGAAGTCCTAGCCTTGAGAATTTTTTGTAGGGTTCTGCAGCTTAATAATTCTCTAAAAGTATGTTGTGGGTAAAATATATCCTTTTTTTTTTTTTATTGAAAAGTTTTAAAAAATACAATTTTCCTTTAAGAAACCCCCCTTCCCCCTCCCTCCTCCCCTCCCTACCTCCCCCCTATCTCCCCCCCCTCCCCCTCTCCCTCCTCCCTCCCCTGCCTCCCCCCCTCTACTTCCCCTCCTCCCCCCCTCCCCCCCCCTCCGACTTCCCAGAGCAAAATACAAGGTATATATCTAAAAAGCAATCATAAACAATCATATACTAACAATTATAAACTCTAAAATCCATCACTCTCTAGCTTATATAAAGTAAACCAATCCTTAACAATACTAAATATATATAAAAAACTAAAATAAAAGAAAACTAGCATCATTCCCATCTATGTTCTTCCACATTTCCCTATTACCTAAACATATTCTCATTTACACATCACAAACACCTATCCCTATTAACCTCTCTAGCCAAAATAGACTATAATAGATAGTTCTTACACAAATTAACCCGCATTAACCCACAAAACTTTCTTCCTCTTCCTCTGTAATAAATTGTCCATTAATTCCAAATTAAAGATTCTGTTACCATACATATCATCCCAAAACTTTTAAAAACCCAACTACCACTTGACTATAAGTATATTGTGGAAGTTCCATAGATTTCTGCTGGTCTTATTTTTTTGTCTTTTTTGAGCGTTTTAAGGCAGCACGCGTCACCCTCTGTTCTCTAATATCATCCAAAAGAGTTGCAGCTTGAACTCCTCCTGTACCCTTCTCGTCTATCAGTCCATCTTCATCCTCTTGATGTTCTCCTTCTCCAGATCCCTCTGCAGCTTCCAGAAGTGTTGATGGGGTTACATTTAGAACATTATTGTAAAAGTCATGCGCTTGCTTCACATTACCCAAACAGTACCTTTTGCCATCATACATGAAGCTCAGCCCAGCTGGGATCTCCCATCTGAACCTTATATCCCTTTGCTTGAGCTCTTGCACAAGAAAAATAAAATCCTTCCTTCTCTTTAAAATCTTTGGAGGAATTTCTTTTAGAACCAAAACTTCTTGACCAGCAATCACAACTTTGGTATCATAGGCAGCTTGTATAACTTCATCTCTAACTTCCCTTTTTACAAAATAAACCACCACATCTCTAGGCAACTTTCTCTGTTTAGCAATCCACGAATTCACACGAAACACTTTGTCCATACCTTGTTTTATTTCAGATGCTGGATGATTCAATACCCCCTCAAAAGCCTCAGAAACCAGCTGCTTTAAATCTTCCTTAATATTCTCTTTTAGGCCTCTAATTCTCACAGCAAACTGCATCTGGTAAAATTGGGCCAGACTCTGTTCACTATCCATTTTGTCTTTTAAATCTTCAATTTCCAAAACTTTTGCTTCTAATATAGCATTCTTTTGAGTCAAGTCTTGCACTTGGTCATCCAGCACCTCCACACATTTAGCAACTTTATGCACTGAGGACAAAATGTCTACCTTCATCTCTCTAAGTTTCTGTTCCATCCTTTCTTCCATTCTCTGCTCCAATTTCTCCAATTTCTCCTCCATCTGTGCAAATTTAGCACCCATTGACTCCAGAATTAACTGGGTATGTTTTTCAAGATCCTTCGAAGTCAATACATCAGGAGAATGCAACGCCTGCAGTAATGATTGTTGTTGCACCGGAGAATTTCCAGCACTCCGAAAAGTTCTAGGGGGAGGTTTAGCCGCCATCTTTTACTTACAATTGTGACGCACTTTCACTTTAAGTTTTAAGCAAAGTCCATCAAGCTTGAGAGTAAAATAAAATAATCTTCTTCATCTCTTCATCTTTCCCTCTTGTACTGCTCTGCCTGCTCTTTTCCTTTCATAGTCTCTCCTTCAAGCAGGGATGGTCGCAGACGCCTGGCTCTGCTCCATAAAGTCAGGAGCAGAGACGCTAGCCAGCTGGGAGCAGCCCAGGCTACGGGGGAGTTCAATCCTTCAGCCGCCCAAGCTCCAAGCTCAGGCGGCCCCGGAGAACTCAACCCCCACCTGGGGGCTCACCCCCTCCTCTTCTCCCGAGGAGGGGGCTTCAAATTCGCCCGAACAGCTGATCGGCGCTGTTTCGGGCGAAAAATCCCACAGCTGAGCTGCGGGCAGCCCGGGAAGGCTGTCTCCGGCGCCGCGGAGCCACCGGAAGTAAAATATATCCTTTTGAACCAACAATTCCACCATATTTAATCCCAGAGTAGGGCAGCACACTTGTTGGCTTCAGTTTGGTCTAGTGCAGGGGTCTTCAAACTTGGCCCTTTTATGATTTGTGACTTCAACTCCCAGAATTCCTCAGCCAGGAATTCTGGGAGTTGAAGTCCACAAGTCATAAAAGGGCCAAGTTTGAAGACCCCTCTTCTAGTGGCTAAGGCACTAGGCTAGAGAGCAATAGACCATGAGTTGAGGTCCCACCTTATCCATGAAAGCTAGTGAGTGACCTTGGACCGGTCACACACTCAGTCCAACCCAAATCATGGGATTATTATTGCAAGGACAATAGGAGGAGGGAATAGTATTAGACATGTTAGCCACCTTGAGTTATTTATAAAAATAAATAATGGCAGAATATAGGAAAGGAAAGAAGGAAGGAAGGCAGGCTTGTCTGGGTCCTACCATGATATGTGGTTTAATATATATGAAGCATAGTGTATAAATCCTATTTTAACTTGAACTACAAGTTAGCACCTGGACTTGGCTCCCAGCATTAGCAGCATTTTACTCAGAAGAGGTTCTACCAGGTGAAGAGAGGGGAATATTTGCTGATCTTTCTTTCCCTTCCCATTTATTTGTGACTTTATCCATCTGCTATAGAAGATCCCCTCATCCCTTTAAAGCAGATTTTGGCTGCTTGCTTCTGTGCGCATCCCTAATTGACATAAGGCAGAGGGCTAAACTGTGGTTAGTGAATCAGTGAATTAATGTGTTGTAGGGAAGACAGAAACAGCTTTCTTCCTTTCCACCAATGAGAACTTCCTAACCGGATCAAGTAGTTTCCATTCTTCCACAGTGCATTAATTAAAAGTTTATATAACTGTAATTTATTAACCTAATTGTCCAGATTTGTCCTGCACAGAGCTATTGGCTGGGTTTGCACAATACAAAGGTTCACAGAAACCTCCACTGCTATTTAGCCTAGGATATTGTACAGTCCCAGCCATACAAGTCAAGACAACTAGTTCTCCAGCAGATATGTGGTACCCTGGACCTTATTTTAAGTATATTTGGCACAGTCATCTGCTACATACACCATTTACCAGTAATTGTATATAAATATTGTCATTCATTAAATAAAACTAAAAAAAACCAACAATCAACCAAGGCCTGACAACTTGATAGCAACACAAAACGGCTTTTGAGACTTAGTTTTAAGTGATCTAAGTAGGAATAGGGAGAAGAGGTCGCTCTTCCCTGACTTTTAATGGAAGATTTTGAAATAAGAATAAACATTTACAAAGCATTTACGTTTTTCCCAGATCAAAAGAGAGCTCCATCCCTACTTACAAATATATTTCCCAATAAGTACAGCATAAAAACCAGAAGGTGGAGGAGAGGAAAATGAACACTGAGGGAACAGCAGCAGCAAGAGCAGCAACTTATAGTCTGGGTTGGACCACCGTACGAGGCAGTGGCTTTCCTTCCGTGTCCAAAACACTTGAGTAAGGTTGGAAGGCAAGTCATCAAAATCAAAGAATATTCTTCTGACAGCAGTTATAATAATAAATAAATACTATACTTGAAAAGTGGGGGAGAAAAAAACCGCAAGGAAGCTGTTTTGTATTAAGTCCAAGCATGAGTTCATTGAAGTACCTTTGTTATGATCCTGTTCATCTCTTCGTGATCTCCAACAAGGGGTTTTCCAGGCTTACTTAGAGATGCTGAGGAAGACACTGGGATAGTTTCCATATAAAGAGCCATCCAGCTTCTTCTTGGTAATTTCAGGATTCTGATACGTGTTTTTCTCCTCATGAATTTAGAAAAAGCACCTTATACAAAATGTTAAAAATGGTTTCTGACATCTCTTTCTGATACCCTTGCACTGTACGATGGTCAATTTTAATTCTTTTATCCAAAGAGTAAGAAACTGTTAGCCCCTGATAAGGACTTTGTAACACACCTCAATCAGAAGGTGTGGGAAGAGTCCAGAGAAAGAAATATTTTGGGGAATATTAAAATGGCAGAATATATTTCCCCAAAGGAATAATGGAGAAGATCTTAAAAAAAAGACAGAAACCCAGCCCCAGCCCCATTCCCCCAAACAGAAAACTCAGCAGAGGCCAGCTTTTAGAAATGCAAATTCAATACTTTCAGACAGGTTTGAGCTTTCCAGCTACAAACTGAAGAAATTAGGAAGACAAAGATCCCTAAAATCTACATACCCTACCCAAACTGTAAAAGACATGACCTTTGGGGACATAATAGTATTTACCCACCAACACCAAAAGAGCACACTCAGACTCAGGTCAAAGTACATGACACAGGAAATACAAAGCCTCAAACAGGAACAGGAAACAACCTCAAAAGCCCCAGAAGGTATAAAAACCCACCACTCCCAGCTACAGCTTTCCCAGAGCCATCTTCTGTGTGGCTTTCCTCTTCAATAAACTGCAACCTTCTTTCTAAAGCAGTCTCCATTTTGATTATTCCCAGCTTGGCCTGGAGCCTGATGAAGATTTTTCTTTCAATGAGGGTTTAGACAAACAAAGCAGAAATTGTTTAAATTCATTGGATTTTTCACTGAAAGAATAATGCACAATCATCATACAGAAAGATCTAGGCAACCTCTCTGATATAGCAGCCTCTAAGACAGGCCTTAGTGGTATGGGTACCACCTGTGGTACATTGGTACCTGGCAGGTGGCACGCGACCATCCTAGAAAAGTGGTAGCGGGGGAGGGGAATGGCAGCACTGCACAAGCCTGAGCAGGGGGTTGGACTAGAAGACCTCAAAGGTCCCTTCCAACTCTATTATGCCAATCCTCAACAGAAATGCTCATACCAATGAAAACCTCAGACAGGAGGAAGACCACCACCGGGCGGGCAGGCATCTTGCTTGGCTGTGGCTTGGGGGGCACTTTTTTCAGTGCCATTGTAACTTTGAACAGTCACTAGCCGAACTGTTCTAAGTCGAGGAATACCTGTACTTTATCACTTTTTTCCTTTTTTATTGGTCATCAAGTTTTTGACACCTTGCTAGGCGACTGGTGGTACTCGGATGTTGCCATATCCTAAAAGTGGTACAATGGGTGAAAAGGTTGAAAAGCCCTGCTCTAAGATAACCAACTGCATACAATGTAAGAACAAAACACAAGAGAGACTTGAAGAGGGCAGAGCAAACTAAGGGACAAATTTCATGGAAATCTAGTGCTTTTAATTCTGTTTATTAAAGAATAAGACTCCAATCCTGAAATCCTATCTAATCTCATCAAACTCAGTTAACTGGGGGAGGGGGAATAAATAAATCAATATTACAAAAACTGACAACTATTTTTCTAAATTGATGGAATCATTATTTTCATCCAAAACTGTCATCCATTTTCATGATTGCAGAAATGAAGAAA
The DNA here is from genome assembly GCF_947247035.1 of Vipera ursinii. NCBI lineage: Eukaryota > Metazoa > Chordata > Lepidosauria > Squamata > Viperidae > Vipera > Vipera ursinii. The sequence continues at coordinate 235,327,198 of NC_139512.1, forward strand.
TGGGCTGAAATTTACAAAACACTAAACTGTGGAAGGTGTTAATCTTTTTTTAAAAATGAAAGCACGTGAGAGGGTTATGGTGCCATTATAACTTAACATATAAGCATTCCAAACATTCAGCAGTTTCTGGAATATATAAGCGCTTGTGAGGCTCTTGCTATTAATCTGTGCATTGGCGCTTAATTCTGGAGAGACAATACAGTATACTGCAGTTATGTCAGCTCTTCAGACCAGATTTGAATACCAAAGTCATGAATACCAAAATGTTTATTACAGAGTTACAGTAAGAGATTCTTGCAGCTCTCAATGTGTTTTTCAACCTTTGCCTTTATCCTATAGAGAAGTAGGGAAGGCCAAGCCTGAGACACCATCTCAAATTCCATTCTTGCTTTGAAATGAGATTTCTTTTATCTATTAGCTTGAATGTGGCTCTTCCTCCTCTTCTTCCTTTTATTCAAGGTTATTATCACAGACCATTACAAGATATTGGTTCCCAGTATGATCATTCAGACATGGGCAGCAAAACTCTAGATCAGAGGTCCACAACCTTGGCAACTTTAAGACTTGTGGACTTCAACTCCCAGAATTCCTCAGCCAGCCAAGCTGGCAGAAGAATTCTGGGAGTTGAAGTCCACATGTCTTAAAGTTGCCAAGGTTGGAGACCCCTGGTCTAGATGCTTTGTAGATGACCAGTAAAATCTTTATAATGTCTGTATCTCCTTCCTGCCAACTAGTGGTCATCCAGACTTTTCTAGCCATATTCTAGAGCAGAGGTCCCCAACCTTTTGGGGACCAGGGACTGGTTCCATGGAGAGAGGTTTTTCTGCAGACTGGAAGGTGCATGGTTTTGTGTGCTGCCTGCATCTCATGGATGGGGCTTTGCGTCTTTGTGCGGACCGGTTGCTGGCATGGTGCAGCCCGGTACTGGTCCATGGACCAGGGGTTGGGGATCCCTGTTCTAGAGCTAAAATCTGCCACAAAAATTCTTCGTGCATATAATAACAGAATCTCAAACTCTTGGAATCCCAGCTTCTGAGAAAATTAGTGACTCATTGAACAAGCTGTTGTGCAGTTAACAATTGTGCATATGATGCACAATAATTATTTAAATTGGCAAAGGGAGAACAATACACAATTAACAAGATATCAGCTTTTAAAAGAACTGTAGGCTATTATGCAAGATTTCTGCTTTTTCTTTTAGTTGAGTTAGATATATGCTGAAAGGGAGTTATTCAGAAGTAAGTCAGTTATATATCTGATATGCAAAAATGATAAGATGGTCATATTAATACAAGCACCCCAAAACTTTTCACCAATAAGCCCTGCCTTTAGCATCTCTCTCAAAGAGCAAAAATATAAACAGTGTTGCACACAAACAGCAAGAAATAAACAGAATATCAAAGCACATCTTCTTTTCCACTTCTATATGCCTTTATAGTCTTTCATTTTTAAAAAAGAAAATGTGGATATATTTATAACATTTTCTGATAAAAAGGTGCCAGGTGGCTGTAAATCATGTGCTAATTAGTGTTGACAGAAACTGAAATAGTTGTTCTCTTTTTCTTTTCAGCATAATATGTTAACATGTGTAGTCCTATTTTAAGTAGCTATCCAGAGAGAATAGAAGCCAAGTGGCTCATAAGTAGAAAGTAATATTTTGTGCTACTGAGTTCTGAAATGGAATGTATCTCCTTCCTCCAGGAGTCATAAGGAGAAGAGAAAGCACAAGTCTTCCCTGCAAAGCCCTGCTAAGGGATGCTGATGATCAGAGCAGCCTTCCCCAACCTGTCAACTCCCAGCATGCTGTTGAAGTTGAAATCCACACTGCTTAATCCACCACCTTCTGGAATATGCTCCCTTCATCCTGGGAAACTGCCGATACACTATAGTCCAGGGGTCTTCAAACTTGGCCATTTTATGACTTGTGGACTTCAACTCCCAGAATTCCTCAGCCAGTTTGGAAGATCATATAGGAGCCGTGGCCAGGGGGGCTTTTGCCCAGGTTCGCCTGGTGCGCCAGTTACGGCCCTATCTGGATCAAGATGCCCTACGCACAGTCACCCATGCGCTCGTGACCTCCCGGCTAGACTACTGCAATGCTCTCTACATGGGGCTGCCCCTGAGGACCACTCGGAGGCATCAGCTGGTGCAGAATGCAGCCGTGCGAGTTGTGATGGGAGTCTCCCGATACTCCCATGTAACACCTCTTCTCCGCGAGCTGCATTGGCTTCCAGTTGCCCTCCGGGTGAGATTCAAGGTGCTGGTGATGACCTATAAAGCCCTAAATGGCATGGGCCCGGATTATCTGAGGGAGCACCTGCTGCCACCGTCAATTTCCCATCGTCCTGTGCGCTCCCACAGGGAGGGTCTCCTCAGGGTACTGCCGGTCAAGGATTGCCGATGGGCGATCCCCAGGGGGAGGGCATTCTCTGTGGGCGCGCCTGCCCTATGGAATCAACTGCCAACAGAACTCCGGACTGCCCCCGACCTTCATTCATTTCGCCAGGACCTAAAAACCTGGCTCTTTGGGCTATCTGGAATGGACTGAGGGGTTTTAATGTTTTTAAATTGTGATTTTAATTTTTGGGGGCTAGACTTAATTTAATTTAATTTTAATTTTATATTGTATTGTTTTTAAATTTTGCCTTGTAAACTGCCCTGAGTCCTTCGGGAGTAGGGCGGTATATAAACCGAATTAATAAATAATAATAATAAATAAATATGTGGAAAACAAATTTCAATCTCACCCAAATCGTAAGAGATTCTGGGCAATGTATAGTACAAGACAATAAATAATACTGCATAAAATAAAGTACAGTTGATACAGTTGTATTCCTATCATTAATCAGATGGTGTTCATGCATAGCTAGGAACAGAGTCTGTGGAATAATACTGTCTTTACTTGCTTCCGAAAACAAGGGGGTTGTACTGTCATTGCTTGAGATTTCATTCTACCAGTAAAAACTATTTTCAATTACATGTAAATATATGTTGATTGATCTCTTGGTCTCAATGGATAACAGGCTTACAATAGGGATTATAACCTACTACACTATATTTATACTACTATAAATTTACTAATTACACTAAATGTCTTAAATTTACATTATAAACTTGATTTTTCTAATACCGGTATTTTGAAATCTTTTTATAATGATATACCGATTGCCTTGATGCCCTTGTCTATATTTTAAAAAAATGTTCATAAATCCTGAATACTTGACAACAAGGATGTTAATGATGATGGTGGTGATGGTGGTGGTGATGGGGTTGATGATGGATGGTTTTGCTCTCCTATCACTATTCTTTCCTTTAATGCTACATTTTTCTCTTCTAATTCTTCTTTAGATTCTACAGTATTTGTGATTCTTTTTTTCTTTCTCTCGTTTTTATCATTTTTTTCTGTGCTCAGCTTTGGCTTGTTCCTTAGATTGTGCCTCCTCTGCTTGTATGTTCATGCTGCTGAACAGTCATGGTTCAGGTTCCATCTGTTAGCTGATATTTTTTTTCCATTTTGAGATTCTGATCTTTTTTCCACTTCCTCTTCCATTTCTTTATGTTAGAAACAGTAATGTTTTTGTTCTCATTTTTTTTGCCCGCCTGCTATTGTATTTAAGCTAGCCTTTTTGTTTTCTTCTTTAATCAGATTGTTATTTGGCTTTTTTAAGGCTAAGTTATTATAATTTTTCATATGTCTTGGTTTCATAATTGTCCTTTACATCAATGTTTTCTTGTCTTTTGACTCTCCCTAACGTTCTAGCAGTTCTAGGCTATGGATTCATAGACTCTGACTGTTTAATAAATAAAATACAGTGCCCTCTCCTCATTGAAATCTAACATTTTCAAATTCCTTCATTATTAAAACACTTCATTCTCTTCTTTTTCAACGCTGAATTTTGTGCCATTACTTTCTTTGAAGTGTCACCCATGATTCTTTTATTTAGGTTTTCTAAACTTCTAGAATACATTATCATTTTTCAAATCTCATTCTCTTTCTGTTTATCCTTTTCTCCATTCTTTTCAATCATGTTGTCACATTTTATTTTCAGCTTACAATGAGGCCACTTCAATTGTACAATGTATACATTTTTTAATCCCTTTAAAAGAGGTTATGATGTAATTTTGGAACTGGAATAAAGCAATAAACCCACATTATGGACTAAGCCTGAATCCCTACACTTTCATGCTGTTTGGTAATGAATTTCCCCATCTCCATCAACAAACTATCCATTGAGGCTATTCTGGCCTTTGAGGCATTGCTCAACAGGCATTTGCTTCAATCATTTATTTACTTATAAGGTTTATTGGCCATCCATCTTACCATAGGGTAACTCTGGGTGGCTTACAGTCATAAAGATGTATCTATACATATAGGTTAAAACACAAATTAAAAGCAAACAGTGAAATCTAAGGACATAGGGGCAAAGTGGGGGAAGGTGGAATCTGTTGTTACTCGATCATTTTCTTTCTTTAAAAATTACTTACAATCAATGGCAGCCAAATTAAATTATAATTGATATTGGGCCTTTCCGCTTTTTTCTGATTTTATGTATGCAGATTCTGATTTTATGTATGTATCATTCTAGAGTTTATCAAGAATGATAAATTCTAGAAAAGTTTTTAAAAAGATAATTTACAGTACATTGTTTCCAAACGGAGCCATCCTTAGAAGACATCCAGTCCAGTCAATGAAACACGTTAGTAATACTGTGGATAATAAGTTCTCATCATCTCCTGGATCATGGTCAAGGGTAGTAAAGGTAAAAGCAAAGTGCTCAAAATACACTTGATAAGTCAGTCCAAAATGCAAAGGCAAACCAGCCCAAACCTCAATAAAAATTCCCAAGGTCCCAAATCTTAATGAAGCAGCCAAAGGACCATCTCAAGAAAGCGAATGCCATGACCTGGTCAGTAAAGAGTTGGTTTATCAGAGAGATGCCCTTATAATATTCTCCACACTTTGGGGGCAGGTCAGTAAACTGAAAGGATTCCTCTGGCCCGGAAATCTCCAACAAAACTCCAGGCTTTACCAATGGAAATTGCTTACTGGAGTTATCCAAAGATGCCCAGTTCTGGTCCATTTCTTCTTAATACTGCATGTGACACAGGCACTTGCGTTCTTTGACCATTACACTAGAAGAGCTTATGGTCATCATTTGGCTGTAGATATATGCTGTGGCAGGTCAGGAAGATAATTACCAGGCCCAGCTTCCTTTCCCAGATGGCATTGTCCAAAGAACTTTCCGTGGTCATGTGACCAGTATGATGATACACCGAGGCACACAGAACACTGTTACGTTCCCACCAAAGTGATACCTATTTATCTACTCACATTTGCATGCTTTCAAACTGCTAGATGGACAGGAATGGGGCCAAGTCTTGAACCCAGGCTGTCCGCTTTCCAACTGACAAGCTCAGCATCTTTAACCACTGAGTCATTGCACCCCTGAGTATAGTGCAGTGAAATTTTATTATAATATGTTCAAGACAAGACAAGAGGAAATATAAGGCTGGCTGATATGTCTGTGAGGAAAGGCCTTTGTAGGGTTTCCTGCCCAAAGCCAAAGTTTGTTTGTTTGTTTGTTTATACTTCATATTTTTCAAATGACCATCTCCCTCAGACATAGATGCTTTCTACACAGCCTATTCAATTTCCCCATGGCTTTTCAAGCAGAGGAGGTAAACAAATAGACAAATGCTTTGAGTTTTGGACTTCATTATATAAGACACTCTAAATCAAGTTAATTTAAAAAAACCCACCGAATTAATACATTAAAGACAAATAAATCAAGGTATTGATCTTGACCTTATAAAGTTCTAGAAATTGGGCAAAAAGGAACGCATACATGCAAATGCTGACTTATTACAGCATGCACATTTTCTGTTGTGATAACAGATGTGAAGCAATTTATCTAATTTACTGCTTCCATGAAAACAAAACACTGTTTTAATTGAAACCATAGAACTGATAATGTTTTATCTTTTGTTTTCCTATTTTCCTTTTTGAGTTTTGGGAGCAGATCCCTGGTTTGTAATTGCATTAATTACAAACATACACAGAGTTGAAAAGTCATTCAGATGTAAATGCCCTTCAATGAAAAGAAAGCAATGGGGACTATAATTTTTGCTATTGCAGCTAATGACATTATTAGATTTTCTTTTAATTGGACTTTTAATAATATAACGTACGTGAATGTAGCAACATCCAATAGCAACACAAAGACTCAACATGAAAATTCAAGCTGAATGTTCATTTACTACTTAGTCCTCACACTGTACATTTCTGAGATACAGCAGCCAAAAGTGTCCATTAAGGAGGTTAAAAGCTTATGTTGTCTTAACAATTCATTTCCACTATCTTGAATCCAGGCACCAATGTTCGGAGATCTTAGTTTTTCAAAATATGTTTAGGGAGGTGTGAACTGGTGGTAAGTGCACAATGACTTTCTTTAGCCTGTACATTTTGGGGTTTCACAGAAGAGATGGGTGAGTGAGAGAGAGAGATAAAGAGGGAGGGAGGGAATGAAGGAGGTAGAGGGAGACAAAATGGAGCCTTTGGTAGACATTCCACACATAAGGAAAAACAAGGAAGAAAATGCAGATCCAAACTTAAGACTGCTGGTGAGGCAGAGACAAACTTTATAGGAAAAAATATATTAATATAAGGACAAAGACATTCAGTAAGAAGTCTATAGTTAAGGAGCCTCTGCTTGGTATGGAAATAGATAGAAAGCCTAGAAATAATTATAAAGGGAACAGAAGAGATAAGGAACACCTACTCCCATATCAGGTGTAAGCTGTTTAACATCATTGCAGAACAGTAGGTAAAGCAGGGAGAAATCAGATGTGGCAGGGAAAACTGGAAAGGATTAAAGTTAGAAATGAGTAATGGAATCAAAGACTAAAATGAGCTGAACCGGAGATTCATCCAGAAATTGTACTAGGATGTAGAAGAGCCCAGCAAATGTACTGTACAGTTATTGTAGAGTTAGTGGGAATAATAGAATAGAATAGAATAGAATAGAATAGAATAGAATAGAATAGAATAGAATAGAATAGAATAGAATAGAATAGAATAGAATAGAATAGAATAGAATAGAGCAGAGCTGGAAGGGACCTTGGAGGTCTTCTACTGTAGTCCAGCCCCCTGCTCAAGCAGGATAACCTGTCCTACACCATCTCAGAAAGGTGACTGTCTAGTCTCTTCTTAAAAATCCCCAGTGATGGAGTGCCCACAGTTTCTGGAGGCAAGCTGTTCCACTGGTTAATTGTCCTCACTGTCAGGAAGTTTCTCCTTAATTCCAGGTTGCTTTTTTCTTTGATCAGTTTCCAACCATGGTTTCTTGTTCTTCCCTCTGGTGTTCTGGTGAACAACGTGACCCCCTCTTCTGTGGCAGCCCCTCAGATACTGGAATACTGCTATCATGCTTCCCCTATTTCTCCTTTTTTAAAGACTAGCCAAACCCAAGTCCCGCAGCTGTTCTTCGTATGTTTTAGTCTCCAGGCCTTTGATCATCTTTTTTGCTCTTCTCTGAATTTTTTCCAAACTCTCAACATCTGTTTTGTGATATGGTGACCAAAACTGGCTGCAGTATTCCAGGTGTGGTCTTACTAGGATTTTATAAAGTGGTACTAACTAATACCATGTGTGATCTTGATTCTGTGGCTCTGTTTATACAACCCAGGATTGTATTAGCTTTTTTGGTTGCTGCTACTGCACACTGCTGGCTCATAGTCAAGTGATCGTCCACTAGGACTACAAGGTCCCTCTCACAGTTACTGTTTTGAAACCAGGTCTCGCCCAATCTGTATTTGTACCATGGATTTTTCTTGCCTAAATGTAAAACTTTGCTTTTCGCTACGCTAAAACTTATTTTGTTGGATAGGGCCCATTGTTCAAGTTTGTCAAGATCTTTTTGGATCCTGAGTTTGTCTTCTGGAGTGTTGTGGTTACTCCTGTCAGTTTGGTGTCATCTGTGAATTTGATGAGTTCCACTTCAATTCCCTCATTTAAGTCATTTATGAAGATATTGGGTACTGGGTTTAAGACGGAACCTTGTGGTACCCTGCTGCTTACTTCTCTCCATGTGGATGTACTTCCATTGAGGACTACTCATTGAGTACAGTTTGCCAGGCAGCTACAGATCCATCTGGAGGTGATGTTGTCTATTCCACCTTTTTCTAGCTTAGCAAGGAGTAGGTTGTGGTTTACTTTATCAAATACTACGTCCACAGCATTTTGTTGGTGCACTAGTTTAGTCACTTTATCGAAGAATGAGATGAGATTGGTTTGGCATGATCTGTTTGTAACAAAACAGTGCTGGTTACTGGTTATGACTTGGTTTGCTTCTAGTTGTTCACAGATCTGTTTTTTATTACCTTTTCTAGGATCTTCCCAGGTATTGATATTAAACTGATTAGTCTGTAGTTTCCTGGGTCCGTTTCTTTTCCTTTCTTGAAGTTGGGAACCACATCAGCCCTTTCCCAATCCTCAGGTACTTCCCTGGTGCTCCAGGATTTATGAAAGATGTGGTCCAATGGTTCTGAGATAACATCTGCTAGCTCTTTCAGAACTCTGGGATGTAATCTGTTGGATCCTGGTAATTTATACTCGTCAAGGTCAGATAGGTGTTCTCTTACCATTTTTTTGCTTATTTGAAGTTTTGTTTCTAGTATGTCTTTTGCAGTGGTTTTTTTGGTAGGTTGGGCTATGGTTTCTTTTTGTGTGAAAACTGATGTATAGTATGAGTTAAGCAGCTCTGCTTTCTCCCTGTTGTCTCTAATTTCCTTGCCATCTTCCCTCTTTAGTGGGCCTATAGTTTCCTTGACTTTTTTCTTGTTATTAATATGTTGGAAGAAATTTTTTTATTATCCTTGATTTCTGTTTTGTTCTAAGCCTTTGCTTTCCTGACTTCTGGCTGTCTGCTGATAATTGGCCTTAGTTATATGCCCGTCTTTCCATTTTTTGTATTTGTCCTTTTTGGCTTTCAGTTTGTCAGAGAGATCTTTGCAGCCATGCTGGTTTCTTCTTGAATTTCTTGTTTTTCTTTCTCAGTGGTATTGTGCTGGTCTGGGCTCTAATGATCACATTTTTCAGGGTTTCCCATGCTTCTTGGGTTGTTTTCCCCTTTAGGATTTTCATCCATTGGATTCTTCCTAGATTCTCTCTGAGTTTGTTAAAGTCAGCTCTTTTGAAGTTGGATTGTTTTCTATTGCTAGTGTTTTCATTATATTAAATTCCAGTATGACGTGGTCACTTTCACCCAAGGTTCCGGTAATTTCAATTCCCTCTATCACTTCTTCTCTATTTGTAAGGATTAAGTCCAGTATAGCTTTATGTCTAGTTCCCTCCTCCACCATTTCGGAATAAAAGTTATTGGCTAGGTTGGTTAGGAATCTGTTTGCTCTCCCACTCACTGCAGAGTTTGTCTCCCAGTTGATATCTGGATAGTCGAAGTCTCCTATTACTACTGTGGTATGCTTCCTACATACATTTGTTAACTGGTTGGCAAAGAGTTCATCTATTTCTTCTGATTGGTTGGGTGGCCTGTAATATATACCTATGGCAATGTCACTTTTTTTCTCTTTTATATTGACCCATATACATTCTGGAGACATTTTATCTTTGATCATGTGCAGTTCTGTAGATATGTAGTGTTCTCTTACATATATTGCAACTCCCCCTATTCTTTTTGTAGGCCTGTTTCTTTTGAACAATTGTATCCAGCTATCAGTCCATCCCATTCATGGGGTTCGTCCCACCAGGTTTCTGTTATGCCAACTGTGTCATACCTTCCCTCATGTACTATTGCTTCTAGTTCACCCTGTTTGTTCCCCAAGTTTTGAGCATTTGTATATAAGCATTTAAGATTTTTATGCCTGTCCATGGGTATGTTTCTTGCATCTCCTGATTGTTGTTTGAGTTTTTCTTTTTTTCCTCATCACTGCCTACCTCATTGTTTGATTTATTTTCTTGGGATTTGTGATTGGTTTTGAGTTCTAGAGATTCTAGAGATTAGTCACCCTTCTACCTCAGTTTTAGTTTAAAGCTCTCCTGATGAGTTGGGCCAGTCTTTTTCCAAGTACATTTTTGTATGTTTTCGTGAGGTACAGCCCATCTCTTGCCAAGAGTCCTTCGCATAGGAAATGCAGTTCATGATCCAGTAAACCAAAGTTTTCTTGGTGACACCCACTCTTTAGATAATTTCTAAAATTCTTTTTTCCCTCAATGGGTGTTGGCCTTTCATTAGGAGTAGTGATGAGAACACTTCTTGTGCTCCTAGCTTCTTAACTTTATTGCCTAGTTGTTTGTAATCTATGGCACTAATCAGGCAACTCAAACAGAGGCTTCTTGAGGAAACAGCATTTTATTTTTGATTGAAAAAAGTCCTGGGTGGGAACACAATCTGAACTCTGGCAGTGTTGCGTTCAGAAGTGCCACACCTTAGAAAGTTAGTAGCATTGCTTTATAAACTTCGCTAGCCAATCAAAATCAGATAGCAGAGCCATTACATCATAAGGAAGACATCAGTCATTCCTGTATTCCTTTATACTCCCTCATTCCCTCCTTCAGTACATCCTATCCATGTGCACGTTTCCCACGCTTACATGAAATTTGTCCCGGACGCAAATGCTGATTACAGAAGTGAGATAGCAATAGTTAGGCTAAACAATTTATTTTTGTTCCAGTTACAGAACCCTTCACTGAAAAACAGAAAAACAATCAACTCAGAAAAAACAGCATCTCAATCTGCTGTGTAAGTATAGGTAGTCCTTGACTTACAACAGTTTGCTTAGTGACCATTTGAACTTACAACAGCACTGAAAAAAGTGACTTATGACCATTTTTCACACTTATGCAGCATCCACATGGTCACATGATTTACATTCAAATGGTTGACAACTGACTCACATTTACGATGGTTGCCACGACCCTTTTATATATATATTATATATATATATATACATATATATATATATATATGTGTATATATATATATATATATATATATATGTTTAAGTATTTGTCAAGGCTTTTTGAACAATCTCAGATAAAGGGTATGACTAACTGATGAGAACATAAAGAGTTCGAAATGATCATCTTAGCCTCCCAAATTCTTTATTAGCAATTTGAATAATTTGTATATATATATATATATATATATATATATATATATATATATATATATATATATATATATAATAAATTTGGATTGCTGACAAAGAATTAAAATTAAAGGGAGAAATAAATCCAAATTTATTTAATACAAACAATAGTTTGGGCTGATACAGGCAAAAGATTTCGCCCACATTTGGGCTGAAGTGCTCAAACACTCAAGACATACATACACACATATATATATACATACACACACATATATACATACACACACACACACACACACACACACACACACACACACACACACACACACATATATATATATATATATATATATATATATATATATATATATATATATATATAGTCTCACATTTCTTTGCCATCCTGCAGTCCTTTAGCCCTCACAAGTTTGAGAGAGCAGCTATTCACTTGCCATTTCAAATGGCAAGTCAAAGGATATAGGTAGCATTGTCTAAAATGGATACCTATTTCCTGAGCAAAACCTTTTTTGCAAGATGAAAGGTAGCAAGATTTTAAGACTGCAAAAAGCTATGATCAGATAGATTTGCCTTGCCTGTTGATTGACCTTTAGAGACCTGCTGCTTTTGGAAGTTACAACTGACTTGAAAGTTTGAAAACTGATCTGAGACAAGTTCAGTCTCTCATATAGTAAATTGTGTGGACCAGGAATCGTGCAATTTTTCATTTTTGAGCCTTCTTCTTTTTGACAAATAAATACTTTCTCCTGAGGTTCTAGGAATGGACCTGTGACCAGCCTGAGAGGATGGATGAAATCCTTCTGAGACATTCCATTTGGAAGATTACTCCTTTTATTGTATTGCCCTGGCTTCCTGGGATCTACCTAGGACAGGGGTAGGCAACCTTGGCTCTTTTATGACTCATAAAAAGTTAGCTATGCTGACTCAGGAATTCTGGGAGTTGAAGTCCATGAGTCATAAAAGAGCTGAGGTTGCCTACCCCTGACCTAGGATAAACAGACAAAACCCCTCTTTCCTGGTGAAGCAGCTCTCTTGAATGCTTGTCATACCCCTAGGATGTAAGAAACCTACAAATGGAGTAAGGATTTTCTAAGTTCTTCTTAATATTAGATCAAGGGAACCATCTTCTGGTATCAAATTATTTCTAAGTCAGTTCAAAAACTAAAATTTCCAAGATGTACAATTCTCTCTGGTGTTGTCCCAAAGCTTTCAAAAGGACGTGGAATTTCATGCTCTGACTTTCACTCTACTGCAGCTTCTGTGTTCTATACATTCTCTCCTGAGGTAGCAGACACCGGTTGTTAGCTGTTTAAGCAATAAACTATTGCATACTCAACATTTAATTATTACTTAAATTATTACGAGTGTGCAATAATTTATGTTGATAAATTATTGGATATTTGCATTTCTCAACCTTGGCAATTTTAGGATGTGTGGATTTCAACTAGCTGGGGCTTTGGACTGGTTAGGGAATTCTGGGAATTGAAGTCCACACGTCTTAAAGTTGCCAAGACTGAACATAGAATAGAATAGAGCTGGAAGGGATCTTGGAGGTCTTCTAGTCCAACCCTTTGCTCAAGCAGGAGACCCCCTATACCATTTCAGACAAGTAGCTGTCCAGTCTCTTCTTAAAAACTTCCAGTGATGAAGCATTCACAACTTCTGAAGGCAAGCTATTCCACTTGTTCTGTTAGGAAATTTCTCCTTAATTCCAGTTTGTTTCTATCCTTGATTAATTTCCATCTATTGTTTCTTGTCCTGCCCTCCGGTTCTTTGGAAAATAAGTTGACCCCCTCTCTTCTTTGTGGAAGCCCCTCGAATACTGGAATATTGCTATCATGTCACCCCTAGTCCTTCTTTTCTCTAGACTGGCCATACCCAAATTCTGTAACCATGCTTCATATGTTTTAGTCTCCAGGTCTTTAATCATCTTAGTTGCTCTTCTTGGCAACATTTATTTTTATAATATTTCCATAATATTCATTCATTTTATAGAAATTGTATAATGTTGAATATCTATCTATCTATCTATCTATCTATCTATCTATCTATCTATCTATCTATCTATCTGTCTGTCTATCTATCTATGAATTTGTGATTCCAGTGAAATCCAGTGAATGAGGGCTTTTTTCTCATAGAACGCTCAGAACGGCATTCCGGCACCTTTTTTTTTGCAAAAAAAGCTTCCTCTATTGGCTTTGGGAGTAGGCAATCTTGGCTCTTTTTGATGACTCGTGGACTTCAACTCCCAGAAATCCTGAGCCAGCCATGCTGAGGGGAAAGAGAGAGGTTTCCAAGCTGAGCCATGATGGCTCAGGAATTCTGGGAGTTGAAGTCTTTGAGTCATAAAGAGCCAAGATTGCCTACCCTGCACTAGAGGAGGACATTAAAATTATTTACAAGGTTACTTCTTTAGGAACTAAACTTTTAGATTCTAAAACAGCTAATTCAAAAAAGCCAACATGAAAGAACCTCACATTTTTCATCTGCTTCTGTCTTTTGGAAGGTAAAATTAGATAACAAAATAATCAGTTTCCTATGTTAACATCTCTGTAATGAAATCAATAAAGGTAACAGGAAAGAAATGAGAAACATTTTTCTCAATGTAATATGTCTAATTTAGCTGATGCTAGAAAAAAATAGTATCTTTTGTACACTCTTGAAAACTATTTTGAATTTATAACCATCTATTACAACTAAACCACTTTAAATTAAACAATTCTTAAAAATGAAATATTCTTAATTTGGACTTTACTTTTACTGTTCGGACTGTTGTGTGTTTTGAAAAATAGATTATTTAGAATCTAGTTATGTTGCACTTCAATCTTTAAATAATTAACTTGGCTCTTTGATCTATCTGGCCTGGACTGAGGGGTTTTAAGTTTTAAACTTTGTTTTAATTTGTTGGGCTAGTAATTAATTTAATTTATTTTAATTCTATTTCTATTTTAACTTTTATATTGTTTTTAAACTTTGCCCTGTAAACCGCCCTGAGTCCTTCGGGAATACGGCGGTATATAAAACTAATTAAATAAATAAATATATACATAACAATATATGATGTTTTCCATGGTGAGCTTAACATCAATAACAACATTTATTAAAAAGGCTAAAATAATTTCTGGTGGTATTATCTGTACATTAAAATTTTGTTTAGTCACAATCTTTCACTTTTCACATTCTGGAGAAGCAGTGGTCATGTATCCTAGCAAAAGATGTTACATATGTGCATGTGTAGTCAGTATCATATGCCTTTTTAAAAATATCAAACATGCAAAGAAACAAAAATAAGTCCAAAATATCTGCATTACATCCAGAAATGCCAACTTTGCAACCAATATTTCTCACCTATAACTATGGCACCCTAAGGATACCTGCATACATGCAAATGCTTCTCTGGGATCAGTAACGCAGCAGGGATTGCTCTTTCCTTCCAGTAACAGATTGCTGGGAAATAGCAAACATGGCCTTGAGAATTCCAATGTTTCTTACAAATTTTTCTGGATGTGGTTGGAAAGAGGCTGTGTGGCACCGGAGACCACTGCCATGAGGAACACAGCTCTGGGTCGAGGTTTGGAGCAGCTCCGGCTGGGGGCTCAGCACAGGCCACGGCATGGCAACTGTGGGGAGGGGAATCCCCACGGTGGCCGTGGGGAGGGGAATCCCCACGGCATGTGGCTTTGAGCCGCAGGGGCGGGGGTGCAAAGGACGGGTGGCGACGCCGTAGCAAGACACCAGCATCGCTCCCAGTGACAGCACCTCTGAGTTCCAGCACCTTTTTTTTTTTTTAGAAAAAAAGCACTGCTTAGAATGGTAGTTGCACATTAGTTCTCCTCCTCTCCCCCTCCATTCCCAGTGTTTACAGTGATGGAATACACAGCAAGAGATATCTAATGTACTAATGTTACTGCCACGAGGAAACAAATAAGGCAATTAAAACTTCAATTTGCATAAGCACCAGAAACACCCCTACATAAGATATTGAGCTAAGCTAATTCTTCTAGAGCCACTGCAGCTACTGCCGATCGTTACACATTGCTTAGTTAACAATAAAAGCAAGGAAGGGAATGACTTTTTGGTCTCTTTAATGTATACCTTTTTAAAAGTTGTAGGTTATTTTTTTTTAAAAAAATTGAGAGTAATAGAACCTTTTAAACACCTTATTTTAAACAATTCTTCAGCTGGTCAAGTTAGCTCTTTAATCTGTTCAAAATATTTACAGTGTAACTGACCACTGTAAGGTGCCTATGGCTGTTATTCTGATTTTTTTTAACTGCTCTTTTTTGCTTACAATATATTTTATTATTTTCATTGACCAACTAAAACAGATGTATCTAACCTCTGGCCCATGGACTGCATGTGGCTCTGGGTAGCTAGTAATTTGGCCCCACAAAATTGTAAACATTATTATGTCATCTTTAGTGACATATACATTAACCATATTACATATCTTATATGCAGCCCAAGACCATTCCTCTTCACTCAGTGCAGCCCAGGCAATCCAAAAGATTGAAACCAGTGCAATAGATGAGACATTTTGAGAAGAATCTTGTATCAAGTTCCCCATTGCTGCTGTTTTCAGTCCCTCCTTAGGTATATTTCCAGGTGTTTCCCAACCTCCTAAGGCAGATTTTGAAAAGATGGATGAGAATGTTGGACAAAGGAACAAGTGGTTTGTTCCCCTCTTTTTTCTGCAGTGGGGTGAGAGGAGGGAGCAAAATTTGGATCCAATTCTAAAAAAAAAAGAGAAGGAAAATCACCAGCAGAAATATAACCCAGCCAATGAGAAGTTCAGATAAATCAATATCCCTCTTCTGGTGCTGAAATGACATCCACGAGATAACAAGTAAGAATTCCATCACTGAAATGTTCCAGGGGTAAAGCTCTTAAAAGAAGAGATCCTGTTAAGGACCTTAAATAAGGTTAAACGCACGTAGTGTTCACATTTTAAACTATACAAAGGTTTTAAAAGCAAATCCTGGGGAGACTATTCCAATAATATAGCTTTTAAGATTGCATAAAATATATTAATGCTAAAAAGGAGATTTTAATATTGAAGTAATTTTGTAAATAGTAAGAATGAAAAAAAATCCTTTAAGCTTCAACCAACCATAGCATAGCATTCTACAATCGCTTCTACCATGTCTTCACAGAAGGACATTATAGCATTATAGATCTCCTTGGGCATTCCATGAGGTGAAAAATGAGATGGCTTGAGGAAGCTTCCTGTGGAATACCTGGGAGATATATACTGGGGGAAAAGTTTTAAAAGTTGTGTTATTTTTTTTAAAAAAAGTACAATATTGTAATATATATATCTATTTTCAATCACTCCCTCCCCAGTTGAGTCCAAATTCATCTTGGGGACTCTCAGGTTAGGGTTTTTCCATAGACATTCCAAAAATTTGGAAAAGTCGGAGAGTGGCACATAAGGTTTTCCTTGTAAAAGTGACACAGGTACACTCCTCAGTCAGTTGAGATGGTGATTGTTATGTACTGAGTTCGTTGCTTAATGACGAAGATGAGGCGAGTGAGTTCAGCAAAGATCATTGTTTATTGCTTGCAGGATCTGAACTGAGAAACAGGGCTGCGAATACAGCAATTTATACCCTGGCCTCTAGGCATTGGCCAATAGGTTTAAAGCAACCTATTGCCGCCCTAGAGGCAACCAATAGCGGCGCTGGAGATGGGTTGTCTGAGGAGCTAGGAGCCAGTAGCCAGCTTCCCTGCTCAAGCAACCTTCCAGCAATTACGCATGTGGTGTTCCCTTAACAAAACAAGCCCAATACATTACAGTGATAATGACAGAAATCTCTGTTTCAACAAAAGCAGATAAGTTCTCAGTGATTGTTCACTGGGCCTGTCTGAGTTTTCATTTACTGAGGGAACTGTGTTCAGAATGACCAGCTTCATAACTGGAAGACTTTCCTGAATCATGATGAATTTCCTTACAATTTTTTAAGATTTACTTTTAAGCTGCATTTTTTATTGATTTAGTATATGTATTTGCTCCCCATCCTTATTTTTATTATTTGTTGCTTATTTATGTATTTAGTCACATAATTACATTACATTACATCCAATTACCAAGGTAAGCCAAACAATGATACACACACACACAGACACACACACAAACATACACATACACACAAAGAGAGACACAGAGACACACAGACACAGAGACACACAGACACACAGAGACACAGACACAGACACACAGACACACAGACACAGTCACACACACACAGACAGACACACAGACACACACACACAGACACACACACACACACACACACACACACACACAGACACACACACACAGAGACACACAGACACAGACACACACACACACATCTATATATCTATCTATATCTATATCTATATCTATATCTATATCTATATCTATATCTATATCTATATCTATATCTATATCTATATATCACAAACGTTATAGTACAGTGTTAAAACATAAAACATTTGGTTGAATAAATGTTTTGAGCCTTCCTTAATCTGTAATCAAAAGAGATCTTCTGTAACATGAACCCACCATAAGAAAAAT
Organism: Vipera ursinii; assembly: GCF_947247035.1. Taxonomy (NCBI): domain Eukaryota; kingdom Metazoa; phylum Chordata; class Lepidosauria; order Squamata; family Viperidae; genus Vipera; species Vipera ursinii. The sequence goes on from NC_139512.1 coordinate 235,344,881, forward strand.
CCAATTTAACTGTTGATACTAATTGTGTCCGTGCAGTGCTTTTTTTGTAAAAGAAAAAGGTGCCGGAACTCACACATGTCATACAACCCACCTTGCCTACCCTACAAGGTTCCATCCAAAAAAGGTGCCGGAACTCCGTTCTGAGCGTTCTATGAGAAAAAAAGCCCTGTGTCCGTGGTATAGCCATCATGGGACCCAAAAAAGTGATGTACTAATGATCTAAGAATTTGGAAGAATTACCTTTTGTTCTTTAATATTTCATAGATTATTGAATAATTAAATGAATGAATTACTTTTTTAAGGTCACATACCATAACAGACTTAACAAAGCTTAAACAAATACATTCACTGCAAGTAATAGTAATCTTAATTTTGGTCATTGACAGTGTACAATAACATTAGATGATGAAAATGTACAACCATCCTAAATTGAACAATTCAGCCTACAAAAAATGGAAAAATGACTGAAATAGCTTATTAACAAAAGCTATATTAACAAAAGCTATAAAAGATTTTATCACTAAAATCGTAAGATTATGGAAAGTAAATTGTGTGATATAAATATATAAAAACTATGAAAAAATAGCTAAAGATCAGAATTACTACTCCAAAGATATAAAATTACCATATCACTACAATTTACATATAAAATTATACTTGTAATATTGAAATTATGGAAATTACAATATAGTGCAATACATAATTGTGAAATATAACTGCTACTGCGGTATATAAGAAGACGGCCATAAGAACTAAACAGTTAAATAGCTAGAAATAACAATCACTGCAATTACTGGGTATGGTGTTTATATGTGTGTAGTAGAGTTTTATGACATTTTAAAAAATAAAATTGTCATTATCCTCTTGTAAATAGTATAAATAAATATATATCTGAATGCCTTGGACATTTAAATTAAAGATGTGCATATTTTATTTATTTTAATATGAGGTTTTGTTTGTAGATTAAAGTACATTTAAAGGCACCAAATAGTTCACACTTTTACTTCAATACTGACTAGGCAAAATATGTTTCTTTTAGAGATGAATCATTTCAACAATCCTGGCGTTAATGCTTTTGAACCAAGTGATGATGTGTCATCCTAGTATTAGGAAAAACATGTTGCTTTATCCCCATGATCCAAATGGATAAAATGTCCCTATTTCAGAGGTGGTTGTATTTATATCCCAATTGTACAAACCCACTAAATGGAAATGGAAAAATAGCTTATTAATGTTTTAGACTCTACGTTCCTATATGGTACTTTCATAAATGATCCTCTTGGCTTGCAGGGAGAGTTCAAAATTCAAGCTGCCAGCAAATGAATGTTCTTATCAACTCCCCACCTCACACCTGTACCACCTCTTGGGTGACTTTCTGAGAATACAACAGGATGGACACAGAGACAGGTTGGTCTGGGGGTTAAGGCACCCAGCTAGAAAGCAGGAGATTGTGAGTTCAAGTCCCACCTAAGCCATGAGTGGCCATGAGCCAGTCATTCTTTTTCAGCCCAACTCACCTCACAGGGTTGTTGTTGTGAGGAAAATAGGAGGAGGAAGGTGTGTTGGATGTTTGCTGCCTTGAGTTATTTGTAAAAAACAAAACAAAGGCAGAATACAAATAAATAAAAATAATAGTAATGGTAGAAAGGGGGAATCTAATGCTTGATTGTCCCCAAGGAGCATTAACCGGACTTCTACTCAGACAGCACGTCTGAGGATTCCATTTTGAATCATTTTACAATCCCAGACAGGCAATTTCCTCCTAGTGGTCAATAGCATGTTCAAATATCAGCCAGATATCATTCAGGCAATATAAAGCCAATCTTCGTTACTAATCTGTTGGTATGGCAGTGTTTGGTAGATGGAACATGATATATCTCTAATAGAGAAATGACTATTTTTTGCTTTCTAGTGATGCTCTGATTGATGCTGGCACACTGAGCACTGAAGCCATTCCCACTTCGTTTTTGGTTGCCACAGAATTGGAAGGGGGGATGTGTGCTTTTAAGTTTAGATAAAACAATAAATTGTTCTGTGGGAAACAAGGTCATTGTTGCCTGAATTTTGGCGGGCTAAAACTTCCGTTAGAAAGCCTGCCAAAGTAGTTAATTGGGGGATGTGATTTATGACACATTACTGAGTTGGGAAGTTCAACTTTGTAACATTGTAACCTTTGGGAAGGAACTTCAGTCTTGGTTTCACTTATGATTGTGCCAATACTATATAGCCAATAAATACGTTCTTTAAGGAAACCTCTTGCCTTGGAGTTCTTTTTTATTGGTCTCATCTATCGGAACCATGACAATAAGGTTCCATGCAGTCAAGACTTAATGCTATATTTATAAACTGAGTTGGCTTTATTTGATATATCTACATCTATATCTCTATAAGTATTTTTTTTTCTTTTTTGTACTTTTTTCTTCTTAGTATACAGCAATACCTGAAGAACCTGAGCTCTGAGGTTAAAAGACAGGTACTATGTCTTACTCTAACTAAAGCCTATACACTTAGATGCAATTATAAGTTTATACTCCTTGGCCTATCCTGAGATGATCAATTAATTATTTAAAATTTTATCCTAAAACAACCAGGAATTCTTAAAGCATTTATTGATCAGATGGAAAGTAATCAGAAGCAAACTAAAGTAACATATTGCTAAGCTTAAGTATTTAAAAAAACACAACCACAGTGTCTTTCCTAGATATACAAGTAATCCTCAACTTACAACCTTAACTGAGCCCAGAATTATGGTCATAAGGCATCCTGGTCATTAAGGAGATTGCCAAGAGCTCATGCCCAATTTTAAGAACTTTTTTTTTTGCAATCGTTATTAAGAAAATATCATAATTAAGCTCATCCATTGTTTACGATGGGTGTTTTTTTTTTGCTGGAATCCTAAAGTAAATGCTAGATTTCCAGCAAAAATAAGTCATAAATTATAGTTATGTGGCCACAGGATGCTGCAAACAGTCATAAATGCAGGCTGGTTGCCAACTGTCTAAAATGCAATCACACGACCTCGGGAGGGGGCGGGCAGCTGTTGGGACGTAAAATCCAGGTCGTACGTAGTCCTGGGAAGGTCCGTTATAACTCTGATCGGTCACAAAATGACCTGTTTGTAAGATGAGGACAACCTGTATTAGCCTTTATGATAGAATTCTGATTTCCTAATATAATCCTGCATTATAAGGGGGCTGCCCTTGAGACTACTCGGAGGCTCCAGCTGGTGCAGAATGCAGCCACGCGAGTGGTGGTGGGGGCTTCCCGATACTCCCATGTAACACCTCTACTCCGTGAGCTGCATTGGCTTCCGGTTGCCCTCCGGGTAAGATTCAAGGTGCTGGTTATGACCTATAAAGCCCTAAATGGCATGGGTCCGGGTTATTTACAGGAGCATCTGCTGCCAGCATCAACTTCCCTTCGTCCAGTGCGCTCCCACAGAGAGGGCCTCCTTAGGGTGCCGTCAGTCAAAGAGTGTCGACTGGCAGCCCCCAGGGGGAGGGCGTTCTCTGTGGGCGCGCCAGACCTTTGGAACCGTTTACTGGTTGAGCTCCGGATGGCTCCTGACCTTCACTCCTTCCGACGTGACCTAAAAACATATTTATTTGAACAAGCCGGCCTGGTCTGATGGGTTTAGGGGTATTTTAACATTTTGTATTAATCTATTTAATTGGGCTACAGGGGTGTCAAACTCAATTTCATTGAGGGCCACATCAGCATTGCGGTTGCCCTCAGGGGGCCGGGTGGGTGTGTCCAGGGTGGGTGTGGCCTGCTGGGTAGGCGTGGCTAGAGTGCGTATGGCCTACTGGGTGGGCATGGCCAGCTCTACATCGTTTGCATCAAGGGTGCCTATGGGGGCCTGGGCAGGAGCGGGACAGATCTGAGGGTCTCTGGCAGAAGGAGGGTCTCTGGGCCAGGGCCAAGGCAGTGGGGGCCGTTCCCTCACTGTTTCCAGTATGGCTTCGTGGGCCACATGAAACCACTTCGCGGGCCGGATCTGGCCCCCGGGCCTTGTGTTTGACATGTCTGGGCTACTGTATTTAATATTTCTTTTAATTTTTATATATTGTATTTTATTGTATTGCCCTGTACACTGCCCTGAGTCCTTCGGGAGAAGGGCGGTATAAAAATTAAATAATAATAATAATAATAATAATAATAATAATAATAATAATAATAATAATAATAATAATAATTATTATTATTATTATTATTATTATTATTATTATTATTATTATTATTATTATTATTAAAGATACAAGAGTGCCACATTCTGTTTCTGTTCCACTCATATTGACTGAAATCAGAGGGCAGGTGGAAGATGGGGAGAGGAGCAAGATGCTTATTGTGTTTACACACCTAATGCTAGCATATCTTTCCTGTACAAATTTCTCTTCAGACATCAACCATGGACATGCATAATGCAGAAGACGGAGACATTAATGCACCTGCTTGGTGGTGTGTTTTGCAAAGCTGCTCTGATAATGTGTTACACAGGAAGAACAGACTCCCGGCTTACAATCCTTAAATATTTCCACATCTCATATGCATTTTTAAAATTGGAGTACCAGATTAATAAAGCAATGCTTTTAATGGGAGACAAGGAGATGAGAAATGAATCGGGGCATTTCTTTCTTTATTTAAAGAATCCTCTTCTTTGAACAGGTCATCCTCCTTCTTCCCCTTTGTTATCACAAATCAGTTCTGGATTTGACAGTTCATTTACGTAGCTATCTGTCTATCTTTGCACCAGCAGAAATCTGTACCTTGTTGCTCCTGTTGCCAATCCCTGTCCTGCCATAGACATGATGCTGTAAAATGCTAAACATGTCTTTATTTATGGTGCATACAGCATATTATGGGAAAACGGGTGGATTCCCACAGTTTTATTTTCCTTTCCCTACCGAAACGTGACCAATTGGTAGGAAAACTTCCATTAATCCCTGTCCGTTATGTGGAATGGGATGAAATGGTGAAGGGGCCATATTTTGTTTAATGGATGGTCATCCTGTTGAGGTTTGTTCATCTTTCAGAATTTGCTCCAGGACTTTGCATGACCTTCTTGCATGAATAGGTCCCAAAATAATCCAACTAACAAGTGTCAGGCACTATGGGTAGGGGTGGGGTGCACAGAAATGCGAGGAAATTATGCAGTCCTTTCTCGCCCTTCTGCCATCTATTACTCAGGCCAGTGATGGTGAACCTTTGAGAAACGGAGTGCCCAAACTGCCCAAAACCCACTTATGTATCGTCGGGTGCCGGGTGGGCATGGCCCATTGGATGGGTGTGGCCCATTGGGTGGGCGTGGCTGCAGTGATAACGGCAGACTGGGTGGGACTAAAAAGTTCAATCAATCAATTCCAACTTTGCGAGATCTTTTTTTTCACGCAAGAAGTTTAAATTGATTGATTGAACTTTTTTTTTTTTTGCACAAGGTGGAAGATTCCTAAAGCGAAAAGGTTTTATAAAACTGGGGCGGCGGCGTGCGTGCCCACAGAGAGGGCTCTGTGTGCCACCTGTGGCACGCGTGCCACAGGTTCGCCACCATGGACTTAGGCTATTTTTTAAAAGAATTTAGTTTTGTTTCAGAACCTAGGAAGAATGCCACCTCTGTCATAGCACCTGCCCTCTAGAGCACTGTTACCTCCTGACATTTGTTTGGCACCCACTTTGGCTGGGTTAAGAATTCTGAGTGTCTGGCTTCCCCCTCTCCTGCCCAGCTTTTTGTGTTAGAGTGGAAAGCAGGTACTACATATTTAATTGTCTTTTAATGGTTGTTTTACTGCTGATGTTTGGGTCCCTCCCCCCCGCCTTCATTTTGTAAAGGTTTTTACAATATGCTGCCTAGAGACATTACAAACTTGGCTGTGCTTAAACATTTCTAAAATAAAATAAGTATATCCCTCTTTCGATGGCAGGTCTCAGGTTGCTTTAAATGTATGGCAGGAACAGGAGTATAGACTGGTTTGAAAGATCCCGATTGTCCCATTCTCATTCCCCAAACCAGACAGGCCTTGAATATTGCCACTGGACATCTGAGAGAAGGGGAAGAGAGTGATGAAGATTATGCTGTCTACTAGCACGTGACTTGGATTTAAGGGTTGCACAACAGCAGCCTCACTTTTCCTTCCCAATTCTCATTAAGAGCCAGTGGTAGGATCAGAGTTTAATCGATTGGAGATGGGACTAGGCATAGTAGATGAGCAGAATATCTTCAGGATCTTGTGTTCTATGCATTCCACAATGCTTGCAGAGACTGCCTTCTTGATCTTGATAGGCTTAAGATACAGGAGGATCTAAACAAACTGGAACACTGGGTGCTATCTAACAAAATGAAATTCAATGGTGAAAAAAGTAAAGTTCTACATTTAGGCAAGAAAAAACAAATGTACAGGTGTAGTATAGGTGGTATCTTGCTCAATAGTAGCAACTGTGAGAGGGTTCTCGGAGTCCTAGTGGACAAAATATGAGCCAGCAGTGTGCTGCAGCTGCCAAAAAAGCCAACACAGACTAATTTGGCAATACGCCATCTCTGGGGTGGCTATCATATGCCTCAGTACTTGAGTGGAGGTAGATTTTCATAAGTTGTAAAGACCCTATTCATATATCTTGTACTTATGAGTAGTAAATGCCTGAAGACTTTTATACAGGTAGTCATTGACTTAGGACCATAACTGAGCCCAAGCTTTATGTTGCTAAGCGAGACATTTGTTAAATGATTTTTGCCCCATTTTACGACCTTTCTTGTCACAGTTGTTAAGTGAATCACTGCAATTGTTAAGTTAATAACAGCTGTTAAGTGAATCTGGCTTCTCTATTGACTTTGCTTTTAGGAGATCACAAAAGGTGATCACATGATCCTGGGACACTGCAACCATCAAATATATGAATCAGTTGCCAAGCATCCAAATTTTGATCATGTGACCATGGGGATGATGCAACAGTTAAGTGTGAAAAACAGTCATAAGTATCTTTTTCCAGTGCCATTGTAACCTTGCATGCTCACTAAATGAATTGTTCTAAGTCGAGGACTAGTTGTAATGATGAGGAAAGTAGATAAAAAGAGAAAAAAAATGTTAGCAGTCTATCAATGATTCAGACTGCCAATGCTATATTTATAAATACTTGCTCAGACTGAGTTTGCAGAATGTTCCTTAAAATACAGCAAAGTGTGTAAACTAATATTAAATACAACAGCCTAATTTATAGAACTTGAGCACTTATTCTAAACCTATACTTAAAAATCACAACACTGTAAATAACCATTAGGATTATTTGGCCTTGAATCAAGTCAATAGTTGGTTGCACTGTATTTAAATCTTCTGCCTCATTCTTGGATTTTTATGTAATGGGAGTGGGGGGGAAATATAATGTAGTTTGACCTACTTTGCTAATTATAAGTTCATAAATCTTGTAATAAACATCAATAACTGACGCTATAACCTTAACACATAAAATATATTACAGTTGATAAATGATAATTAAGGTGGTAGCCTTATATATATTTATCTCAGAATAATTCTCATGTAAAGTTAGGAAATGGGGAAAACAAGAAGGGTCAACCAGCTTATAAGAAAGAGGCTTTTCTCACCCGTTAACATATGTGTACACACACACTCACACACACACACACACACACACACACACTTAAAGAAACAGAATAGAACAGAAAGAAAGAGTAAAAAGTGAAAGGAAAAAGGAAGAGAGAGAGAAGAAAAAGTAAGAATGTAATAATAAAAAAGAAATATATGAAGTTACTTCCAATCTTCTTCACAAGTGTGAACAAAATTAGTGACTTTTCACCCCCTCTAAGGTTACAAAAAATATCTCTTCATTCCATATCTCACCTTTTATCTATGAACAAATCCATAAAACATCATTTTTTCAGTCCTGGTATCAGCAGAAAGTCCATAAAGGGCTGTCAGAAATAACAGCATACCTTGTTTTAGCCTTGATAATATAAACTAACTGTATATTCCCTCCTTTTACTTCTTATAGTTTTAATCTTTAGTTTATTAAAATATTGTTGGATTTGATTTCTCTTTATTCATTTATCCTATCACCCAGAGTTCTTCAGATCTTTAACAAGCTTCTTCTATAAATCCAGTAAGAAAAAAATTATCCACATCACTTTCATTTATATTTTCCTTTTGACTTTTAAAACATCAGCCAGTTTCTTTTGTAGATTAACTAAAACATCCTTCTCCAAAATATCCTTTTGGCCTGTCATTTGTAAATTCACTTTCAGTACCATCTGTATCTTGTCAGATAAAATTTATTCCACATCTGTCATTTCTTCAATAACATATCTTCGGCATAGTCTATTCATAGAGGCAGACATTGTGACTAGTATTGTTGATATTGTGGCTATTAATTTCTGTCTCCATTGTTCAAAAGTCTCCTTTAGTTTTTTCAAAAATATTATACCGGTAATACTAAATTATTACAGATGTTTTGCATCAATTTATAAATTCGAATTAACATGAAAGATAGGCTTGTGGTTTTTTTGTCCTCTGATTAGAATCTTTAGTCCCCTCTAGTGTCCAGTTTTTAAAATCATTTTAATCAAATTACTTATTCACTTTGTTACAGTACATCTTGCAAAAACCAGAATAGATCTATTAACTAACTGGTATTTTCAAACGTGTCATTCCAAGGGTCTCTAATAGCTTAAAAGTAGTTAATAAGCAATTTCGAAAAGTGATTAGAAAGTGAGGTTAGCAAACACAGCGATCTTTAAAAGGCACCAACCAGAATTGTGAACAAAGTGTCTGATCCTGTGTCTCCCAGTGCTGCCCTATGGTATCTTTTTAAGAAGCACCTTTCTGGAGCACTTATGGGCAGTCTCCGATCCTTTTCTTATCCTGATTGGTTCTTCATTTTTTGCTTTTGCAGAGACGTTTTCACTCTTCCATTCTTCCCCTCGAAGCCATGACAGGATCAGTTCTCAGCTGGTCAAATCTGAACCCTTGGACAGAATGTAATAAATGATTTTACGAACTACCAATTTGTTCTCTTGACTGATAAACCTACAGGTAATCCATGGCTGACAACCATTAGGTCAGTGACCATTTGAAGTTAGAACAGTGCTGAAAAAGTGATTTATGGCCCTTTTATTCACCCTTACAACTACTGCAGCATCGCCATGGTCACATGATCAAAATTTGGACATTGGCTCATATTTATGACGATTGCTGTGTCCCAAGGTCACGTGATCACTGTTTGTGACCTTCTGACAAGCAAAGTCAATGGGGAAGCCAGATTTACTTAACAAACGTGTCACTAATTTAACAACCGCAATGATTCACTTAACAAATGTAGCAAGTTGTAAAATGGGGCAAAACTCAGTGAACAAATTTCTCACTTAGCATCATAAATGTTGGCTCAATTGTGGTCATAAATCAAGATTACCTGTATTTGTTGCAATCTGTTTCAGTTCTAATCGCTAAAGGTAATTTCCCTCTAGGCATGGATAAGAAGGCTTAGGAACCCTTTCTCACTTGATGCTGGGGACAGTACAAACATGCCCTAGCAACCACTTTTTCCTGCCCTGTCTTCATGACATTGCCTTCAACTCATTTCCAGTGCACAACTAAGAGACATTATATTTAGCTGTATTGATAAAAGGCAGTCTCATGGTCTATAAAAGCAGTTAACATACAGCCCTAATGGGAAAATGAGTGTTTTCAGGTTTAGAAAACAAAGGCTACAGAATCTTTAACTGCGGTAGGGATGGGTGGATAGCACTTCAGTTCAGCCATAGATAAATACCGTAAGTCAGTGGTTCTCAACATTTTCTTCAAAATGGACCCCCTTTAAATCACTTGGTTGTTGTATGTGTGTACACTGAGAGCTTATGTAGCAAAGACAAATTCCTTGTGTGTCCAATCACACTGGGTCAATAAAGAATTCTGTTCTATTCTATTCTGTTCTGTTCTGTTCTGTTCTATATACCTTTTGTGGCCTCAGACCATGGCCAGAGACCCCAAAGACTTAAGATTTAAATCATAACATTTCTTCAAGCCTTTGTGGACCCCCTGTGAGCACTGTGGTTGAGAACCACTGCTGTAAGTGAAGGGTTTTTTTTGAAAGGTTATTTACAATAAAGTGAAGAAAATATTAAAGCAAAACTTCTTTTAATTAAATTATCTAGACACCTAAAACTGAATAGGACACATTTGTTATGCTTTTCTTGCTATATTTTACAGCTAAAATTGCAGACAACATTTTCAAACTCAAATTAGCATTTAGTAAAAGCCCATTATTTCAGGCACCAGGTCAGGACCGCAGTGTAGCACAGTTATTTTTCATATTTTGCAACAAATATTTACCTCTGTTGTTCTTCCATAGAAATAGAATTTTAAACACAAAGAAGTGAATAAATAAGAGAAATATTTGAATAGTGAATACTCTGAATAGAACTATTGTTGCGATGAATAATCCTTCATCATAATCACTCTAAGTGATGCGTACAATCATTTGGGGAAAGTCAGCATTAGAAGCCAGAGACAAAGATTAGCTCTCCCCTTATCTTTATTAAAATAATTCCAACATGTTAATGATTTACATCTTTTTAAAAAGGATTGTATTTATGTTTTTCTATCTGGGCATGAAAATGCTGATTCACCTTAATATTTTGCAAAATTACCCATAAATACCTACATGAGTTAAAAATGAGACAGAAATGCATCAACTGAAGGACATTTAGAGAAGAGGAAGCCAATTTGTCATCATTACAGTTCCTTTGCTCCCAGGGAATTTAGCCAGCACATATGGACTATTTAACAGAGGTTCTTAGAACAGTGAGTGATCAAAAGAACCATATGTGCTAATGTACCAAAGAATAATTTGGCTGAGTACCTACCAAATTTCCTCTCTGTTTCTCTTTCAGAGCCACCTTATATTTAAATAAGCATTTTGCCAACACATTGTTGCAGGGATGATATATCAGTTTGTCATTTATTTGTTAGGCTTAGTGCTTTCTCCTCTCACTTTCCCCCCCCCCCATAACAAGACCTTTGAGGTAGGCTGGACTATAAGAGAGTGAATGGTCAAAGTCACCCAGTGCCCTTCCAAGTTGAAGGTGGAGTAGCATCGAGATCTCCTGACGCTGATCCTATACCCTAACCCTGACACCAAATTTTCAGGGCTCCCAATACTTATGTCTCACTGGGGATATTTTAAATCAGAGGTCCCCAACCCTTTGGGCACCAGGGACTGGTTCCGTGGAGAGAGATTTTTCTACGGACTGGAGAGGGCATGTTTTTGTGTGCTGCCTGCATCTCACAGATGGGTCTTTGCTTGTTTGTGAGGACTGGTTGTTGGCATGTCATAACCCGCTATTAGTCCACAGACCGGGTTTTGGGGAAGCCTTTCACTTGGAATAATTATTGAAATAAAACCAATCTTAAAGCATATACAAAAGCAGAAAGTTAAGTGATTTGCTAACCTGGAGAGAATGTCTTGAGATTCCACACTTGTATAAGCATATACAAAAAGAGGAGAAGGCCAAAGAATTTGAGGCAGACCCAGAAGAAGATGGAGAGACAACATCAAAGACACATCATAACACCATCAAATAACAACGCTTGAGGCCGCCAGAAGTACAAGGGCCAGAACTTTGTATCTCTCTTGACACCTGAAGTAGTAAAAGAGGAAGTTAAGAAGAAGAAGCAGACTGATTCATCATCAATAGCAGTCCAGCAGCCTTGACTGAGTTGAAGATTGATTTTATAAGAAATAGCAAGTTACAATACCTTGTTGAATTTCAGAAATAAGATTTCAAAGACAGTAATCCTACACTTACCTGGAGGTGAGATGTATTAAAATAAATAGGGAGCTTTTACAATAGCTGTTTTGAGCTGATGTAAGGATGGATTCTGCTTCTGCTTCTGATTATTTTTATTATGAAAAATATAAATAAATATAAATAAATAAATATTGGTGTTTTGTATATATTTATATTAGTTTTTAAACTTGTTTTATTGGATTGTTGTTTTTATCTATTGTGAGCCATCTGTGGTTGCTTAGATGAAATAGGCAGCCATACAAATCATCATCATCATCATAATTACAAATTGTAGAGGATTTCCACAGGTGCAATAAACTGTGGAGGAAGAAAAGCACAGCCTGAATGACTATTTTAAGAAAAGCCAAGAAGCCTTTCAGAAGGTAGTCGATCAAAGAAAGCTTTTGGAAACAACAAAAGTGAAGGCTGAATATAAGAAAGAAACAATACCAATTTGTTAATTTGTTAATCGGAAGAACAAGCCAATGCATGGTCAATATTTGAAACATATAGAAGAAAAAGGTGATTAAAAACTCACATGGAGTTGGTTAAGTTCAGGAGTGTTAAAGACAGAAATGCCAACTAATTGTATGAAGGCAAAAATTCAGCATGTATCAAACAGCAAATCTCATCTTTGTAGTAAAAGGGACAAAACAATTGACTATTTGATCAGTGGCTTCAACAAAATTTCACAAACTGAACAGCATGACCGAGCTGCCATTATTATTCATTGGAAGCTTTGTCAGAAGTTTGCATTTGAATGTAATAAAAACCTCTGGAACCATCAAGCTGAGAAAATTTTGGAAAAATTACAAAATATTGAGACTTGCAGTTTTAAGTTGAATGTTTATGGAAAAAGAAACCTGTTGTATCAATCCTAATTAGAGCCCTTGTAACTAAAGAACTTCCTCAATATCTATAAATATTGAATTTATCAGACCTGGAGACCCTTATTTCACGAAAAAACCCCCACCCTATTGGAACTGCCTACATTCTTAGACACTACCTTAATAATTCTTAGATCCTTGATTTGGATGTGAATTATTACATTTCCATCAGTCTTAGACTATGACTGTAACTGTAGATTACCCACAGATAATTATAATGAAGAATAAAAAAGAGACATGGCAAGGCAAAGTATTACATGTTCAGTACACAAACACATACACACAAACAAAAAACAATCAGCAAGCAAAGCAGGTAATAAAAAGACTTGGCAATGGCTAAGAGCAGGAAAGTTGAAGAAAGAGACAGAGAGGCTAATTCTGGCTGCCCAAGATTAAACCTTAAAAAAAATTCATACCAAGTCAGAATTGAGAAGATAGCAACAAACAGCAAATACTGCCTCTGCAAAAATACTGAAGAAACAATGGACCACCTGGTTATCTGCTGCAAGATCACATAGGCTGCAAGATCACTACAAACAATGACATGACAAAATAGCAAAAATAGTACATTGGAAGATCTGCAAGAAATACCATTTGCTTTCAAGCAAGAAGTGGTGGGACCACAAAATAGGCAATGTAAGAGACAATGAAGAAGCTCTGGGACTTTAGAATTCAAACAGATAAGCATCTGCCACATAACATCCCAGACTAAACAACTGTTGATTTGTTGTTGTTAGCTGCAAAGTCGTGTCTGACCCATCATGAGCCCATGGACCATGTTCCTCCAGGCCTTCCTGTCCTCTACCATCTTCTGGAGTCCATTTAAGCTCATGCCTACAGCTTCAGTGACTCCATCCAGCCACCTCATTCTCTGTCGTCCCCTTCTTCTATTGCCCTCAATCTTTCCCAGCATTAGGCTCTTCTCCAGTGAGTCCTTCCTTCTCATTAGGTGGCCAAAGTATTTGAGCTCCAACTTCATGATCTGGCCTTCTAAAGAGGGTTTGATCTCTGGATTTTAAGGCAGAAAAGCAAAGGGGCGGGCGGCAATTTTGAAGGACCTGGAGGAAAAGAGCAAAGCTCCGCTCCTCAAGGGCTTTGCAGAACTGTCAGGGAAGGGGATCCTGGCCTTCCTTGCCCAGCTCCAGCTGGAGTAGTTTTCCCAGAGCTTAGTGTCCTTCCATACAAAGTGTCCTTCTTTTCCTCCCTTCTGCCGGGAGGAAAGTGTCAGAAAACGGGGCTGACATTTCCAGAACAGAGAAGGGAGATGCAGGGCAGCAAGAAAGGACACCAGGGAGGCGAAGGAAGCTACCGTAAGCTGCTGGGCAGGTAATCTGTGGGGTGAAGCAATGGTGGCAGGAGTGGCGGGGACTGAAGAAAGTCCATCCAGCGGCAGACACAGCTGTTGTGCAGTGGCAGCAGAGCCTTTCGCTGTCACTCCCCCTGGCTCTGAAATGGAAGAGGGGGACCGGGCAAGGTCCATCTTCCATAGCATGATAGTCTGGCTCAGGAGCAGAGTGAAAGGGAAGAGGCGGGCAGGTAGCCGAGTCATTGAACTGGCGGGGGGATGTCACCGAGCAGGGAGTGGCCTGCATGCAGGGGCCCTGAAGTAAGCAGGTGTGGGGTGCGTGGGGCAGCTCCAACCCCCCACCACCACCCTAGCTTGGATTTAAATGTGCGCCTCTTAAAGGGTTCTGTGATTTCAGAGAGAACCGGTTGTTAAATTATTTGAATGCCACCACTGCTTCCATGTATGTGGAAATGAAGACAAGACACATTTTCTAAAAAAGAAAATAATAAAATGGTGCATAATCATGTGCACAATACTCTGAATACTGTGAAGAGAACAATTAATGTTATTAACCTTGCTTGAAATACCAATGAGACTCTGGAGGAGGAGGGCATATATTTGAATGTATTCAATTAAAACTTAGGGAAACCAGAATGCAGATAACCAAGCTGAGAAGGGAAACTGGATTGTTATCTAAATTAGGTCACACCTGGTTTGGATCTACCCTACATTTTCTTAGTGTTTCCTTGTTGCTACCACTAATCTTCCTGTGGGCTTGGTTCTTCAGGAATTACATTATTCCTGCTGCCAATTTTTCCATTAGCCAGTCCATTCCCCAATCTTCTCAGCATATTCCTGCCAGGCCCCTTCCTAGTGTTCTCCGCATCTTTCTGCTGATGCCTTCTATCTTCTGACCAGCCTGCCCTTCCTCTTCTTCTTCTTCAACTATTGTATGTCACATTTGATTTTGAATGATGAACGAGATATAACTTGGAACAAAGTTATCAACTGGTTTGCATGAAACTAAACCAGCTAGACATCATTTTTGGAGTAATATTTTCTATAATTAGTAGTGACGCCTTTTTCCTTGCGTTTGTTTCTTTTCCTGGTCTCTTTTAGAATTCTTCTGTCTTGGGAAATGGGAACGTCCTGCCAATTAAGCTACTATAAGAGAGGTGAATTTTCTTGGGAGGAATCTTGACAAGGCTAATGGCTGGCCTATTGGTAGCCAGCTTGGTGCTTTGAACTGCATAGAAAAGGATTTTAAACTTCAGCTTATCAGATGCCATTTTTAAAGCATTTTAACATCCATATATGACTTTGGCAGCGTGCAATTTTTTTTTAAAAAAATGATACTGTGTAAGACAGAAAGATTGTACAAAGAAAGCTTGCTTGGGGATCTTAGTTTATTATAGAGCCACATGTTGCAAATTGAAAAAATTAAGCGTTAATTCTTCTACAGGAATGAGGATGAATGCAAGAGTACTTGGCAGGCAGGGTGCATGTACAGTCTGTGCATCTGCATGCAAGGTTTTTGAGGAGCCAAAATTAAACATACACTGGAAATATGCTTGGGCTTGAGGCTGGCAGCAAGGAGATAAAAATCAGGCAATGGGAAGTCAGCAAACCCCCCCCCACCCAGAGAATGAAATATTTGGGGAAATATTAAAAGAGGCAGGATAGAATATTCCCCCTGAAGGAGAAATGGAGATAAAATCTTAGGCAGAAAAAGTCCCCAGTCTCCTTGTCCTCAGGCAGAAATCTGAGGAGGCCACTGTTTAGAAATGCAGATTTGGTAATCCATTCAGAAAGACTGGGGCACAGTATTCATAAGCAAAATGCCTTCAGCCTCCACAACTAATGGGTTTAAGAATTTACATTCCCCCATCCAGCTCCAAAGACAGGACAGGACCTGTAGGACATAATAGGATTAACCCACCACCATTAGAATACCAAAAGGGCACATTCAAGCTCAGGTGAAAGTATATTGCACAAACACCTCAAATACAAAGCCCAAAAAAGGTATAAAAACCCACCCACTCTCAACTCCATTTGGTCAGCTGTCCCATAACTGCATGCTAGTGCTGGTGCTGCTCATCAATAAATAAGAACCTCTTTCCTAAGCAGCCTCCATTTTATTTCCAGCACCTTAGCCTCCATTTTATTTACTCCCGGCTTAGAACTGGACCTGATTTTTCACAAGGCCTTGAGGAGGGTGCACGTTCAGGCAGACAAAGAGTACAAGGCAAGGAAATAAAGATGGAGTTACCAGGAAGGAGAGTGTGGAATGTGTGTTTGCGTGCTAAACTTGCCAAGATCCAAACTTAAAGGACAGTTGAATGGTCCATGGTCAGAAAGCATAATGAAGTTTTATAAGGTCGAGGAAAGAGCTGAGATGTGGTCAGAAACAAACTGAGGTCAAGAGCGTAGTCAAAGTTAGACCCAGAGCTGGTATCAAAACAATTCAGCTTCTAGAACTTGAGAACTGGGAGTGGCATAGATTAAATCCCCTCCCAGCTGAGCATTCAGAGCTGCAACTGGTTTTGCACAGTTAGTGCTGATGGTGAGGTAGCTAGGCAGCCTGCTTCAGGAGAGGTTTGTCAATTATTCACAAATAGCTCACTATTATATAGCACAGTTGTGTCTGTCCCACTTCCTGGTTCCTTTATTGATTGGGGAGACCTCTCTCTGGGCAAAGAGGAGCCTTGTAGTACTATGTCTAGGGAACAAGGTCCTCAGTTCCCAAAGCACTCCAATTTGCTGGAGTCTCTAAGATAGGTAGTTGGGTTGTGACATCATTCCCGCTTTTGACTGAATTTCTCCTAGAACTGATTTGGGTACTGGTGATGGATCAGATGAGGGACATGGATTTTGGTAGCATCCTGGCGATGATCTTATCTGTCAATGACGTAATAGAGGTCGTCTACTACCAAGGTGCCATTCTGGCTATCTACAGCTACACATGGAGGGTGCCAAGGATAGCCTGTAGAAATTGGATTCAGTTATTTTGCTGCCAATGATGTAACAACAGGGAAGGAGTGCCTTTGAGGCAGTGTTGTCTCCTGATGACACGAGGGCTAACAACAAGTCCTTGCAGTCTTTTTGGCAAGGTTTTTCAGAAGTGATTTGCCATTGTCCTCTTCCCATGGCTGAGAGAGAATAACTGGCCCAAGGTCATACAGTTGGCTTTGTGCCTAAGGCAAGGCTAGAATTTAGTGTCCTAGTTTCTAGTCTTATGCCTTAACCATTATGCCAAGCTGGTTCCCTAACAATAGAAATGCTTCATGATTATTTGATTGATTTATTTTACCTATCCATGTGACTCAAGTTGATAATTGGTGGATGGGTGAAAAATTATTACGTAGGAGCGCAAACAGGATCTTCCAAAATCTGGTGGTGAATGGCATATCATCCTAGGTGATACATGCAGGCAAGCTGTGTAACTGGAAGACATTGTGGTGATGTCATTGAATGAGGATGCCTTCACAAGAGATGAAATGACTCTCTCTTGGTGATATGACCCAGCACCATTTGACAGTCAATCCTCAAGAACATGGAAGGTCAGTGAAACAGTCAATTGGTAGGATTTTCCATGTATCTAAGAGCACTGGCAGGGGTTGAACGATGCTAGTAAATTTGCCTGAAATATTCTTGGTCCGGACAAGCAGGTGGGTGATATATCAGTGCACCTCAGCTTATATGTGACCACCAGAAATCTCTGGTGACTAGATGAAGCATCTTGTGTAGGCTGAAACATTCAGCCATAGGCATCTTGTATGCCAAATGTAGCACTTTCTTTTAGCCCTGGGGAAGACACAATGATACAATAGCCCTTTCTGCTAGGGTTTCTCTTTACCCCTCTTAAGGTGGCCATTAGGCAAAATCGGATCTATTCAATCCAGGTTAGCTTATCCAAGAGCACATCCTAGAACTGATCTAGGAATACTGTGCCATTCCAGACTACACTGGAGCTTTACTCTGCCATTGAGCCATGGTGGTGCAGTGGTTAGAATGCAGTATTGCAGCTTAATTTTGCTCATAGCCAGGAGTTCAATCCTGGGCAGCTCAAGGTTCACTCAGCCTTATATCCTTCTGAGGTTAGTAAAATTAGGACCCAGACTGTTGGGGGCAATATGCTGGCTCTGTAAACTGCTTAGGGAGGGCTGTAAAGCCTGTGAAGCGGTATGTAAGTCTAAGTGGTATTGTTATTACTACTGAGTACTTCCAGTATAACTAATGTATTCTTAGATCAACCACATCAGGCTCTTGAAAAATCTGACAGTGCTCCTCCTCTAACAGTCCCTGAATTATACAGGATGGTGTTTTTGGCTAGAAGACACGGGTTGGCTCATTTGGTGGCCCATCAGCAAGCTCAGAAGAAACTCCATATTGTGAGCCTCTGGGGACAATGAATCTATAACTTGCATTGCACCAGGAAAGCAACAAACAGTTCAGAACAACTGTCAAATGTTTTGAGAACAGTTGTGGGGTATTTTGAGCAACATAGTGCTGAGCCTCCAAGCCCCTCCAGGTGCACCAGCATATTAGTCATTGCATCTGTTAATTGTTCCAGCTGGTTACAGAGTGTCCTATTCTCTTTGTGCAATGCCTCCATGTTGTCAGCCAGGCTGCACAGCATTTGTGCGGAGAAACAGGACCGCAAGCAAGGCTTTCTCAGCAACTAGTCAAGAACACGCTTGGGGTCTGAGGTTGAAGCCAAGGAGCCCCCTGACCTGGGAACCAGGAAGGTGGATGTGCCAGCACAGCAAAGAATGCAAGGAGGGGAAACAGGAATGGAGTTACTGGGAAATGGGAGTGTGTGCTTGCACACCAACTTTGCCATGAGACAAGAAACAAGTATAAAGCAAGATCAACCAATGCACATTGGAAAGTGTAACAAAATCTTGCAATATCAAGATCAGGAGAGTACTTGGAATCAAGAGACATGGAACATGGAGACAGATGCTAAAGTTGCTTGTGGCAACTGAGAAATAGGAGCGGCATTGCTTAAATCCTCTCCCAGCTGAGTGTGCCCAGTTGCAGCTCTTTTCGCACAGCTGGTGCCAATGATAAGGCAGCCAGCTTGCTTGGTCCAGGAGAGACTTGCTGATTGCCGGTGAATCGCTCATTCTTATGAAGCAGAGGAGCATCGTACCGTGGCCTGGGTGGTCTGACCTGCCACCCAGTTACTGTGCTGGAGGAGAGGCTTTTGTGCAAGCATGGGAGCAACTCGGAAGCCTGCATTCAGGGAAAGGCAGAGCTTCACAATGCTCAGCGTGCCTCACCACTCCACTGGTATTTTCCCAGCCTCTCCCTTGATCTCTGACAGCTGCATCCAAAGAATCCAGCACATTCCTTCTACTTCTTACATTCACACAATTTTTTAAAAAAATGTTTGCACTTTTCATGGATGTGAGGGTTGGCGTAAAAATTAGAACACAGATGGTTAATTCTCAAATTTTAGAGATACTGTAGGATTGGGTGATGGAAGGTTCCTTTGCAGACATTGCATCCATGTATTTTTACAAGCACAGAAATTGTAACTGGAAGAGGAGATTTACCCAGTTTATCATGGTGAATTGCAGCATGCCAGTAGTTAAAAAAAAAGCTTTCCCGAAATTTGGTAGAGATTTCCTGTTCAGCAATAAATGTAATGATTCACAAACTTTCCTAACAGATTTGGTTCACACTACCTAGTAAAAAGCTCAATTAATTTAGCAATTGGCTATGATAAATTTTCAGCACAAGTCATAGTCTCCAGAAAGCACAAATGGGGCTCAGACAACGGAAAATTGTCTTTGTTTTTTGGAATCAGGAAATTATAGTAAACCATGAACTTCAGTGAACAAGGTATATGAAATAATAATCAGGTTGCTGACTGATTGTGGATATTCATTTTTTACATTAGATGCAAGTTATTCTCGAACAGCTTTATTCCTTGTTATGGCAGACAGGGCTAAAAAATTTTTTCGTGAATTTTGATCATAAGATATAGCTTTTATAGTCCTTCAACCTTTCTTATTTTCCTCCCTTTCTTAAAAAAAGTACAAAAGCTATATGCCTGCCAGTATTAGAGAAAGTGGGACAAACTGCCTCCCTTCTCCAAACAGCTCACTCGCTTCTTCCCATTTCATTTGGAATTTCCCTGGTTATTTGGAACAAAACGGCAGTGCTCAGATATAAATTATAAATAGTTGATAAACTGGAAATTAAAATAAGGTTCCTATCAAAGCACCACAATCAATAGAGCTTGGTTCAGAGAAAATACGTTTAGTAGGGAAATGTTAAGGGGAATTACACTGTTTGTTTTTTTTCATTTAGAAATCTAGCACAAAAGCTGTTTTCCCAAAGAAAGAACTTCAGTATCCTGCACTTCTTTGAGGATCATTCAATGGACTGCTAGAGCTACCATATCTGGGCTGCAAACATCTAAATATGGCCACCCTATTGCTTTCTAAATTATCACCCACATATATGATAGCCTAGGACCACTGAAGATAAGATGTAAATTAAGGAAAGGTGTGATCCGTCAATGAACATTGAGAAGCAAGGCAGTCTCTGCCATTTCCATAGATGAAGAACTAACAAGCAAAGTATGAATAAGGAAGACAAAGTTGTGAATTCTGCTGCTTCCTTTTCTTCCAAGTCATCCCCAATCTAATGTTATGTATATGTTTGATTGTTATTATTCCCTGTAAGTTTCATGTTGATGGTGCTGTTGATGGTTGCTGTGAAATGTATCTGCAAGTTAGCAGATGAAGAACACGGGTATATTTTTCAATACCTCAGTCCTACAGTGCCTAGCGGCTAGCCATTGATTGGTCTGGATACCTGTGAATGGGGAAGCAGAAACCAGACCAGAAATACATGTATGTATTTTTAAACATACTCCCTTTGTCTTCAGGGGTTTTCAGATATATGATTTGTCAGACTGGTAATTGAAAGATACCTTCCAATGATTCAATATGATTCCCTTTTTTTATTAAGAAAAACACAAAGTGGTATATGAACACCAAATAACCAATGGGCATAAAGTCTCTTCTACCTTACTTCTTCCATCCCCACCCCCTTCTATTTCACAAATGAATGGGCTTATTGCAGAATTAGCCAAAAATCACTAGGAAATGCTAAAACAATAAAAGAAAAAAGAAAAGCTGAAATATAAAAGCTCTATTAAGGTGCAAAATGGAGACAAATAAGTCCATTTCAGTTCAAAAATAGATCTAATTTATTTATTTTATTTATTTTATTACATTTATATACCGCCCTTTCCCAAAGGACTCAGGGCGGTTTACAGGGTGATTAAAAACAGAGATACAAAAGTTAAAAACAGATTAAAAAATAATTATATTCATCCCTGCATAAGTAAAACCCCAGTTAAAATTAAGATTAGAACTAAAATTAAAATTCTCAGCCTGGGCCAGAGAGCTCGAAGAGCCAGGTCTTCAGGTCCCAGCGGAACGAACGGAGGTTGGGGGCAGTCCTCAGCTCCACTGGCAGCTGGTTCCAAAGGGCAGGCGCCCCCACTGAGAAGGCCCTATCCCTGGGTGTCGTCCGCCGGCAATCTCTTACCGGTGGCACCCTGAGAAGACCCTCCCTGTGGGAGCGCACTGGACGAAGGGAGCTTGATGCCAGCCCTACAGACCTTGTCTGGATCAAGTTATCACATCTCACCATAAAAAGACAAGCCTCTTTACATAATAGTAGTATTATGACTGAACACCTTGGCTTCTAAAGCTACCCATCTTATTAATAGCTGAATTTGATCAGCTGTGGTGGCGCAGTGGTTAGAATGTAGTATTGCAGGCTGACACTGCTCACATTTGCCAAGAGTTCAATTCCCTTGATCCTGACTGGCTCAAGATTGACTCAGCCTTCCATTCTTCCGAGGTCGGTAAAATGAGGACCCAGATTGTTGGGGACAATAGGTTGACTCTGTAAACCATGTAGACAGGGCTGTAAAGCACTGTGAAGCAGTATATAAGTCTAAGTGCTATTGCTATGCTATTGAATAACAAGTTAAGCCGCAATTGCTTAGTGTTTATGTGTAAATCCAGCCACTTTGGTTGATAAAACTTTGGCTTACGGCTTAATCCGTTATATAAACCAGCCAACAGCAATTTATTCAATAAACCATAGCTAAGCAAATGGCTTGACACAACGACTATACTAAATGTGTGTTGCTGACGCTGGATATAGGAAATTCCAGGTTGTCCAATTTAAGGACATCTCTGAAATACAAACAGGATGCCCATTAGTAGAAATGGTGTCCTTGTGTCAACGAAGTGCTGAAGCTGCACAATTCAGTCAAGAACTGCTAAAGCTGTACGTTAATATATAGCCTGTTTTCAGTGTGGGAACATATAGCCGCTCTGGAAAGTATCGCATGGATTCAATGTTTTCTCAGCTCACCACCATAACTGGTAGTCCATTTTCAAGTACGATTTCCAACATAAATACAAATTTAAGTTAAAGATAGATTTAGAGAGTGGAACTAACCTGAAAATACCTGTACTAAGAACTTAAGTAGCACTGCTGTTTTGGTTATTTGGGGCCAAGAAATACTCAGTTCCCATCATCATGAAAAATAGTGAAGTTGCAACAGTGAGTATAGAAAGTAAAATAACACCCTCACTTCAGATTTTATATATAGTACTTGAACTAAAGTACATACTAAGATGAAGCAGATGTTTAATCTCTGGATGGAGAATTAGAGGACAGAAGAACATGTGAATGTGCATGTATATACTATTATTATGAATAAAACTAAGAAAGTGCATAGACCAGGCATGTCCAAAGTCCGGCCCGCGGGCCATTTGCGGCCCGCGGGGCGGTTCAATCCGGCCCTCTAACAGCCCTCCCTGCTCTGTGCAAATGCGGCCCTCCCTTCTGATTGAGGGCGGCAAGCAGAAGACTGTCTGCCGCAGGAGGGCGGTGAGAGGGCCGCATCCTGACGTCACTGCCCAAACTTGGAAGACGAGCGGCGCAGGTGCGGGGCGGGCCTGGCGGGACTCACTGCCCTACTACAAGTGCATCAAGTTCGCGCTCTCGGCGTCCTCCGTCTCCTTTCCCGGAGGTAAAGCTAACAACTGCGGCTGCTTGCTGCTGCTCCTCCTCCTGCCGTATTGACTCTCTGCTACCCATTCCGAGAGGGGAGGTTTGGGGAGGTGCGCGCTGGGGAAAAGGCCGGGAGAGAAGGGGGTCCGGGCTGGGGGGGGAGGGATGGGGTGGGGGAGAAGGAGGCTTCCCGGGCTGGGGGGGGAAAGCAGAAGCGAGGGATCAGGACTCCTCCCACTTGGCTGCTGCCGCCGCCGCCACCACTCCTACGGCCGCCGCCTGCTCTCTCGGCTGGTTGCTTTCCGCTTCTCTCCCCCCCACCTGCCCTCCTTCCTGCCTTCCTCCCCTCCGCCTCGCCTTCCCTGCTCCCGCGTTTTCCCTCTCCCCGCCTCGGATTCGGGGTGATTCCCCGGGAGAGGGCGATGGGATTCCGGTGAGCTTTCAAGCCTTCTCGGCGGTCTCCGGCACGGCTCAGGAAGCGTTTCTGCGCCGCCCGGCCGGAGCCTTTGCCTCCTTCCCTCCCCCAAGCAAGGCGTCCTTTTTCAAGTTGCAAAACCAAGCGGGGTGAAGCGGGCTGTCGGGAAAGACATTCAGGAGGGTCCCCCTGGAGAGGAGCGGGAGCGGGAGAAGGAGGGAAAGGAGGAGGAGGAGGTGATCGACTCGCCCAACCCAGTCCGGGCCGGCCAGCCCCGTAACGTCCGAGCTCGCACTGCGGGCGGAGAGGCAGGAAGCCGAGAGGAAGAAGACCGCCAGGAAGCTGCCTCTGCAGCCGCCGCCGCCGCCTCCTCCTCCACCGCCGCCGCCTCCTCCACCGCCGCCGCCTCTGTCGCCGCCGCTGCTAGGAAGGCTGCCGGTGCTGCGGCCGCCTCCGCCGCCGCCACTGCCTCCTCCGCCACCGGGGCCTGACCCGGGGTGTTGCTGCTGGATCGCGCTCGTCCCCGCCGTGAGTCTTCTTCCTGGGTTGGGCGAGTCGATCACCTCCTCCTCCTCCTTTCCCTCCTTCTCCCGCTCCCGCTCCTCTCCAGGGGGACCCTCCTGAATGTCTTTCCCGACAGCCCGCTTCACCCCGCTTGGTTTTGCAACTTGAAAAAGGACGCCTTGCTTGGGGGAGGGAAGGAGGCAAAGGCTCCGGCCGGGCGGCGCAGAAACGCTTCCTGAGCCGTGCCGGAGACCGCCGAGAAGGCTTGAAAGCTCACCGGAATCCCATCGCCCTCTCCCGGGGAATCACCCCGAATCCGAGGCAGGGAGAGGGAAAACGCGGGAGCGGGGAAGGCGAGGCGGAGGGGAGGAAGGCAGGAAGGAGGGCAGGCGGGGGGAGAGAAGCGGAAAGCAACCAGCCAAGAGAGCAGGCGGCGGCGGCCGTAGGAGCAGCGGCGGTGGCAGCAGCCAAGCGGGAGGATTCCTGATCCCTCGCTTCTGCTTTCCCCCCCAGCCCGGGAAGCCTCCTTCTCCCCCACCCCATCCTTCCTCCTCCCTCCTCTCCCGGCCTTTTCCCCAGCGCGCACCTTCCCAAACCTCCCCAAACGTCGGCAGGTCTCCGGACGGCGACGGCTTGGAGAGGTGCGCGTGCACCTCCGCCCTTCGGAAAGGTGCGTGCGCACCTCTCGGAACGGGTGGTGCCACTCTCCATTTGGAGAGGTGCGCACGCACCACTGCCCGTTCGAAGAGGTGCGCGCGCACCGGGCGGTTGGGAGCCGCAGGAGACGGCTCAAAGAGCCGCATGTGGCTCCGGAGCCGCGGGTTGCCGACATAGTGAAAACTCAGCTGCCAGTTGATCTTAATGTTATAAAATGAAAAGTATGCCATTTGCAATTAACTTGGCATAAAATAATTCATTTGCATTTAATTGCAATTGTTCAAAGAATGTTCGGAAAAATGTTTGGCCCTCCAGCATGTTCACTTCATCCAATCTGGCCCTCTTTGAAAAAAGTTTGGACACCCCTGGCATAGACATTCTAGGAGTGCTACAGGAAAAATATGAGGTTAGCAAATTTCTAGCTAGCAAACCTAAGTAGGTGGAAAAGATTGATGGGATCATCAGTATATGATGCAAGCAAGTTGGTAACAGAGTTAGTTTGGTTTTAATCTCTCCTGTTAAAATTCATAGACAATTTTCAAAGTTTCTGTTGATACTATTGGTCATCACTAACTAAAGAGTGGTGGCTTAAAAGTTCCTTCTAATACAAAAAATAGTGTGGTATTATATAACTTTAAAGCATGTTAACAACATAAAATTGCTCATGATTTAATTTAGTACATTATTATAGAGAGCCAATTTGGTGAAGTGGTGAAGGCATCAGGCTAAAAACCAGGAGAATATGAGTTCTAGTCTTGCCTTAGGCACCAAAACCAACTTGGTGACTTTGGGCCAGTCACTCTCTCTTAGCCCCAGGAAGGAGGCAATGGCAAACCACTTCTGAAAAACCTTGCCAAGAAAACTGCAGGGACTAATCAGAGCAGTTGGTAGGAGTCAACACTGATCTGAAGGTGCACATGCACGCACAAGACACAATACTGCACAATGCATTACCCTTTTTGTTATTGTTTTAAAATAGTTTGAAAGAACTTAACAGGTTGAATGGTTGACCAATTGCAAATTCACAACTGAGGGGGGGTTTCTTGTCTGATGTTACTGTGTTTTCCCTTCTCTGTATTAGTATTGCACTATTGTATATATAATGTATATATAACACTATCCTTTATGAATATTCTCTGTTGGATCTCCATGTTATTTTTCTAAATTGTTGTGACCATTGTTTTATTCATTTATTGAGTTTTTGCTTGTAGCATATTTTATTGTTATATGTCACGTTACCTTCACTTAAAAAAGCAGAATATAAGTTTTTTTAAAAAATCATTGTAATGAAAATTCAGAATAATTACTGGGAAGAACAGTGCTTAAGTTTCCTTACTTGCAGCTTCCCTACCATATATTCACACACATCCTTTAAAGAAAAAAGTGAGCAAATTTCAAATTTGCATATTGCATTGAATAAATTCATCAACAAACCTTAAAAGGGCTGTTTATCAACACATAATTCCAGAAAAGGGGAAAAAATCAAATTAAACATTTAACATGTGCAGAAATGTTGACAAATTTTTCAGTCACTTGGGCATATGGCTCCATACAGTATTTTTTTTTGTCTTATCAGCGTTGCTGACAAAATTAGAGAGTAAAAGATTAAATTAAGATTTGGACATAAAGTATCTTTCCCGCCTCATATGATTTCTAAATAAATTTGCTTCAACTGCATTTACGCAGTTCATTTAACGTCGTTTCTTCGCCTTTTAAAAACTGTACAGGAACCAAGCCACATAGGAGCAGTGCTCGATAAGAGGCCAAAAAAAAAAAAAGCAAATATTTCGTTTGATCCTAACCCTGCGTATTCACATGGATTTAAGGGAGGATAATCCCAAACCGGTATGCTTAAAACTGCAGCGTTGCTATTTGAAATCGTGGTTTCTTAATCCTCCACATCCGAATTAAGCAGCATTTCTTCCCTCCCATGCAAATAGGCTCCAGCTACGGCAGTCTTACTTACGGGCGAGGGCAGGGAAATCCGAGGCTCTCCAGATGGTGGATTCCGACTCTGGGGAATCGGAATTCGACAATCTAACTGAGAGCCACAGGTTCCAACTTCTACTACACCCGCCGCTTTGGGAATAAACCTCCCCGAATCGCCGGGGTTTCTTGCAGACGTCGCCTACACGGCTCAGCGCTCTCGGGGAACAGACTCCTCCTAACTGGGATTACTCGTCTGCAAAAACCCTTGCATTCCCCAGCGCCCCGTGCCCAGGTTTGGTTTGGGAAGGCAGCCTTAATCTAGCCTGTAATCTAGGACTGTATTTTCGGAGAGGTATTTCCAGGCTCAGCTTCACAGCGAGGCTTCCCCGTTTCTCTCAAGCGCGGCGCTCGGCCGCGGCTGGAGGAATCAAAAGGTTGGGGATCTGGCGCGTTTGCTGCCCGGATCGTCTCGGCAAGACAGACCTCGGCCGTTACCCAGGAGCGAAGCCGTTTGGACTCCGCCTAACTGACACTAAACTCCCTCCCTCCCTCCCCGTAGCTACTAGCAGCAGTAGAGCATTTAACAGCAGGCGGAGGCAGCAGCAGCAGCGGCGGCGGCAGCGAAGCAGCAGCAGCAGCAGCATCCGCCCTTTCCCTCCAGCCCTGACGGTGCACTGAGCCTGTCGAGCTGCTGCCGCTGCCCGCGCCCTCCCTTCCTCTCCCAGCCTCGGAGGATGGGCTGCAGGAGGCTGTGGGGCATCTCCCGATCTTCCTGAGAACCGGCCGACCGAAGGCAGCGGGAGCAGCAGCGGGAGCAGCAGCAGCAGCAGCCGGCGGAGCTGGGCTCGTCTGGACGGAGCAACCATGACCGCCCGGGTCTCCGCCTCCTCTCCTGCCTCTTCCCAAGAGCTCCTTGCTGCTGCCGATGAACAGAGGACTCCAGTGTAAAGGGAGAAGAAGAAGGAGGAGGAGGAGGAGGAGGAGGAGGAAGACGACGACGACGAAGAAGAAGAGGAGGAGGAGGAAGAGGCGGCGGCGAGCCGAGCCGAGGCGGGAGTGATTGGGTCGCCTTGCCCCAAAGGTACAAAGGTGTCGAAGGGGGGAAAAAAAAGCGGGCAAGGCGCTCTCTCGCTTGCCAAACATGTCCTCGTCTCCTTCTCCTTCTCCTTTTTCTTCGCTGGGGCCCCGCGGGCCTCGGCCCCCCGCCGTGCCTCCCCCCATGCAGGAGCTGCCCGACCTGAGCCACCTGACAGAAGAGGAGCGGAACATCATTATGGCTGTGATGGACCGCCAGAAAGAAGAGGAGGAGAAAGAGGAGGCCATGCTCAAGTAAGCCGGGGCCAGGCGCGCGCGCGCGGGCGCGCGGCCGGCGGGGCGGGGTGGGGTGGGGTGTGGGGGGGTAAGTCTGAACCTGGTGCCGTGGGGGGGGCGGCGGGGGGGGGGGAAAGAGAGAGAGAGAGAGAGAGAAAAGAGAGGCGGCGGCAGAATCGCTGTCACTGAACCAGAGGCAGAGTTTTATGAATGGGGTGGGGTGGGGGAAGAGGAAGAGGAAGGAATAGAGACGGAGGGAGGGGTAATTTTACCAGGCGTCGACACCCTCCTTGCCAAACGCTGCCCAGCCTTTTTGTCGCTCCTGTGGGTAACTTGTTATCTCCCTACTCTTCCCTTTGCCCCTTACAATTTGCCTGGGGGGAGATGCACAGTTGTTGGGGTGGAAGGCAGGGGCTAAGGATGGGCCCCTCTCTTGTCTCTCTTAATCCAGGAGGGCTGGCTTGGAGGTGGCGTTCTCACCACTCTGTTCCTTAACCTGGATTTAAGAGTTTGCCCTATTTCGGAAGGGTCTGATGGGGTGGGGTTTTCTTAGTTGGAAGAGTCTTTAAACTGCCATGCTGCCCCCGCCTGGTGTAAAGGAAGCCAAGCTGGGGTGTGCCTTCCTCCTTTTAATCCAGTTTAAGTATATATATTAAGTATATTAGTATATATATTAAGTATATTAGTATATAGTATATATATATATTAAGTATATTAGTATATATATTAAGTATATATATTAAGTATATTATATATATTATATATATTAAGTATACACACACACACACACACACACACACACACATATATATATATATATATATATGTGTGTGTGTGTGTGTGTGTGTGGTGTGTGTGTGCGTGCGTGCGTGTGTGGGTGTGCATGTGTATGTGTATGTATATATATGTATATATATATGTATGTATATGTGTATGTGTATGTATATGTATATATTTTCTGGGCTGTATGAACTAAAATGTACAATACTGTATGAGATCAAGGGTGTTATCAGGCAAACACAACCCTTTTTAATATGGAAAAATCTGTATAATAAATACAATTTGCTTCCCCCTCCCCCCCTTCATTTCACAGTAATTGCATATAGGTGCAATGGTCAGTTAATGAGCTGGATGCCTTGGGGTTGTTTTTTTTTTGTTTGTTTTTTTGCGACACAGGCTTGGATGGGTGGGCGAGTAGAGTCAGATCATTGGTAGATGCCATAATTTAGAGCTTTCCAGTATTTATTTAAGCCTGTTCACTTTCTCCCCATACTGTCCAACTTCTTTTCAATCCAGTCCATTATATAAGCATATTTTCTAACCTGTAAAACAGATGTATTGAAAGTTAATGTTATCAGTTAATGGATCGCTGGATAGAAAGAGATTGTGGTTGGGCCTATGAATGGGGATCCAAGCTTCTTTGACTAAAAGCATCTCCCAGGCCTACTTGGTTTTGAATGGAAGTAGCAGATCAGGTGATTCCTATCTTTTATGTGCCAAGCTTCTATTGGTACTGACAGCATTCTTGGCATCTCCTTGGACCTTGGGGGACTGATTTTGGTTGCTGTTATCAGAGTGTGCAAATGAACTTGTGAAACCTCTTTTGATTGAGTCCAAAATGATGACATTAAGAAAAGGTCTAAGTTCTAATGATTTGTCTATTCCATTCCCTCCTGCTAGCTGTGTCATCTATAATAGATGGCAATACGGAATCCCTGCAGGCACTCAACTTCTTTATTTTGTATAATGTAAGGGATGGAGCTGGAGACTACCATCTCTTATTGTGTTGTCTCTTTTTGATATGAGCTGGAATTTAGATTTTTGCAGTAGTCATGGCAGGTTGTGTTATTTCATGAAGGCTCAGAAACCAGAAAGGAATGAGTGTTTAACTTTGGTACTGTTTAAGGCTTATGGTGCTGTGAGGATGGAAAGCTGATATTTGCAAGCCTTGAGATATCGTTATCTTTGTTTTAGGAGGAGGAAATGGAAGATTTGAATATCTGCAAGCTTAAACAAGAGAAGTTTATTTTTATAAATTGTGGGAAGTTAAATGATGGATAAGCGTAGTGAGGAAGAAAGATGAAATGTCTTCTACTCTTGTAGAACTATTTAAACTTTTATTAGAAGTTTATTGCTGATAGCAAATGGCATGTATTCCATCCGCAGCTTCATGTTAAGTTCCCTGTCCTAAATACTGACTTGATGATCTCTCTATCTTTTTAGTATGCATAGAATTGCAGTCCTAATAGGTTTTTAGATGACTTTCTTAAAGTTATTTATTTAAATTCTTCTTATTTTACAAGGTTAAAAAAATACACAAGCAAACAATATTTTCAGCTTTGTAACAGCCTTGAATAGGGACGCGGTGGCTCAGTGGGTTAGGACGCTGAGCTTGTCGATCAGAAGGTCGGCAGTTTGGCGGGTCGAATCCCGAGTGCCGCGTAACAGAGTGAGCACCTGTTACTCGTCCCAGCTTCTGCCAACCTAGCAGTTCAAAAGCACGTAAAAATGCAAGTAGAAAAATAGGGACCACTACGGTGGGAAGGTAACAGCGTTCCGTGCGCCTTTGGCGTCTAGTCATGCTGGCCACATGACCACGGAGACGTCCTCGGACAAGCGCTGGCTCTTCGGCTTTGAAACGGAGATGAGCACCGGCCCCTAGAGTCGGAAACGACTAGCACGCATGTGCGGGGGAACCTTTACCTTTACCTTTAACAGCCTTGAAGTCTAAAATAGGCTAGGATGCTTGCACAAGGAATCTTCACCATGCTTGGGAAGGAGTTAAGTAATATATAGGTAGCATACAGTAAATAGCAGTATCACATGGGCCCAGGTAACAAATATAAGGATATTGCATAAAGGCAGTCTGAACTCCTGTCTACCTCTCTTTTTCTGTAGGAATATCCTTATACTGTAAACTAAATGTAAGAGCTAGGGCTAGGCCATTTTTAAAGCTTGTTAAAAACCTGATCAGGACTATCCCTTGAATGTTCAAATTTGTACATACTAGAAAATAACTTTGAGGACTGCTCCTGAAAGGTAATTAATTTATATTGCTTTAATAAGTGTTCAAAGGGTTGTAATGAAAAATGGAACTTCTTATACTTGCACACCCACAGCAGCTTATTTCATCCAAAGGCATCTGGTTAATAACAAATTAGCTGCTGCATTAGGTACTGTAGATGGAATCTGGTGTTTTGGGGGGCGGTATTTCAGTATATAATCTGGAAGCTGTAATTAAATCTCAGGTCACAGAAAACTGGAAGCGAAAAAATATTTGTTCAATAGGATTTAAGCCAATTTTATCAATTTTAAGTGAATTTAGTTATTTAAACTGAATCTGTTGTATATAATACAGCATTGTATATATAAGTATTTTACAATAATATAAAACAGTATCTTGGCAAGATTGCCAACTTTGTGTTAGTTTTGTTTCTAAACCTCTTATCTCCATATTAGAAAAAGTTCACGTTTGATTTAGCATATCAGCTTGCTTGTTGAAAGCAGAAAAAGGTCACCATAATGACAAAAGGATATGCAGGTATATTTCAACGGGGAAACTGTTAGCCTTTTAGACTAAGCCAAATTCCCCCCCCCCAAAAAAATGTTAGGGAATTCCTGGAAGTTTGGTATTATGTCAAATCCACCATCAGGGGAAACAGACATAAAACGCATTTATACACTATTCAAAAGAGATAATAAAATAAGGAAACAAAAAGATCAGAAAGCATCCTATCTAGAGCTAGCAACAGATAAGTATCTATTAATACTAGACAAACGGATCAAGGAGAAAACACATTTCCACCAAAACTGGCAGGGATCATTACTGCATATAAACAGCAAAATTCAAACTCACTTGCACTGATGATGTTACTTAATTGGGTAATGAAATGTCTGCAAGCAAATAAGTTCAGAAAGCACCAAGAATTTCACATTCCAGTCTTGAGTTACATATATTCTCTTTTTATTGGAGATATATTTCAGTATGATACTGTTTGAAAGTTATTGTAGCAATACAGTAGTAGAGCACGGGAGCAAACAATCTGATGAAATGTGGGGAGATGCCCTTGAACATCTCTACCACATTGAAGAGCTGGTTTAGAGAGAAAATAGCAGTTTGGGGAAAATGTTATTACTGCCCTGGGATGTACTTTTCTTCTGCTAAGATGGGTTGCCATTTGTGTACGGGCAGCACTGTGTAAGGTGCAATGGTAAGGCGATAAGAGTCAGATAAAATTCCAAGATAAAAATAAAATGCGTTGATTAAAACCACAATCCTAAGACTTGATTTTGAGTGGATAGTCATGCTATTTTAACATGAATTATTCTTTGTAAATATTTGCATTCACTTGTTGGTACTTCTACTAATAGCCAAAGCCGTGTTGCTTTTACTGCCCAGAGATTCAAGAATGCCACTTTCATTGCATCTCTGTTTTAGTTTAGTCCAATTGTCCTTAGATTAAAATAGCTAGTTAAACTGGAACAGCTGGTCTTGTTCCCAAGCACTGACTTGAGTTTTTGTAAGCATTCACTGCAGGTCCTTAATAACGCATCCTGCATGGAAGGAGCCACCGAAATCATGGGTTTTAAACATTGGTTAAGCATTGACTTTCCTGCAGATGGCTCCTAAATCACTTAATCCAGTATCCTCCTTTACAGTGGTAGAGAGTGAGGGAACCGTTATAAGTTTTACCTTTTACATACAGTATCTAGCTAATTCTTAAATTTCAGCTCTGAAAAAAAGTTCAAGGAGTATAAAATAGCACAGGTATATAAAGAAAATATTCATTAGTAATTAAGTGCCATCCAGAAATTCTGGTTTATTACTCTCTAGTTCCTGGGCATCCGCAGTTTTGGTGATTTATCTGCAGATGGTACCATATTGGGGCGAGGTTTACTTGAGCTATAAGGAATGTTAGATTGACACCAATGAGAATTATGCAGGCGTATTCTCCACAGAATTTTAGGTGTAATTAAAGGAGCTTTGGGAGAAAACAGCATTTTTTCCCCTTCGGGTGTAAAAAAATGCAGGGGTAGAGCTTTCGGTAGATGCGCTGCCTTTCCAATTAAATAGACTCTATGTAATAAACCTGCAAAAGGAAAAAAAAACAGTATAAAGCCAGGAATGGGAGCAGTCATTTTTACTTATTGAGGGGAAAAATTTAAACAGACTATATTCCTTTTTATTAGGACCAACTCAAAATTACACAGTAGAGAGCCAATTTTCAAATGAGCATATTAATGTATTTTAATAGGATAGGGTCATCCAGGGTCATCCAGCAGCCTTTGTCAGGTTTTTTTTGTTTTTAAAAAATGACTGCTCATTGTTTTTCATGTCATGGTTAGAATTGTATAAGTGACAAGAGCAACCAAAAATGTGTGCATGAATCCTCCAGTGTTATAGTCCTGCATACTAGGTTAATGGGTGATACAACATTTTTTTAAAGACTCCCTGTTTTAACAAAACTGCCAAAATTACTGCTCTTCCCCCCCCCCTTATGATGAACTCTTTGAACCATCAATTTGATGTAAATATTAGTGAGAGTTTTTGGACTTGTAATACCCATGTTTAAAGGTTGGCAGTATACATCTATTCAACAGTTCTCTTGCTTGTTGGGAACTGTAGTCCATTACATCTGAAAGCTGTTGAGGAAATCTGAGTAAGCAAGCTATATATATAACAACTGTCAAAAGTATTTAGCAAAGAATAATTTATATGAATCCTAAGACTGCACTTGTGGATGAAAAATGTGTTTTGTAAATTGACTACAGTACCTACTTTATCTGTAGTGCCTTATCAATATTCCAAAAAAATTGCTGGAAAATCCAAAATTGTTTAGATGTGTGTTGTCTTCACCCACACCTAGAATAAAAAATAAAAATTGGGTAGATTTCTGAGTGTGCATATTTATAAATTCCTATTCTTTACAGATCCTTTCTCTTCTGTGGTAATTTTGGGGAGACATGAGGATCCAACAGCATGTGTACAGTGCAATATACCTTTCTTTTTGTGATTATATAGCCATGGCGGAATCCATGCATGTAGGATCTTACTTAGTCTAATTTGTACTCGCAAGAACCTTTAGTTCTGAAACCTGATCTGAACAAAATAAGAAGAAGGAAAGAATTCAAGATGACAACAGCTGCTGATAATAGCAAAACAAGCTGGCTCTTTCTTGTGTCTTCCTAGGTTGTTTTTATGTTATCTCTTGTGACATAAATCAGATATGCAGAACTATATTTTCCTTTGGTGCTTCTTGTGTATTTATTAAGGTGATACAGGTTTTACTAAGTTGCTTATCCTCACAGATGTCTATTACATTTTCCAAGGGAAATAGAATACATGTAGTCCTCAATTTAAGACCACAAATCGTGCCCAAAATTTATGTTGCTAAGTGAAAAATTTGTTCAGTGAGTTTTGCCCCATTTTACGACTTGCTACATTTGTTAAGTAAATCATTGCAGTTGTTAAATTAGTGACAAGGTTGTTAAGTGAATCTGGCTTCCTCACTTACTTTGCTTGTCAGAAGGTTGCAAAAGGTGATCACATGACCTCAGGACGCTGCAACCATCATAAATGTCGGTTGTCAAGCATCCAAATGTAAATCATGTGACCCATGGGTATGCTGCAATAGTTGTAAATGTGAAAATGGTCATAAATCACTTTTTTAATGTTGTAACTTTGAATGGTCACTAAGCAAACCGTTGAGGATTACCTGTATTATTTTATCTATTAATAACAGACACACATCATATATACACGTATATCATATATCTCCTATACCACAAAATCCATACTGCAAAGACCATTGTTAATATTACTCAGATTACCTCTAAGTTTCTATAACTGAAGTAAGTTTAATGCAGTGTGTACTGGGAACCAGATCATTGATTGCTAAATGCCTGGAAAAATCAATTTATTACATTTGGGAACAGTGACTCTAAAACACTTTTATAACTTTTGATGCTAATTCTTAAGGACTTAAGGTTACAGCTGATTGAACAGTGGAAATCTTTGTTGTTTCTATACTCTTCAACATCTGAAATTATTCTTCAAAATATATGCAAATCCAAATACTGAAAACTATGTGTAATTCTGTGCTTCCAAATCACATAAGAAAGTACAGTGTAGATACTAATGTGTTCTCTGTTGTGAGAAACACATCCATATGAGTTTGCCTTTACATTTGTTAAATTTATTTTGATGTTGAAAATTCACTGTCTTGGATGATTTCCTATGGACTGATCTATTAAAGTATATTGTACATTCATTCTTATATTTAGCAGTATATTTTTAATTTTCTCTGTCATATCTGATTAGAGTAATACCGGTAAGTATGTTTTTGAGTATATAAAATATTAGTGACATAAACTTAAGACCAGTGCATTTCCCAAGCTAAAGAGCAGAGTTGCTTACAAGAAATTCTTGGAACTATGACATGTGCAATTCATTGACAAAAAGTTGAGGGAAACACAAGAATAGAAAACTTCAAATATTTCTCTTTGGGCAAATTTAATTTTCCTTTGACTGGAAAAAGAGAAAAAAAGAATTATATATGTACTTAGTATTAATTTATTCATTTCAAGCCATATCATGCTTTTCTGGCCATTTCTCTCTAGACTAACTTGCATTTTGATGAATTAAAGATAACACAGTCCTCGGCACTGCCATGTTTGATCATACAAAAGCAATCCTCCTCGTTATCACTGAGGTGTAAGTAATCAGAACAGATTTGGAAGGTAGTGTTTGTGAGAAGGCTACATAAAACAGTGTTCGCGTTTTGCACCCTCTTATTGCTCTCACTGAGGGCAACAAACTGAAATGTTGGTAGTTAGTCTCTGCTGTTGGTATCAGGTACCTTCTAATCCAAGGTGTATGAAGTTCTGGTCACAGGTGTTACAAGTAATAGGAACGGACAATTTTCATAGTTGTACAAATTCATTTCCTGAAAATTCTTTGTAATATTTATTCTCATAGAGTACAGTACAGCACAGCAAAGCAAAGTCAGTCACCTAAATTGCAATTCTTCAATTGCAAAACCTTCCTTTGTCCATCCTGAATCATATGAAGCCACCATGTTTGACACACACCTGGAATGTTTTTGAGCGTGTGCTCCATCACTCTCTGGAAAAGCCCTGGGGCTACACTGACTCCGAATTGTAGGCGTCGTACCCTGAAAGCTCCCCTGTGGGTGACTATGGTCTGAGCTTCCACCGTGGCATCATCCACGGGCAGTTGCTGGTAGGTTGGGGCCAAATCCAATTTGGCGAATACGTGACCTCCCTGTAGAGACGCCAGAATATGGCTGATTACAGGCACCGGATATGCATGTTGTTGAAGTGCTCTGTTTATAGTGCACTTGTAATCTGCGCATATGCACCCCTCACCGTTGGCTTTAAGTGATGTAACGGTGTCTTCCACACACTGCTATCTACTGGCTGCAACACGCCTTGTTGTATCAGCTTGTCCAGCTCTGCGTCTATTTTTGCTTTGAGGGCAAAAGGCACTCTGCAAGTCTTGATCCTGATTGGGGTTACAGTTGGATCAAGGTGGAGGGCAATTGGAGGTCGCTTGTACTTGCCCAAGCTAGGGCTGAAAACATCAGTAAATTCCTGGCAAACTGCCGACAGGTCCGCTGCTTGCATTCTGTTAATGCCAGTCATATGGATGCTCAGGGCATCGAACCAGTTTAAGCTTGTGAGGTTGCCTTCGACTAGCACAACCTCGAGGGGGCCCTCAAACTCTTTGAATTGAACCTTGAGCATAGCTTCTGCCTTAACCGCTACGTCGGAATTTTGGAAATCCGCTAACAGCAGATTTGACAGCTTGAGTTCAACTCTTTTGCCGCTGCAGTTGCAAATGTTCTTAAAAGTTCTTTGAGAAATTATGGACAGGGCTGACCCCGTAATCCAGTTCCATGTGACATGGAATTCCTTGAAGCTTGACCTTAAGCCTAAGCTTTTCTTTAAGGGGGTGATGGGCACCTGTTCTAAAAACGCTCCTTCTACTGGAGCAATAGCCAACTCTGTTCTGCCCCGGGGGCCCTGTACCTTTCCTGAGAAATTCTTCTTGTTGAATGTCCCTCTGGAGACCTTTACAGATGGCAGCAATGTGGCTTTGTTTGCCACATGCCTGGCACATTGCTGTACAGAACCTGCACTCCAAGCATCTGTGTCGACCTCCACAGCCTGCACATCGAGTGAAGGGAACTGCCTTCTCAAACGGCCGTTGGCCTCTTTCTGGTGGTTTCTGCATCCGAGCAATTTCAGTGTCCCTGTCAGAGTCATCGGCTCATGGTGGACGGCTTCTGGGCTGGGAGTGTTCTTGGAGGGCTGCAATGCTCTGACGGCTCCCCCAGCAGCTTCTTCAGCTGCTGGGGGAGCCCTGTTATGTATTGCCCTGTTCACCGCCCTGAGTCCCCTGGGAGAAGGGCGGTATATAAATTAAATTAATAAAATAAAATAAATAAATAATTATCTCCTTCAGGGTGTCTTGGAACAACAAGGTTTCTTCACAAAAAGCTTCTGCTGAAGGTCCCTGTTCCTCAACCCACATACCAAATGGCCTCTCAGTCTCTATTCGAGGTCTGTGAAGTTGCAGAGATGGGATGCTTGTCGTAACGCGGCAACAAATTCGGCAGCTGACTCTCCCAGTTGCTGCTTCCTTTGCTCAAACACGTGTCTCTATGCAGTGATGGAGAGCTTCAGCTCGAAATGTTCCTTGAGCTTTTTCTTGAGATCGGAGTAGGTGACTAACTCTAGTGTGGTTGGAGCGACTAGGTTTTCAGCTATATTGAACATCGCCTGACCACACACGCACAGTAGCGTTGCAGCCTTTAAGCCATCTTCGCTAACTTGGTTAGCCCTCAGATAGTTCTCGACGTGCAAAACGTACGAGCTCCACCTCTTGGGATGCGACACGTCGAACTCTGACAGCTTGCCGATCTTGGCCATGGTAAGCTGTTGCTGACCTCTCAATGCCTTGTGCTGCTAAGGGCTTCTTTGTTGATCCTAGGGATGGATCCTTAGGATGTGGGTGCCTCCAGCGTGGTTTGCTAGCAGGCAGAGGGGGGAACGTAGTTCCTATCAGGGCGCTGATGCGTGGTCTTACCCCTAATGACTTCTGGCGCTCTCCTCCTTTGCAGCACATCCCACCTTCGTCGCCACTGTTATGTTTCAGGATTGGTGAGGCATTGACAAGGTGCTTGGTACAAATAGCAACACGTTTATTAAGTTAACACAGAAGCGGGGGTGAACTGCCGCTAAGCTTCTATTTATATGGATCACCGCTAGGTGGCGGCCAATAGAATTAAGGCAGTCTTCCCGCTTAAAATGCAAGTAACAGCTCTGGAGACAAGCAGTCTGGAGTTTAAACAGACAAAGTAGCTAACTAACAATAACGATTTCCCAAGTATTTTACACCAATATGTAATATCATCTATATATCTATATCTATCAATCAATCTTTATTATGATCATGGACCAGCACCAATATATCTATATCTAAATATTTATTTATTTATTTGTTTGTTTTTATATACCGCCCTTCTCCCGAAGGACTCGGGGCGGTGTACAGAGCAAGGTAAGTATACAGTAAAAACAATAGTAAAACAAATGAGACCCCAAAATCTATCAGGCCAGGCCGGCTTGTTGGAATAGGTAGGTTTTTAAGTCACGTCGGAAGGTGCGAAAGTCGGGGGCCATCCGGATTTCGGCAGGCAAGCAGTTCCAAAGGGTTGGCGCACCCACTGAGAATGCTCTCCCCCTGGGGGCCACCAGCCGGCATTCTGACCGGTGGCACCCTGAGGAGGCCCTCTCTGTGGGAGCGCACAGGACGGAGGGGTGTTGACGCTGGCAGTAGGTGCTCCCGTAGGTAATCCGGACCCATGCCATGTAGGGCTTTGTATGTCATCACTAGCACCTTGAATTTCACTCGGAAGGCAACTGGAAGCCAGTGCAGCTCACGGAGGAGAGGTGTAATATGGGAGTATCGGGAAGCCCCCAAAAGTGTTCGTGCAGCTGCACTCTGTACCAGCTGAAGCTTCCGAGTGGCTTTCAAGGGCAGCCCCATGTAAAGAGCGTTGCAGTAGTCAAGGCGAGAGGTCACAAGTGCATGGGTGACTGTACGCAAGGCATCCAGGTCCAGATAGGGTCGTAGTTGGCGCACTAGGCGAACCCGACTGAAGGCCCCCCTGGTCACAGCTCCTATGTGATCTTCTAAGGAGAGCTGTGAGTCTAGGAGGACACCCAGGTTGCGGGCCCTATCAACGGGGGGCAATAACTCACCCCCAATATTAAGGGATGGAATACTCTGGGTATCCTGGCATGCCGGTATGTACAGCCATTCAGTCTTGTCCGGGTTGAGTTGAAGCCTGTTCCTCCCCATCCATTCCCGGACCGCTTCCAGGCAGCGGGACATCACGTCGAGGGCATCACTGATGTGGTTTGGAGTCAAGATGAAAAGCTGGGTGTCATCAGCATACTGATGGTATCCTACTCCAAAACCACGAATGATCTCATCTAAATATAGTGATCTTGATCAAATAAATCCACATTATATTTTTGTATTTATTTTAAAAAGTTTGATCTTTAATCCTTTTAAATAATATCCCACAAATTGATTTCTTATCATTTTCTCTTTGTCTCCTCTTAGAAATTCCTTCAGAGGTTTAACAAATTTCTTTTGAAAATCATAGATAAGAAAGCTGTCCATATCACTTTTCTAATTTATTATTTGCATGTTGCCTTTTATTATTAAGACAACAACTGATTTAATTTGTAAATCCAGTGTGGCATCTTTTTAAATATCACTTCTGTAGTCTGGCATTCGTAAATTCATTGCCAGATCCACAGCCTTAGTCTTAATTTTGTCCAGTAAAAAATCTGTCATTATTTTTATTTATTTATTAGATTTTTATCCCACATTTATTTTTTATAAATAACTCAAGGTACCAAACATATATAATACTCATTCCTTCTCCTATTTTCCCAACGGCAAGAATCTTGTGAGATGAGTTTGGCTAAGAGAGAGTGACTATCCCAATTGGGGTCACCACCTTGGCTTTCAGGCTTAAGGGAGGACTTGAACTTATAGTCTCCTGATTTCAAGGCCAGCACCTTAACCACTACACTAAACTGACTCTGTTCTTCTGTAGCCTCTTTTAAATCCATTGCTACAGTAGCAGACCATCTTATGAGTAATTTTTGAGTGCATTGTTCCCAAATATACTTCCATAGCCGTATAATATTGCTCCATTGTATTAACGAGTTTCCTCTGCTTGAATTGTAAGCTTAAGTTCTCTCAGGTTCCCTCTTAGTCAACTTGCAAAGTCACCTCTTATCATAGGTTTTTTTTCCTAATCAGCAATACTCTCTCACAGAAGGGTTTCTTAGTTTCAAAATCATCATATATATTTTTCGGTAAAATATCAAAATATTCTTTCAAGTCCATCTAGCCCCTTATTTTTCAAAATCAGTGTTGTAGTTGTCCTTTTGCTGTTTATTTAAAAATTAGAAAAAAAAAGTCCTTGCCCAACTTCTCTTGTATCATATCAGAATACTAATACGACATCATGACTTCAGTAACTCTTTTTCCATTTAGCCAGGTAGGGAGCCAGTTGGTAGAGCCACTCTTAATGTTTTGGAAATGGGGTTTGTGTGTGTGTGTGCGCGCGCGCAGCTAAACTTGGCAACACATTTTGTGATAGAGGTTTATTTTTTCCCCAGCTGTTTGTTTCGGGGTTTTTTTCTTCTTGAGAATTAGGTAAACAAAACAGTCGATTAAATGGGTTCTGGTGTTCCTACTACATGGCTTATTGAGTAGAATTTGTTTAACCATATTCATGAGTAGAGCTGTGTAATGTTAAATTTAATCCTCAGAGTTAGTTGACTGGATCAATTAACCTCCTTTTAGTGATTGAACAACACATTAACCACTATACAAACCACACGAATGGTGTTCCACGAGCAGGGCCAAAGAATAATTTCTGTTATGGTAACTCAGTTTAAGGGACGCGGTGGCTCAGTGGGTTAGGACGCTGAGCTTGTCGATCAGAAGGTCGGCAGTTTGGCAGGACGAATCCTGAGTGCCGCATAACAGAGTGAGCGCCTGTTACTCGTCCCAGCTTCTGCCAACCTAGCAGTTTGAAAGCACATAAAAATGCAAGTAGAAAAAATAGGGACCACTACGGTGGGAAGGTAACAGCGTTCCGTGCGCCTTTGGCGTCTAGTCATGCCAGCCACATGACCACGGAGACGTCCTCAGACAAGCGCTGGCTCTTCGGCTTTGAAATGGAGATGAGCACTGGCCCCTAGAGTCGGAAACGACTAGCACGCATGTGCGGGGGAACCTTTACCTTTTCCTTTTTAATGGGAGTTAGAAAATGCAACTTAATTGAGCTGTTGGGCTGGATTGTGAGTTCCGGGTCATTGAAACATGAACTAATTTAGTTTCATAGTTCTCTAGGTAAAAATGAAGAGCTTGACCTGTATTCTAATTCTCCAAAACTACACATGCTTGCTAGACTTTACAATAGTTTAATACGTAATGATTCTGATGCCACGGATAGAATTTATATTGTTTCACTGTTTCATTGTACACTGGGGATTAGTAGACTTCTAAAACTGCCATCAGTAAAAATGTAGCCTCAGAATCATTAGCACATATCTTATGCCACAATAAGACAATGTTTTGATTTCCTCGGCTTCATGGATAGTATTGGTCAGTTACAGATAGACCACAGGCCAGACCTTCCAGAGAAGTTATTCATTTGCACCAGGCTGCTATGTGCAAAAGTTCAGGAAAACTAGGGATTTCAGTTCATGAATCAACACTGTTCATGATCAACATTGCCCCAGAGCTTTGAAAGAAAACCTACATTAAGACAGAAATGCTGCTCTGAACTCCTGTCACTATTTTAGATCTTATAAGACATAGCAACGCCGTTCCTGCAGACTTCTGCAAAAAAAAATTGTTCTGTCTAATTCTTCATTTAACAGATGGGAAAGGTTATAAATCATTGGTAGGGGACATGCTTTGCATATGGTAAGTTCTGTGTCAAACCTCTGTCCTCTCTCATTGGAAAACACTAAGATAGCAAAACTAGGAAAAAGTTGAAAAAAATCAACCTGAAAAAACTGAAAATACATAGGGCCAATCATACGGCATATGCTTCCTACTGTAGTTTCTTTACTTGGCTTCACTGAGGAAAATGCATTTGGTTTCAATTTAAGTATTATAAATTTAATTTCAAAATAGCTTGATTTTAAGCATTTTTCTTTCATTTCCATCATGCTAAAAAGCACTTATGAACATTTATTGTCCATGGGTGAAGAAACTCTGTCATGGACACAACATTTGACTTTTTTTTTAAAAATCCCATTTATATTCCGCCCTTCTCCGAAGACTCAGGGCGGCT
Source organism: Vipera ursinii (assembly GCF_947247035.1). Classification (NCBI taxonomy): domain Eukaryota; kingdom Metazoa; phylum Chordata; class Lepidosauria; order Squamata; family Viperidae; genus Vipera; species Vipera ursinii. The sequence goes on from NC_139512.1 coordinate 235,387,134, forward strand.
TACAATCTAAGAAGCACAAATCAATGTGCTTAGCAATAGCCTTCATTCTATGTATATGCCTGCTTATTAGGGCTTTTGGGCCCCCCCCACCCCAAGTGGCATTTTTACAAAGTCAGCTTAATTGCCCCCAACAATCTGGGTCCTCATTTTACCTACCTCAGAAGGATGGAAGGCTGAGTCAACCTTGAGCCTGGTGGGATGCGAACCTGCAATAATTGCAGGCAGCTGGTGTTACTTAAGGAGGCATTAGCCCACTGCTCCACCAAGGCTCTTAATGATATTCCATTCAGAAATCTGTGCTAGTGTTAAAACGGGAATAAAATAAATAAAAAAGATAATTATTTTCATCTTTCTTGGGTAAAAGCTGAAAACTATTCAGAGTTGGCAAATTGAAAGATCAAGATTTCAGTGGCCCCTGAAAAGGCTCTAAAATATGAACCAGTATATAGCCAGTTAAAACAAAACTGTACTTTGTTCCATTGTTTTCATAGCACTAATACTTAAGTCAGTGCCTTAAAAAAAATCAATGTACTATTCTTCTGAAATTGAACTACATTTATTGGCTACATGGTTTTTTGCACTGAGATTGTATTTTCACCTTAATCCAAAATAGCTTTTCAATCTTTCTAGCTTTTGAGATTATTTTCTGCTCTTGATTCAGGAGCCATTTGGCACCAACAAGATTACCGTATTTGCTATCAACGGTTTATTGTGTTTGATTTATATTGTTTGCCCTCTGACTGTCACATATTCATTGTATTGTTAATTCTGAACATTAAAAAAACTATACATTATTCCAATCGAGTTATAGCAACTCCTCAAATTTCCTACAGCTTTCTGATTCACATGAAAGCCCAAATACATCTCATACAATGAGATTACTGTATATACTATGGAGAGCCTTGATAAAATTTGTTTTCATGAACATTTTGCTATAGTATGTTATAAATACATCTGTTTGCCACTAAAATCTACAATTACTAAACTGAGTTAGGTAAAAGTAAAGGTAAAGGTTCCCCCGGTAGCTCTTAAAATGTAAATGGTAAATGTTCCCCGCACATGCGTGCTAGTCGTTTCCGACTCTAGGGGCCGGTGCTCATCTCCGTTTCAAAGCCGAAGAGCCAGCGCTTGTCCGAGGACGTCTCCGTGGTCATGTGGCCGGCATGACTAGACGCCAAAGGCGCACGGAACGCTGTTACCTTCCCACCGGAGTGGTCCCTATTTTTCTACTTGCATTTTTTACATGCTTTCGAACTGCTAGGTTGGCAGAAGCTGGGACAAGGAACAGGCGCTCACTCTGCTACACGGCACTCGGGATTCGACCCGCCAAACTGCTGACCTTCTGATCGACAAGCTCAGCGTCCTAACCCACGGAGCCACTGCGTCCCTCCGGTAGCTCTTAATATACCCCAAACATCAGCATATTCTCCATTGTCACAGTTGAAACTTGCGTAGCACTGAATGTCTCAGAGGTTGTTAATATAGAGAGCCAGTCCTTTTGTACCCAAGTCCAAACCTGCCCAAGGAAAGAAACTAATTCTGCTTTTGCCAACTTCAGTTGGAATAGGAATTAGAGTGTTACAGTTCCAACATACGGTATTTGGATGGTGCCAGGTGAGGAAAAGCTACCGATCCAAATCAGCAAATGATTTGGATTGATTAGATGCAAATTTATTTAGGTCTTTGTTAAAACCTGACTTGATCAGATTATAAAAGCTTCTGTCTAGCCTGAGAAACAAGGCAAAAACAGTTCCTGCTGTTTCCTGCTGCAGACTTTGCATTTCTCTCAATCCAGTGGGAGGGAATGATTTATTTAGAAAGCATATACTGGTTTTCTAGCCTCTTTAGGAATTAATTGCATATATATTGGAATCTCACAATATAATGGACATTTCATGGTGATAGTGTTTGCAAATCGTAGTAAATCAGGATTCTAAAGAAATTTGGCATGTCGTGAAGAAACAATTTGGCTCTTCCTGCTAGCATTTTTTTAAAGGGGGGGGGGTTTAAGGGTTAACACCCACAAGTTAGGAACTGGAATCTTAAGAACAAACCATGACTTCCAGATTAGTATATTTAGAGAAGAGTGAGACTTCCCAATTTAGACATCCAGAAACCATCAGAGGAATAAGCTGCTCATGCATTTTGAGAAATCTGTATTTTGGGATGGCTAATACAAACAGGTAATCCAACACAAAGCAAAAAGATGCTTTCTCAGCCACATCATCAGTGCTCCAAGCTGAAAAAAAGAAGAGATCATGAAAGCAGATTCTATTCTGTCTGCTTGAAGAGAAAGGCGCTGGAGTACAAAATAAGAAAATCATGAGAGTTTACCATGTAAGGTCTATACTGCATTCCTGCCTGAAGCCAAATGAAAAACCCCACCAACAACCTTACAATAAATTAGCACTTTCAGAAAAAAGAAAGAGGAAGAGAAAAATAATCGGAAGAACATGGAAATGTCCCACAGAGGGAAATAATTGAGGGACTGAATTGTGTGACTTCAAAATAAAACTGCTAGTGTGAAAATGATTATTGTATGTTATTCTTAAAGCTAATTTTCTAGAAAAAGTATCACAGCCTCAAGTTTCTGTAAGGCCTGGCCTTTGGTATGATCACTCTTTGTACATGCGTTTAAAAAACAAGGGATATTAATTATTTACTGGTCAGAGAAATTTATTCTGAATGAGTTACAGGATGTTTTCTTAGGTCTTAGAAGAAAACGTCCTGGTATTAGAAAAGGGATTCCCAAACTAAGGCTTTATAAGCCTTTCCCTCGCATTAAACATGGCTTCATCTCAGTGTTCCCATTTTCAAGAAGAGATAATTGTACTGATATACCCACAGTGCTTTTTAAGGGAGAAAAAAGTAAGGTGAGTTTGACTTCTAGTATCTATACTTGGTGCCAGTATTTATTCAGGATTTAGGGGGATTTAAGTGACCTTATTGAAATTGTTGCCTCATTAAATGGCATATCTCAAACATCATACACCAGAATAGTCCCACAGAGGTCAGCAGCATTTAAGAAATATTTGCTCATGGGTATTTGCTGTCCTAGTTCAGGTAGAATAGTCGGACGTTAATTAATTCAAAATAATCCTGGCTTATTTAAACTGAAGCACTTATAAAATCTTTTGAGGATCTAATTGGTAATATCCACATTTCTCCACATAGTTTCCTTGGCAGTGGTATAAAGATGGTTTGCTATTGTCTTGTTGCAGGATACTTTTTAATTTTCCTAATTTGCTTTATAGTCTTGATGTTTCCTGGAAATCTCCCATCAAAGGACTGATCAAACTTCACCTGGTTTAGGCTTTCAGAGCTAGACAAGATTGATCAGATGCTGCTGTCTGCTGAGACTTAGGGTTTCAGGATCCCTGAAAGACCTTGAATTCTTAAGATTATTTCTTGAAGGCTTAAATCAAGGGCAGCCAAACACTGTATAAGCTACATAAATCTAGATAGCCACTAGATGGCAGCAGAAAAAGAGTTGAATTTATTTATTTATCAATTTTCTATACCGCCCATCTCAGCTAAGTGATTTTGGGCAATTTACAAACAGTTCTGTATAGCTCTTTTCTGCCACCTAGTGAATGTCTGGATTTATGCATCCTGTAAATTCTTGACTTATGACCACAATTGGACCGGAGTCTTAAATCATTCACTGAAGCTTTTGTGACTGCTTTGCTTAACAACTGCAATCCTGGCACTCCCAGTTGTGATTATTAAGTGATATCCTGGGTTGTTAAGCAGAGAGAGAAAAAGAACTACGGGCAAGAGGGTTTCAGCTTTGCAGGCAGCCCTTTCATTCTCAAGCATTTCTGCAGCCCCTTGAAGGATTTCTGCTCCCCTCCATGCAAAGAGAGGAAATCTTTTATGGGGCTGCAAGAACAGAAGTGAAATCTTCAGGCTTTCAGCCCCATTCCTGCAGCCTGCTGAAGGATTTCAGCCTCTCTTCCATCACTTCCACTTGCAACTTTCTGGATCATTTCCCATGTCCTCTGCTTAGTCCTCAAATTTAAGTCTAGTTTCTTGGAAGGACTCATGGAAGTCAGAATCGTTGTAGAAAGCCATACCAAATCTCCTTCTGCAATTCTAGCTCCCTCTTGTTTATGTGTATGTATGCTTTTTTTGTATGAGGTTTTTGCCAGTCTGAGTTGTTCCTTTAAGAGGCTCTGGGCTGCTTGCCTCTTGTGCGAGAAATATGCAGCATGAGGAATAGTTCTTACTTGCTGGGTTGTGGTATGACCAATAGCTGGAATGGAGACATAATACTGTTGGATTGTTGTAAGCAAATTCAGCAAGGTATGAGATCAGTCCAGTTGTCTTGCTAGTATGAAATATAGCTTCTCAATACTTTATTGCTGCAACAGTTGGTTAAACTTCTCAGATTCTCCATTGCACTCTGGATAATGTGAGGAAAATTAATTAATTTTAATATTTAATTAGTACAATAGGGCCTTACAAAATTTGGAAGTGAACTGATTTCCCTGTCTGAGATCACATGATTGATTAATCTCTATATTTAAAGACGTGATCGAAAAAGAGTTGAGCTATTTCTTGAGCCATTGGGAGGCCCTTGCAAGGAATAAAATGAACCAATTTAGTAATTAAACTCAATATTACGTGTATGCCAGTATATCTGCACTGGGGAAAAGACTGATGACGAACTTTAGAGAAGCAGCATCCCAGCATTGCAACGGGGTCTCTAGCAGTTGTAATGACCCAGCCAGCTTACCTGGGATTGATTTTGCTCTATGACAGATCTGGCAAAAGGAAACAGTGCTTGATGCTGGCACAGGTGCAAGGTTGTGGAAAGTCTATTTTGGGTTTTAAATACTATTCCCCTTCCCTGTGCCTTGCTATTTTGTTGTCATAGCATAGCTCTAGTATCTCCTCCCTTAGGGGGAAGAGGAACATAGAAGCATCCATTGTGCAAAAGCTGCCCTTTCTCCACTGTGAATGGCACAATCGTACCTTGCTGGGCTCCCTAAAGGTCATCCATCGGTCCCCCGGCATATGCATCCTGCTAGCACAATACCCTAATTTGATCTAAGAGATAAATAGCCTATCTTCCTACTCCCAGCCTTTGTTCTGATGTCAGTGATGGACTGACTCGAGAGTTGCATGGCTAGGATATTGTTGCAGGCGATATGTGCGACTGGAGCACCTAATATTCTGGCTAAGGTGAGAGGGCATCTGGAAATTTATTTTGGGAGCCTGGATTATATGAGGTGTAAAAATCAAAGCAAGAGAAAAATTACAGCTACCTGATTTGCCGAGGGGGTGAGATTTTTATAGAGTGGGCTGCTCCTTCCAGTATGTGTTTCCATTGTTGAAAGGCACTTTCTACCACCAGCAACTCTTTATTGAAAATACCATAATTCCTCCTTGCTGGGAGGAGCAATCTGAAATAAAAGGCACACAATAGTAAATCTGCCCTCCCCACCCCCTTCCTTTTCTGCCTGGAGCAAGACTGATCCTTTGGCAGCATCTGAAGCTTCTGTCTGTACCACAAAGTCATGGGAGGGATTGGGGGGGGCAGAAGAAGGGCCGAGAAGCAAAGAATGGCTTTTACCCTTGAAATGCTGCTTGTTCTGGGGTCAACCAAGAGAATTGCCATCTTTTCTTAGGACAGACACGTCAAACACAAGGCCCGGGGGCCGGATCCGGCCCGCAAAGTGGTTTCATGTGGTCCGTGAAGCCATCCTGGAAACAGTGATGGAACGGCCCCCACTGCCTTGGCCCTGGCCCAGAGACCCTCCTTCTGCCAGAGACCCTCAGATCTGTCCCACTCCTGCCCAGGCCCCCATAGGCACCCTTGATGCGAATGATGTAGAGCTGGCCACGCCCACCCTGTAGGCCATACGCACTCTAGCCATGCCCACCCAGTAGGCCACGCCCATCCTGGCCATACCCACCCAGCCCCCTGAGGGCAACCGCAATGCTGATGCGGCCCTCAATGAAATTGAGTTTGACACCCCTGTCTTAGGAGCTGGGACAGCAGTTTCACACTGTCAGAAAATTAGGGATGATTTTCCTGTAGAAGTTAGCAAAGCCCAGAAAGTGCTACATACCTTTCACATTACCAGGAAAGAGGTGTGTGTGTGTGTGTGCGCTATGATAGAACAGATTGGTTTTTTGCTGCCTCTATATGTATACCTTATGTAGAGATTCTGTAGCCCCAGTAGTCTATTGAGGCAAGTCAGATGCACCTTTTTCTAGTTTTGTGAAGACCTCGTTATTGTATATTTTTTGCAATACAGGTTGTCCTTGACTTATGACTGTTTAGCAACAGTTCAGAGTTATGAAATAAAAAATAATAATATACAACCCATCCTCAAAGTTGGGATTGTGGCACGGCTCCCAGGATCACGTGATCTCAATTTGGGTGCTTAGCAACTGTCTTCTACTTACAATGGTCACAGGGTCTTCTGGTCACATGGCCATGATTTACAAACTTCCCAGCCAGTTTTTGACAAGCAAAGTCAGTTGAGGAAACTGAATTATCTTAGCGACCACATGATTCACTTAATGACCACATGGTTCACTTAATGATTATGGTAGAAATGGTAATTAAAAACAGGTCTGGTCATGTAATGACTCATTTAATAATCATATCACTTAACGACCAAAATTCTGGTCCCAAGGGTCCCAAGGTGAGAACTACTTGTACATTTCTGACGTGTCATGCAAGCTAGGATCTTTGGAATAAAGAAATAATATCTTCCAAGTATACTACTAAGTATTTGTCTAGAATTTCTTAAAATACCTGTATATCATTCATGAATATAGAAAAAAAAACCCCACAACAACAGCTCCACAGTTAACCAGGCCAAAAGGCATTGTTGTGTATTCAAATTTGCCATGACTTGTATTGAAGGCTGTTAAATATTTGTGTCCTTTTTTCATTCTGATTAAGCTGTAAGCACTTCTCAAGTCTAGTTCTGTAAAGATGCATGCCTTTTATATCTGGTCTAGTAGATATAACATGAACAGTTAGATGGTCTCTAATTGTCACTCTGCTCAGATCTTTATAGTCATCAATGGTATGGGGGGGGCTTTCTCCTTTCTTTTCCAAGTGGATGCCCTTTCTCTTGTTTGTTGGAGGATAAAAAAAAACATGGATGCCAATTTTTAGTGAGTTATTTTGATGTGGAGGTCTAAATATTCCTTGAAAACAGCTGATTCACAGGTAGTCATGGGATGCTGGGATGTGGGTTCCTGCCTTCAAATTGATGATCACATGCCTGGTTGGGGGGGGAGGGGTAACACAGCCTCTACAAACACATCAGCAAAGTCTGCGTATTTTTCTGGCATTATGACCCTCACTTTTTCTGCATTGGAGTTTGTGTGTGTGTGCGCATGAGTGTGTGTATATGTGTGTAAGCTTTCCCTGCTTGCAAGTGATGTTGCCGGCATTTAAAGGGAGGGAAATGAGATTGTCCTTTGTGTTCAATTTACATCTGAATCATGCAGCTGAAGCCACTCTTATTTCCAAGATGATGGGCAGTTACATAGAGTATTATGAACTTTGTGTGATCTTTCATTTTCAACTGTAAAGGAGCCATACACACTGTAGAATCAGCCCTGCCTCTTAGTGGTTGTCCATTAATCATCCTGATTAGCATTGGGCTTTCTGGAGCTTGAATAGGCAACGTGAGCTTCTGTACTTTTTTCTGTATCTTTGAAATTAGTGGTTGCCCCAAATTCTACAAGAACTGAATCTAAAGTAGTAATAACAGGAGAATTGCGGGTGACATGCTCTGTTGATTGACAAGTTCTGCATTTCGTGTCAGCTGCTGATGCTTTTATTGAGCCTGCATCTAGGGCCCCACAGTAACAGCTCAGTCCCCAATCCCTTCTTCTTTGCTTCTCTCCTGAAGACAGGGAGCTCTTGGCTGCTTCAATTTGCATGGGATCTCCCATACTGGATTCAGGAGAGGCAATTGGGAATGGAGAAAGGCAGGCTGTAGGTTCTTTTCCCCTTATTAAATGTAGTCCTTGACTTGTAACCATTCGCTTAGTGATTGTTCAAAGGTTACAGTGGCACTGAAAAAAGGGACCTTTGACCATTTTTCACACTTATTACTATTGCAGCATCCCCCTGGTCACATGATCAAAATTTGGACGCTTGGCAACTGGTTGCAGTGTCCCGGGGTCATGTGATTACTTTTGCGATCTTCTGACAAGCGAAGTCAATGGGAAACCCAGTTTCTCTTAGCAACCCTATTATAGGTAGTCCTCGAGTTATGAGTGTAACGGAGCCTGCACATTCCATACGTAACTTGAAAACTCACAGGAGTGAATCTCATACCTTGAACGAGATCACTCCCTGCTCATTAACACATGCACGGCTCGTTAAGTGAACATGAGGTATCTCAGTGTGGGGAAGGCCATGGAGGACCTAGTGATGGAACAGATCCCCAAGGCCTTCTTGACCCATTAAGATACTTCATGCTTCTCCCTCCCCTTCATGCGCCACGGTTCCTGCTGCCGCCCAGTTCTGAGGCAGGGGGATGCTTCTGCATGCCTCCAGAGGCTGGATCCTGGTGTTAGAAGCCTTTTCCAGGCCGCTGCTACCCAAATCTGAGACTGGGGGATGCTTCTGCATGCTTCTGGAGGCTGGATCCGGGCATCGGAGGCCTTTTCCAGGCCATTGCTGCCCGGAAATGGGCCTCCAGAGGGCTGTGGAAGTGTTCCCTGACCTCAGATAAAGGCAGCAATGGCCTGAATCCAGAGGCATGTGGAAGCATCCTCCGGCCTCACATCATGGCAGCAGCGGCCTGAAAAAGGCCTCCAGTGTCTGGATCGGGCCTCCGGAGGACTGCGGAAGTATCCCCCAGCCTCACATTCTGGCAGCAGCGTCCTGGAAAAGGCCTTTGGCACCCAGATCCAGCCTCCGGAGGCAGGTAGAAGCATCCCCTGGCTTCGGTTCCATTCTTTTTGCAGAGAAAAGAGGCCTAAAGTATCAGGAGATCATGTGAGATCAGTAGCATGAGATCTCACACCACTGATCTCCCATGATTTTGTGTTGCTTTAGGCCACCATTTTCTGTGAATGCACCGAAGGCCTGGAGCAGCCAAGAAAGCAAAGGATCTCAATCTTTGCACGGTGAGTATTGAAGGCCTACTGCTTAGGGAGACCCGGAGCGAGTATGGGGAGGGAGGGAATAACCAGGGTGAATGTTACAGTGCCACTGCAGTTGCTCGTAAGGATGAACGACTGCCGTAGTGCGGCAATATTCATAATTTCAGGATTTGCACGTAAGCACTAGGAGGTGCTTATCACATAACTTCAAATGTTCGCAACTCGGGGATTATCTGTGCTAGCTTAACGACTTCAGTGAGTCACTTAATAGTTGTAGCAAGAAAAGTTGTAAAATGGGGCAAAACTCACTTAACTGTCTTGCTTAGTCACAGAAATTTTGGCCTTAATTGTGCTTGTAACTTGAGGACTACCTGCATTGTTTTCCTAACTTTACTCTTAACTCTTAAGACACTGGTGCAGCTCTTCCAGAGTACTTGAGATGCCTTACCTCACCAAGCTTACTAATGCAAATTCTATTGCATTAGTTGTACTGTTGTAATTAATTGTACACGTCAACTGTTGCATTAGTTGTACATGGCATTCTGAAAATTGGTTATGTGTGTATCCACTTGCTGCTGCTACCGGTAGATGCTCAGTGGATAGCAGAGTTCCTTGGGGATTGGAGGCTATTCCTGAAATTCCTCTCCTTGTAAAAGTGTATGAAACTAGCAAGATTGATGTCAGCCTTACCAGGTATACAAGACAGTAAACATGATCAGAAAAGCTTATTTTACTCTGTTGTAAATCTATATTAACAGAATTGTGCAAGTCTGAAAGTATCAGTCTTGCTGTCTCATTTACAGCCCAAGAAACTACGGAGGGTCCCTTCTGAGTCTCTTGCTCCACCAATTGTCCAGCTGTGGGGTTGTACCTTCTCTTGTCTAGACCAGGGGTAGGCAACCTTGGCTCTTTTATGACTCGTGGACTTCAAAATCCAGAATTCCTGAGCCAAGTTGAAGTCCACGAGTCATAAAACCTCCAAGGTTGCCTACCCCTGGTCTAGACAGCATATCTTCACTTCATCTCCCAAGGTCTTTCTCACATACCATTACCCTGTGAGACTTGATTGTTTTAATTGCCTGGTAGTCTGTTTACAATAAAATGTAGGCCTTGACACACTGTGGTATGACTCCTTAAGAAGACAGCAACCACAGGTTCCTGAATTGAATGCTACTTCTGCAAGCCTTGGGGTAGTCTTTCATGGATAGTTAACCATGTATTGTTTGAAAATGATGTAAAATTTTAAAAATTATAATGGTAGCGTGACTGGAGGGGGAAAGTATTAAACAATTTAAATTCCCTGTAGAGAATTATTAGAATTGCTTATGTTTAATTTTTAAATATAAGCAAACATGAAATAATTATTTAATTGTAATTTTTGGCCATACCCCTAAAGTTGCATACCTGTTATTAAGGCACTCATATTCTCAAGGGAAAACTGCTTATTCATTTAACATCATTTTTTCCTCTTTGTATTTCTCAGCTCACTTTGATTGACTTTTGCTAACAAATATGGCGGAATCCAGTTTGTATGCTGATTGCTATGACTAAAAATGGTAACCCAACTGCTGTTACTTTCAGAGAAGCAATGCTATTTTAGATTTATATGCTCTTGTTTCTTACTGTCCTAAAGGCAGATTGTTTTCCTGGTATTCATATTAACCATGTATCATTTTAAAACTGCTGGGCGCTGTTTATAGCCCTTATTTGGCTATTTAATTCTACAAGACTAACCTTATCTTTTCATAAGTTAACATGAATGAAAATCCTTACTTCAGCTTTCATGCTCAAATCAAAACCCTGTTACTTTCTCTCCTTTTAAGTATAGAACAACTATTTGAGCAATTACTCTCTATTTTGTGGGCTGCAAGTGCACCTGTGACTTGATTGTCATTTATACAAAGCATCCTGCTTTAGTTTATCTTCCTGATGCAAAGACAACTGAAAGATTTTATGAATTCCTTTTTCGTTTTTGAATAACACCATTGTGTCCAGCAATCTAGCACTTAAGCTGGAGGAAGTACCACTTGATCATACATGATCTTCCTATTTCATTTAGGATCTCTTCCTATTTCATTTAGTCAGGGAAAGGTCACTGTCGCAGAATTAAAGTTTCAGTTTTCAGGAAGGTCCATTCTGTCCTTTCATTTATATAATTTGAAATACTGCCCACCTCATCATCAAAAGGCACTAAAAAAAAGAGATAATGTTGAAATTTTCGGATGAATGAAAGAGACGATTGAATTGTATTTTGTGTTGCTGCTGTTAATGTCCTTAAATGGATCCTTGTTATTTTTTTAGAATTGAAGTAGACTCAGAAGTACTTACCTCAAAATACACGTCATATGGCTTTATTTTCCTGTAGTGTGTACTAGTAATGGGAAAACACATATTTTTCTGATAAAACTTACAAAATGGTCCCCCACAACCTAATAACTTTCAGCAATTTACTCACTGCCCAAGTGCAGATTTGCCTCTCTTTCAGTATCATTCCTTGAGATGATTTTGGTATGACATTTATATGACTATATGATGTTCTTCTTGTGTGGTTGCTTACACAAGGTAAATAGGGATCCTGAAAGATACTCTTTTTAAAAAATATTCTTTTCTGGTTACTCACATGTTATGGCATATTTGAGATTAGAGTTATATGTATGATATACAGATAACTTTCCCTCCTTATCTACGTTCCCTAACTTTGGTTCTTCCTTTCTGCACTGGCTTATGTATTATGCTAAGCCATGATTTGTTTTTTAATTGTAGCATATTGAATAAACCAGAGTGACTGAATTCATATATTGTGATAAACCCGATTCAAGCAAGACCATGTTATGGATTATTCCAGGATCAGATAATTAGGTATCTGTGCCCCTAGGCATTTCCCTTAGTGCCTTTTTATGTTTATTGCTCTACAGGACCTTTTATTAATAATAGGAAGTTGGCACATTGCAAAATGCCAGCCTCCAGTATCATGCTGCACAAGAAATGCAGAACTGCCTTTGTGTCTCATGAATATTCCATTGGATTGAAAGGTATCTTTAATCATTCATTTACTTCCTGGAAAATGGGTAGTTATAATCAGCCAAGCCATTACACTGGTGATGGTAAATACCAGTTCGGTCTATAGTAAGACCACACTCATCCACAATTTAGTAGAGAATGAGCAGGCAGATCTGTTGTGTATTACTGAAAGCTGACTGGACAAGAGCACTAATGCCACTCTCATCAGAATTTTGCCCATCCAGATTACATCAAATAAGACTGGGAAGGGGGATGACACTAATCTAAAAGATGTGGCCAGTGCTTTTGTTCCTGAGATGACCAGGTATGAAGGCCTACAAGATGGCTTGTAGGGTCAAGCTAGAGATCTCATTGATTCACCAGCCCCCATGCTGCCCAGCAGGTTCCCTCTCGTCCTGCTGCATAGTTCTTGGTCCAGTTTCTGGGCTAGAGTTGGAGTCCCTCATCATTTGGGGTTGGTCACTTCAACCTCTATGTCTTGAGGAATGGGTTCAGGAAATATCTGGAGTTTGTGATCTTTGTACCATGGGCCTATCTTAGGTGAATTTGGACCTTTGACACAGTGGATCTTGTATTAGCTTCAGAATGATTGTTGAATAATCTAGATATGAGGGAGTAACATCTAGTTCTTTGCCATGATTAGATCACTTCCAGTCTGGATGAGATTAGTAACTGCCACCTATTACCTCTGCAGGGAATAAGGGCTTATTAGAGTGTTGTGAAGCAAATGCCTTGTAACTCAGTAGAACACTCCTGGAGGCCTGGGTAATTTCCAAGTAATCTGGAAAACAATTCGGTCAATTGCCTGGCAGCAGGAGGCAATGCACTCTCTTGGTGTGATTGCTCCAGGATGGCTCTCTTTCCCCCCCCACCAATCTTGACTAACTTCTTGAGAGATGAAGCTTTAGAGAAGACACCCAGAGAGGAGACTGAGCATGAGCTGAAGTTCGGGCCTACACTGCGATGCTAAGGAAAGCAAAGTGCTTTTGCTTCTATTCCCATTTTGGGCAGCAATCCAAAGGTTGGCTGCCTTTTTCAGTATTACAGAATCAGATATGGGGAGGGAGTCCCTCCTGGCAGTTTTGATTGCTTTGTACAGCACTTTGTTGACAAAGTTGTTCAGGCTCACCAAAATCTTGAGTCTTCATGGGCGAGATCCATTGGAGAAACTGGGCCGATACATTGCCATGTTATTGGAACTCTTGCCTACTTTCTACTTGGATGGGGATAGGGTGCTCACTAGTATGTCCAGTGCCATCCATTCCCTTCCTGGCTTGTACAAAAAACTGACATGTATATGGTTAGCTGGATCCTGTCAACACCTCATTGTAGGAGAGAGTGTTTTCTGCTGCTTAGAAAGAAGCTGTAGTGTGCTCCCTCCTTAAGAGGTGCACTTTATACTCAGCTGTGCCTGTCTCTAAACCTCCCTTTTTGGAACAGGATGTTAAGTCAGTTTTCCCAGGAATCCAGACAAAAGAAGGACAAGTTTTTAAAATCAAATATTGTCTGACTTTTTGAGTCTCTTATCCTAGGCAGCTTTGGTCTGCAGAGCAATGCTTCTCTAATAAGTGCTTACTGCAAGTTAACAAGTTCTGCTCTGCGACCTTAGTTGATTAGTAGCCTCTGGCTGGCTTGACCGCTACCAGAAATTGACATGTTTAGAGAGGATTGTAAAGCACTGTGAAGCGGTATATAAGTCTATCCTTATTACAGAAAATAGTTCTCTTGGTTTCATTTAAAGTTTAAACAAGCAAGTAGACAGACATTATAAAGCTGTGCATTGACTAGGAACACCTGGATGACTGAATAGGCAAGTTATGTGGTCATCATCTTCGATGTTTTGATTACACACATTGTGTTTATATTTAAAACATTTGTATAGAGTATTAAGATGCATAATTTATATAGAAATGTGGATTAACCTAATGTTCTTGTTAAGTATAGAACTTTTTAACAGGAACATCAATTTTAGGAACTCCATTCCTATTTCTTTTCTTGTGGCTTTATGATGCAGATATTTTTCATAGAACATTTGAGTTCCTTCAACTTTGAACTAACCTTTTTCTTTCACTATTCTTAGTGGATCAATGTATATGATGCAATCTTTGATTTTATTTTTTTTAATTAATTTAATCTATATTCAACCAATCTTTGGTTTGTTTCAATCTTTAGAATGTGATTATGTAATTTTAGTATAAAACACATTCCAGAGTAGGTGGAGGGCTGCTCTGTGCTCTTACTTGGTACAGGAAGTCCAAAATTAGAACATTTCTCAAAGCGTCTGTCCAGATTTTGCTTGAAAAACTCCAGGGAAACAGAGTCCAATGCCTCTGTAGGCAATTGATTCTGTGGTAAAATTATTCATATTAAGAAATTCATGCCTCTCATTTTTACAAAGGTTGAATTCAAAAGTACCCTTGAGTCAACATCCATACATTCACATGTATGATGGTGATTTATATGAGACTATAGAGAGCTATTTTGTTGTTTCAAGGTATATAAAATTGATAGAAAGAGAACAAAGGGGAATGAAGTCATTTGTATATTTATTTAAATTTTAAGGCACTTTACAATATTAAAGCAAGATAAATAACATTGAAATGAAAGTGAAATATTTAATGTTTTTAGTGAGCAAAATGTCTTATTTTCCCTGATGTTATTTAAATTAGGAAAGTTGGTCCTATGTTTATTTTTTCCAGAAAGAACATTCCTGAAAAAGAGACTGACTACTGCAGTGTGTTCTGTATGAGGAATTCTGGAAAAGCATTCAGAAAATGCAGTTGAACTTAAAAACCCTAAACAGCTTCTGGCCTAACTTTTGTCGGATCACCTCTTCTAATACACTGTTCTCCAGTTAGGATCAGTGAGAACAGGCCATCTTAATGGTACCCTGCTCACAAAAGCCTATCTTTCTGATATGCAGAAGAGAGCCCTCTTAGCATTGTCCCTGTGTTTTGATACATGGTTCCTTAGAAATTATGTTTGGTCCCTACTCTTCTATTGAAGGTTTAGAAAATCTCTTAGGGTTTGGATTACAGTTTACAAACTGTGAGAGAACATATTAAACAAGAAGTATCCAGCTGTGCTACTTTTATAATCTTTGAGTTGGGTCAAAACTTCCAGTTTTCTAATTTGATAATAATTACACCATAAATAGCCTAGATCAGAGCAATATATTACTGAGATTGTAAGTGAAATGTTCATAAAATAAACTAAGCTGATTGGGTTAATTATACCTGAACTTCCGTGCCTTCCTCACCTTCTTTAATGTTCAAACTGATCAGGTTAAATTACCATAGGTTTTTTAAAATATTTTTAAAAAATCTACAAGAATATATTGTAATAGCTAAAAATACTTCAAAGCCACCCTGTTTACTGCAGGGATTTAAACAAATTATCATTAGTGCGGCCTGTCTGCTTGGCTGATGGATTTCTGTCAAAAGTGCTGCTGTGAAAGTGGATTTCATTGTGTACGAATAAAACTCCTGCCCTCTGTCAGCATTTCACTGCCATATATTTATAATTTTTATTCCGTTTGTAAGCCACCAATTCCCAAAGAGAACTGTGGGGTTGTAATCCAGGTAGTCACCAGGAGTCAAGACTAATTCAAAGACACAAAAATAAATAATCCCGAAGAGTCAAAATATATATTTTTTTACAATGAGTTCCAAGACAGTGTGGATGATTTCCTCTGTCCTGTTTTATACATACGTGCAGTACATCTTGGTGACATGCTGGGTTGAAACAGAAAGATTTCCCCAATTCAGTGCTCTGCAGAGATACTGGAGTGACAGCTTCCCAAATTTCTTGCCATGTTGACTGAAATTTCTGGCATTTGTAAACTTCACATCTAAGTAGGTATTTGAACCCGCTTTTGACAATCCCAGTCCAGTATTTTAACTACTATATTTCATTGGCTGTAAGTCTGTAGGGTTTTTTTTGTAGCAAAGTGTAGTTTTCTCCATCTGCTAGAAAGCAGACCTAGTCTTTTTTTTGTTTTGTTTTTTTTAATCTGCTTATTGCTGCCATTATAAAAGTCACAGTTAGGGCTCTGCTTGCTCTATTTGTGTGGAGAGACAGAATAGGGATAGAGTGTTTGTGTGTGGGGGGGAACTAGAAATTATAGTCTGTGCAAAAAGCTTTACAATAGGTATGGGTAAGATAAGGTTATCTCCAGTTCTTTCCTTTTTGCAGTAATGAAGATGGGGTACACTGACAGATCTGCTTATTTGAGCTGTAGCTCCTTTATACACTTTGGACAATAAATTTTACCGGCTTAATGGAGCTTTCTTCCAAATAGAAATTTCAAAATACAGTTGCAAGAAAAAGTATGTGAACCCTTTGGGATTATGTGGTTTTTTGCATGAATTGGCCATAAAATGCGCTCTAAACGTCATGTAAGTCACAACAATAGAAAAACACAGTCTCCTTAAAATAATAGTACACAAACATTAGCTGTTGTCATGTTTTAATTGAAGATAAGATGGAAACATTCACAGTGCAGGATGGAAAAAGTATGTGAACCTTTGGACTTAATAACTGGTTGACCCTCCTTTGGCAGCAATAACCTCAAGCAAACGTTTCCTGTAGTTGCAGATCAGACCTGCACAACGATCTGGAGCAATTTTGGACCACTCCTCTGCACAAAACTGTTTCAGTGTAGCAATATTCTTGGGAAGTCTGGTGTGAATCGCTCTCTTAAGGTCATGCCACAGCATTTCAATCGGGTTGAAGTCAGGACTCTGACTGGGCCACTCCAGAATGTGTATTCTGTTCTGTTGAAGCCATTGTTTTGTTAAATTACTTGTATGCTTTGGGTCATTGTCCTGTTGCATCACCCATCCTCTGCGGAGCTCCAGTGGTGGACAGATGGTCGTATGTTTTCCTGCAAAATGTCCTGATAAACTCTGGAATATATTTTCCCATCAATGACAACAATCCGTCCAGGCCCTGAGGCAGCAAAGCAGCCCCAAACCATGATGCTCCCTCCGTCATGTTTTACTTTGGGGATGAGGTTTTGATGTTGCTGTGCTGTGCCATTTTTTCTCCACACATAGTGTTGTGGGTTTTTCCCAGACAACTCAATTTTGGTTTCATCTGTCCATGTTTGAAGTTTGCAAAAGAGCACCTGGATGTTCCACAGCATTACTGGCAAAATATACTGTAGACAAATGAAACCAAAATTGAGTTGTCTGGGAAAAACACACAACACTATGTGTGGAGAAAAAATGGCACAGCACAGCAACATCAAAACCTCATCCCCAAAGTAAAACATGGCGGAGGGAGCATCATGGTTTGGGGCTGCTTTGCTGCCTCAGGGCCTGGACGGATTGTTGTCATTGATGGGAAAATGTATTCCAGAGTTTATCAGGACATTTTGCAGGAAAACGTACGACCATCTGTCCGCCACTGGAGCTCCGCAGAGGATGGGTGATGCAACAGGACAATGACCCAAAGCATACAAGTAATTCAACAAAACAATGGCTTCAACAGAACAGAATACACGTTCTGGAGTGGCCCAGTCAGAGTCCCCGACCTCAACCCGATTGAAATGCTGTGGCATGACCTTAAGAGAGCGATTCACACCAGACATCCCAAGAATATTGCTACACTGAAACAGTTTTGTGCAGAGGAGTGGTCCAAAATTACTCCAGATCGTTGTGCAGGTCTGATCTGCAACTACAGGAAACGTTTGGTTGAGGTTATTGCTGCCAAAGGAGAGTCAACCAGTTATTAAGTCCAAAGGTTCACATACTTTTTCCATCCTGCACTGTGAATGTTTCCATCTTATCTTCAATTAAAACATGACAACAGCTAATGTTTGTGTACTATTATTTTAAGGAGACTGTGTTTTTCTATTGTTGTGACTTACATGACGTTTAGAGCGCATTTTATGGCCAATTCATGCAAAAAACCACATAATCCCAAAGGGTTCACATACTTTTTCTTGCAACTGTATGTAATGTATCTTTCTGCACTTGGTAAGGTTAACAAAACACAGGTAATTCTGGATTAATGATAGTAATTGGGCCTGGAATAATTTTGATTAGTGCTCTTATGTAATATCTTCGGGGGGGGGGGTTTCCAAGATCAAGTTATAGTCTTCCGTTGCGAATATACAACAAATGGGTGATACATTTTAGCTTAGAGATACCTCAGAGTTCAACCTCATGAACATTTTCTTTCTGTTTATTAAAGAAAAGTCCTTCAAATTAAGATTGATACCTGGTGACTTCAAATCCATGTCTCAATGGGATTTATTTGGGCAGCGGTACAAACAAGATTGCTTTTTGTCTTCTTGAAGGATATACATCTAAGTCCTCATTTAGTGGCTTCAGTTGGGATTGGCAACTCAGTTGTTAAATGTCCTGATCTTGCTTAACTGTGCAGCCCAAACAAGGGCTCTCAGTTAAACTACATACCAAATTAAGATTTCTCCCATTTATGAGAGTAGAAACAAACAAAAAACACAACTGATTGTATGGATATACTCTACTTTAAGCACTCTTTAGAGTGCTTAAATATATATTCAATTTCAGATCCACAAAATGGCTTGGTAAGATCAATAAAAAAGCTTCAGGCGATTATATTATAAAATAGCTTCATTTTAAGGCTAGTTTGGCCTGCTAGTGTTCTGTTGACTCAGTTATTTTTCTATCTAAAATACGTTGATTTTGTGTTTTGGATGTGCAGTGTTTCATTTTAAAAACATTGAATGTTGATGCTAGCCTATAATACAGAGAACCAAGAATATGGTAGTAATATGTGAAAATGAAATGTAAAGTTATTCATTGCAGAAAATGTAATTATGTTAACCATGAGCAACACATGTCAGCCTGACCTTATACTTCCTTCTACAGTTTTTAAATAATTGTGGGAACTTTATTTGAGTTTTAAATGATGGTCCAAATGACTTGAAAACATTGTAAAATTGGCAACAGCTTGCATGTAAATTGAGAAACGGTCTCTATTGCAAAATTGGCAGTTACCTGGAAACTAGTTTACAGCATGATTCAACTCACCATTGCTTACTAAACTGTTTTTCTTTGCATCCTTTTTTGTACTAGAAATGTGAGGTGTGATATTTTTCTTTGGATTTGTTTGGAAATATTCAGTAATTATGTGTCTGTTTTCTTGTAAGTGATTAATGAAATTGCACATTCACAACCCAGAGCCAGAGCAGAGAGTATAATTACCTCAGAATGAAATCTTCTTGGAATTGCTTTGTACACCATGATTTTAGGCAAACTTAATCTAAGCTACACCGAATTTCTTAAAAACGACGGTTAATATTGCAGCTTTAGTTTTGTTTCGGTTTGCTCTGTAAGCCACATTTTCCTTTAGTCTGTGTTCCACTATGGAGCAACAAACCTTAAGGTCTCTTGCCTTTCGACTGCAGCTACATTCCTTTCCATGGTAGTTGAGATATTACTACTGGCTGTTGACTTAGTTTGACACAGCTGTGTCTCAGGAGGCCAGACTAATTCCACAAACATAGCACCAGCTCCGTAGAGAATTGGAAGTATGTTTGTCAGTGTTCTCTGATAGTGTCTCTGTATGACTTTAGTGTCAATACATGATGTTCAGTGCTAATGGTCCTATGCTGTGTTTATCTGGCACATTTCCTTCTAAGCACGAAGAAGTGGTAAGATGGAATCAGGCTTTCTTTGCTGTCTTTTAACTATACGGAAGGAGCTCTTGCAGAATTAATCAGAGAAATGCCTCCCTGAAATGAAGCAACCACTGATATCAGGTTGGCCACATTTAATGGTGCTAAGTAGTCTGTAATGGTCCAGGGGAGCTATGTGATATAGGACAGAGATCCCCAATCTTTTGGGCACCAGGGACCGGTTTCATGGAGAGAGGTTTTTCCGCAGACCGGAGGGAGCATGGTTTTGTGTGCTGCCTGCATCTCATGGATGGGCTTTGCTTGTTTGTGCGGACCGGTTGCTGGCATGTTGCAGCCGGGTACTGGTCCACGTACTGGGAGTTGGGGATCTCTGATATAGGACATACCTTTATACACCAGATCCAGTGCATATTTAACAACATGGGGGACAATGGGCCTCCCAAGATGTTGCCAAACTACATCTCCCAAAAGCCCAATCAACTGTGAAGGTTGCAAAGGATAATAATTCACCAATATTTGGAGGGCTGTAGTTTCCCATCTTTATTTTATTTATCTCATTATTTATTTATTTTATTTATATAATTCATTGGCCGCCCATCTTACCATAAGGTCAGTCTGGGTGGCTTACAGTCATAAAAATATATATATACATTAAAATGTAAATAAATTAAAACCAAAGATTAAAATCTAAGGACATGTGGGGAGGGCGGGGGTGGAATGGGGGGAGGTGGAATCTGTTGATCTGTCGATCAACCACCATTTTAACATATTTCAGGAAAAAAAATGAAAAATGAAGGTTTTGCTTAATGAAGCCATTTGTGTAAGAGTACAATTTGTTCGTAATTCATAACCTGCTGTGTCTACTTTTCAGTTGAATATATCAAAATGCTTTGTTATTCTTACACCCTTCATAAAATTAACACATAAATACAGTTTTATACATGGGTAGTTGGGAGTGACAATTATTTCACGTATAGCTTTTCAGAGACTAAGTGATGCGAATTTTCTGGTAACTGCCTCCTTGAGAACATATTTGGGTGCTTAGTTTTGTAGCAGCTATAGATTAAGAATTGTATTTGATGCAGCATGTTGACTGTTGAAAGCATCTTCTTGAAAGCAATGTCATTGCAAGCAGTGGAAAATGCTTACAATGTAGGTCTGAAGTGTCAGTACTTAAATAGAGAGGATCTCTATTTTAGTTTATAAAAAAAGGAGAAAACCGGGAAGTTTCAGTACAGTATTGAAAAATAGAAATAATAAAAAGATGCCCTAAGCATGATCAGGGCAGATATCTCCTTTGCCTCTGAAGCATTGATGCAATCAACAGCAGGTCACTTCTTTGTTATGTTCCAGGTATAACTTCCCACTGCTAAGTGGCACAATGAACAGCAAGAGGCATATGAATAAGTTCTAGCCTCCAATACAAATATTTGTTTTTATTCTTTTATTCAGCAATATTTCTCCTTTGTAAAATCTGTCAGTCAACGTATTTTGCAGTGATCTCAATTTTTAAATGCAATGTTTTATACCAGGGGTGTCAAACTCAATTTCATTGAGGGCCGCATCAGCATTGTGGTTGCCCTCAGGGGGCCGCGTGGGCGTGGCTAGAGTGCGTATGGCCTACTGGGTGGGCGTGGCCAGCTCTACATCGTTTGCATCAAGGGTGCCTATGGGGGCCTGGGCAGGAGTGGGACAGATCTGAGGGTCTCTGGCAGAAGGAGGGTCTCTGGGCCAGGGCCAAGGCAGTGGGGGCCATTCCCTCCCTGTTTCCAGGATGGCTTCGTGGGCCACATGAAACCACTTCGCGGGCCGGATCCGGCCCCCGGGCCTTGTGTTTGACATGTCTGTTTTATACTAATTACTGTATGCCTTCCTTATATTTATCGTGTTTTATATTTCTGAGAATAGGTAAAAAGTAAACGTAAAGGTTTCTCTGACCAGTCGGGTCTGACTCTTGGGTGTGGTGCTCATCTCTGTTTCTCAGCCAAAGGAGGCAGCGTTGTCCAGAGATTTTCTGTGGTCATGTGGCAGCATGGCTGAACGCTGTTACTTTCCCTCCAAACGTGTACCTATTAATCCACTCGCAATTGCATGCTTTCAAACTGCTAGTTGGGCAGGAGCTGGGGCAAGAAACAGGAGCTCACTTGTTAAGGTTTGAAGAATAATGTCAAAAGTTCTTTTTTTGTTTTTGAAGTAGTTTTCATTAGTCTTCCAGTGTGATTTCTGCAGAAGATAGCAACACTAAATAGATTATCTCTTAGTGGTCTGATTATAGATTTATAGCACTTAGACAGTTTATTTGGCACTGTTAGGAATGAATTAACCTTCTAATTACTTGTTTTAAATCTACAGCTAATAAATAGGCATTAGTAAATATTACCTGAAGGAATTAAATGCATGCATCAAAGATAGGTATGTATGTACAGCTAGTCCTCGAGTTATGATGACGAGCCCAAAATTCCATTGCTAAGCAAGGCAGTTGTTAAGTGAGTTATGCTCCATTTTATGACCTTTTTGCCACAGTTGTTAAGGGAGTCACTACAGTTGTTAAATGAATCAATTGATCACAAAGTGAATCTGACTTTCCCCTCTGACTTTGCTTGTTGAAATTGGCTGGGAAAGTTACAAATGGGATCACATGATCCCGGGACAGTGCAGCAGTTCTCCTAAATCCATGCCAGTGGCAAAGTGCCCAAATTTGATCATATGACTGTGGGGATGCTGTAACAGTTCTAAGTGTGAAAACCAGTCATCAGTCACTTTTTCCAGTGCCGTTGTAACTTTGAACTGTCGCGAAACAAACGCTTGTAAGCCGAGGATTGCCTGTAGCATGGATGTCTTTTCCCAAGTGAAGAAAGTACTTTTGAACTGTATTTGTTTTTTCTTCCTGTTCTCTCCTTCTAAAGCCTAAACTCTGGGGCTTTAACTGTTGTAGTGCTCTTGGATTGGGTTAATCAACTCTCTCGTCATGCCAAATTCTTCTTAAGTTTTAAAGATGTGGAGGTGTAGGACAGAGCCAAAGTCACTGATGAGGTAAAGCCAGACTGTCCTATCATCTCTTCTGAGGTGGCAGATGGCGCCAGCCAGGGACTGGTACAGAAACATGTGCTCAGTTGCCAATATCCTTGGCAATACATAAGCCCTTCAGATGAAAGCAGATGGAGTTGCCGGTGAAGGCCCACTTGGTTACTTTAGCTACAGTGTTGTTAAGTGCCAGTTGATGGGGCCATGGAGTCCCCCACCCCTTCCTATGAGCAAGAACAGCCATGGCTTTCATTTCATGGCATGAACGATTCCTTTTATTTACTTTATTCATTTGTAAAATTTATTGGCCCTCCATCTTACCATAGGGCAGGGATAGGCAACCTCGGCTCTTTTATGACTCATGTACTTCAACTCCCAGAATTCTTGACTCAGCGTAAAAGAGCCGAGGTTGCCTACCCCTGCCATAGGGCAACTCTGGGCTACTTATAATCTTATATAAAAATGTACAAAACCTAAAAGACATAAATAAAATACGGTACAGATCCAAATACTGCACCCCGATTAAAGGATGAGGGGAGATGGAATTTGTTGTTAATCTATTAACCACTTCACAGAGTGAAGTTGGAAGAAACACAAAGGAGTCTGAATCCCATTGCTTTAACAGGTTACACAGGATATCATCCTTTACCCAGAGCTTTGCTTTGAGTTACTTTGGGGTAAAGCCCCATTGGAGGATAAATTCCTGCTGAAGTCTACTAATAGTAAAATAGTCTGTCGACTGTTATAATTAATGATTGATCTGAAATATCAGGAAATCCTTCCCACGTATGATATAGATCATACAGATCAAGAACTAGTATTGTGGGGACTACAGGTGACCACTCAGTGGGCTACCCTAGAGAGCTTTGGATTTTCCCTAAAGATCTGATGGACAATTTGGCCAAAGCTTTAGTTGCTCCTTTAAATGGGCAGATGACTGAAGCTTTGGACTATACGGTTCTTCAGTGTTATACTGAAGAGATAAAGGAGAGATAAAGCGTCAGAAAAGATGCCTGGAGTGTCACTGGAGAAAGATTTTTGTAATGGTATGTGGAAATGACCTTGGGAGACAGGAGGAAGAACTCTAAACAGTGGTCAGATAAGTGGCAGCTGAGTTGATAGAAAGAATGAGGGAATGGCAAATGTCTCAGAAGGGACACACCCTAATTTCTTGGATTGTAACGGCGAAGGAGGACAGATATACTTTGGAACTTGCAAGATTAATGTCAGCCTTGCAACATAGTGCAGACAAAAGCATACCCAAGTATTAACTCTACCTTTATTGGAAGATTGCATTGATAACATCTTGCAAGTCCGAAGTGTTCCAGGTCCCTTCAGTTGAATAGTGTTGGTAGGGACTGAGCAAGCCTACCTTCTATGTTGTGAAGCCTGCCCTCTGGAATGAGGTTTTTTTCCCCCCCTGATAACCACACGACTTCCACCCTGATGGTATTTCAGAAAGCCTGGATGTTCTCCCGGGCCATACATCAGAGAGGCTGGGACCCCTGTCAGATTTGTTTGAAGGTGTGGGTGGCATTAGCAAGACTAGTCATCAGTTCTTATTTTATCTGCTTCTTGGTCTCTCTAGTGATCTAGGTTCCACAAAGTTTGCTTACTTTATTTATTATAATGGCAATAGCAGATTGAATTCCTCAAATTTATAATTTTCTTGAACCCCCATAAGGCTGTTCTCAGCCTTTACAGCAAGTGGTTTACCAGAGCAATTGACTTTTGCCATTGCATTCCATCTCTGCTCTGCTAGTGGCAGAAAAAATAAGGGTTTCTTCCACCGGTCTGTGATGTTCTGTTATCATTCACTAGATGTCCAGGAGCACCTGGCACTGAATGGTCAGTAGAACAGTGCCTTGAATCTTTATCTGCTGTGTTGTCATGACTGTGGGCATGATGGTTGAGTGAGACTGCAAGGATTTTCTTGTAAGTTGCTTCAGTGCCAGACTCCAAGATATGGGCGGATCAGGTGCCACTAGGCGCTGCACCTAGAGATTCAACAGGTACTGAATCCAACACTGATACCCTCTCAGGTCCTTCCTCAGCCAGCACCGATCTGTCTTTAGATAACTTGAGTGCCAAGCAGCAGGGCTACCCTACTTTCCTGGCCTCGGAATTCTGAACCCAAGCAAGCATTCAGCAAGGTGCTGACTCTGTGGGTAAGCCTAGGGCCTCTGACTGGCAACTGCTAAGCAGGGAAAGCTTCAGGATTTAAACTGAACTGAGATTGCTATTTGTCTTTGTGTTTCATGAGTGCCCCTGTTGACTTCTGCTTTGTTTTGGCCTTGACATGTTCCTGACCAAGTTTCTGACTCATTAGCAATAGCACTTAGATTTAGGGTTAGGATTAAGATTAGGGTTAGGGTTAGGGTTAGGAGTTCTTCAAGCAAAATCTGGACAGACGCTTTGAGAAATGTTCTAATTTTGGACTTCCTGTACCAAGTAAGAGCATAGAGGAGCCTTCCACCTAATCTGGAATGTGTTTTATATTAAAATTACATATTCACATTTTAAAGACTGAAACAAACTATAGATTGGTTGAATATAGATTAAATTAATTAATAAAAAAATCAAATATTGCATCATATACATTGATCCACTAGTAATAGTGAAAGAAAAAGGTTAGTTCAAACTTGAAAGAACTCAAATGTTCTATTAAATAAAGAATCATCGTCAAAAACACCACAAGAAAAGAAATAGGAATGGAGTTCCTAAAATTGATAGTCCTGTTAAAAAGTTCTGTACTCAACAAGAACATTAAGTTAATTCACATTTCTACATAAAACATGTTTCTTAATACTGTATACAAATGTTTTAAATATAAACCCAATGCATATAATCAAAATATCAAAGATAATGCCCACATAACATGCCTATTCAGTCATCCAGGTGTTCCTAGTCAATGCACAGCTTTATGATGTCTGTCTGCTTGTTTGTTTAAGCTTTAAATGAAACCAAGAGAACTATTTTCTGTCATACAGAATAGATAGGTATAGAGAACTTAGACTTATATATCGCTTCACAGAGCTTTACAGCCTTCTCTTAAGTAGTTTACAGAGCCAGCATATTGCCCCCCAAAATCTGGGTCCTCATTTTATTGACCTGAGAGGTATGGAAGGCAGAGTCAACATTGAGTTCAGGATTGAACCCCTGTTGTGCACCTACCTGCTGCCAGCCAGGACCCCCTGCTCAAGACCTCCATTTATGCCCCACCTAGGGCCTTCTTAGATCTTAGCCAAAAAAAAAAGAATAAAAATCAGACAGATAAATGCTTTTGATGACAAGAACAAGTGGCTTACTCTACTGTGACTTTTTTACGTTCTCACCACCATACCACTGGAATATCAAAGTTCCCTCTTCAAAACCTGACTGTTTACCAACAGTTGAAAACCACATAGAGTGGTAGTTGGCATTTTATGGCAATATGATCTAGATGGTGGAATTTTCCCCCTTCTTATTTTCCTCCCTGTGACCCCAGGCTGTTCTGGAAGACCTACCAGCTCCCTAAAGTAGGTTTTGTAGATATGTGATAGGCTCTGATAACATCGATAGAAGTTCTGTCAGCAGAAAGATTACACTGGATGTTACCCATGAATTGGACAGCAGCCAGGTTGCCTCTGGTGGGTTTAATTACCACAATGTTGGCACAGGACTCCCTTCTTTTGGCATTGAGATTTAATTGGATGAGGGGAACTGCAGTGCAATGGTCCCAGTCCCAGTGTGAACATGAATATAACTCAATAAATATTGGTTTGAAATGTTTTAGAGAAACGCCAGCAAAATATTTTCCATGGGCTCCCCATGCTGCCGTATAGACCACTCATTATTAGATGGAACACAAAATAAATACTCTTCCTTTCCAACCAGCTTCTATAAATGGGTAACTTAAAAAATAGGTGCTCTTGAAACTGCTAATTATGCAATTCTCCCTTTCGTTTGATTATATTCAATTTTAAAACTCATTTATGTTTTTGCTGCTTTGGGGTAGTAGATGGACCAAATGGCATAAAATGTTTGTCTGTTAGACTTTTGGTATATTGTCCTTCATGAGTAAATTCAATCTGGAAAGGAACAATCCATATTAATGTTTTAATTATATGCAAAGGTAGCTCCCATACAAGGAAGCCCTAGAAGCTTCACTGTTTTACTCCAGGTTCAGCCTTTTAGCCTTTCCTCAGAATATTAGCTAAAGTAGTCCTAAGACGACTCCTTCATACTTCCAGTGTGATACTGCATGAACTGATGAACAGTAATGCTGGCACTTTCATGGTTGAATACAACTCTCAAAAGTCTTGAATGTGACTCCTGTTACCAGCTCTTCCATAGATTTTGTAGAAGTCAAATGCTTTTAATAGAGTGGGTAAGTTATTAAATACAAAGTGAATAATATATATTTAATTAAATATTAATTAGCTTCAAATTAAATCAATTTATATTGTATGTGATTGATCTTAAAAGATTTCTTTCTCTCTGTCATATTAATTGCATAGAAAAAGATTACCCATCAGAATAATTTAAAAGAAGGTTGCCCCCAAACTTAAGACAGTATGCCTCTCTCTCTTCACATGTTTACTCAATATAACATTTAATATGCAGGGTCTCATAAATGGGAATGGAATTTCATATTACCCAGAGTTTGGAATTATAATACGGATAATGACAGAATCCTTTAAAAGCAATTTGGAGGAGATTAAATTGCAATTTACCTTTATTCCTATTTGTTTCCCCAGATGCTTCTTCTGCCCAACTGTTTGGTTTTTTTTCTTGAGCAGAGGTTACCTCCTTACACCCACAGAAGAAAAAATAAGTAAAGAAAGTTGGGCAGGGCAAAAGGTGAGAGTCCAGTTTGAACAAAAAGCAAGCTAAGTTTTAATACCTCATTTTTGTTACACTGAAGTTTCTAAATTTGAGCAATGTCTCAAATGCATTATTTTCTCCAGAACATATTATCCAAAGGCTACTGTTCTTTATAAGTTAAAATCACATCTAGGTTTAAACTGATCACCAAGTAGAACAGTGTTTCTCAATCTTGGCCTCTTGAAGATGTGTGGACTTCAATTCCCCAGCCAGAATTCTGGGAGCTGAAGTCCAACCATTTTCAAGTGGCCAAAGTTGAGAAACAGTGAAGCAAAATATCATGGCAGTGCTGCAAGATATTCTTAGACCTGTACTGTAGTTTTATTGCAGCAAAATGAGTGGAAATCTTTTGCACTATTGTTCACTATTACGTTTACTTTTGTTCACTCTACCATTCTTATATAGTGTGCCCATGAGCAACGCATTGTGTTCTACTTGAATTTAAGTTGCTCCCGGTTTTGTTGGTTGCACAAGTCTATACAACTACGGTAAGAAAAAAAGTCAAGAGACACTGTATGATTTGTTATGGGATGATTCTTCAGTAAAGCTATTCTATTCTGGGGCAAAACTGAATAGGGTTTACACAACCTGGGGGAGATGTGACCTGCTGTAGCAGCATTTAAAGATAAGTGAACAGCAACAGAAGGTTACTGAACTTAACAACATGCCCTGTGGTCAGCAGAATGTAATATTCTGGTCTCAATTATTTTCTGCAAGGTAGCAACTTTGAAATAAAAGCTATTTCAATGTTAATTAACAGTATTAAATTTACAATGATTTCGTAAATACTTCTGGAATACTCCTGTTTGTTCAGTCACACTATGTCTTGATCATTTGGTCAGTTGAAAGGAATGTAAATGTAATTCATTTGCAGGGTAATTACTCTTGATTGATTATATTATGCAGTTCACTGAATTAAAACTCTGTATGTTGCTAGCAGATTTCTGATCTGAGTAACCAAATAAAAATGGGTGGATTGGGTTTTTCCCCCCTCTATCTCTGCTTTTGACTAGTGTTAGATTACACCCATTTTCAAACAAAATAAAATGCAATACATACATACATACATACATACATACATACATACATACACAGTGAAATCATGTGAAAAATAAATATATCTCATGTAAAGTTGTTTTCTTTTTTAATATATGTGGACATATCAGTATTTGATCTTCATTATACAAACAATGTATAAAGGCAATGTAATTGAACCAAAAACTATTAAAAATGGGCTTTGCAATCATATACTGTATTGCACAACCCCCTTCCCCCCAAGACATGCTATTTCTTTCTGTGAGAAAAATAAGTATACTTTTGACTCTTAATATCTAATATTGCCCCCTTTGACGGAAAAACCTTCAAAGACAGTTTCTTATAATTGTCTACTAGTCTTTGATATTAACAGGAAGGAATTTTTTCCCTGCTCCTCGATGCAAAATTCTTTTAGCTGAAGGATGCTTGCAGGGTTTTTAGCATGCACATCGTGTTTCAGATCACCCCACAGCATGTCAGTGGGATGTAGATCCTGACTTTGACATCCCCATTCCAGAACTGTCCATTTCTTGTCCCAGCCATTCCTTGGTGGATTTACTGAAACGTTTAGAGTCATTGTCATGTTGCAAAGTGCACGTTGGGTTGAAATTCAGTTGTCTGACAGATGGTCCCACATTATCCTCAAGCACCCTGTGGTATATTGAAGAATTCCTAGTGATATCTAACGATGGTGAGGCCCTGTCCAGGCCCTGATCCAACAAAGCAGCCCCAAACCATAACTTTCTACCACCATGCTTTATTGTTGCTATCAGGTTCTTCTGGTGAAAAGCTGCTTTTGGTTTTCACCAAACTTATCTTCAAATACTTTGGCCAAATTATCTTTGCCTCAGATGTCCAGAGCACATTGTTCAAGAAATCCTGGTCATGATCTAGGAACAATGAGCAACTTTAGTCTTTCCTTGGTGTTCTCTCTGGACAGCAAGACAGTTTCCTTCTGGCAAACCTCCCAGGTAGATCTAATTTGTGCAGTTTCTTTCTAATGGTAAACTCAAGGACATTAACATCAATAGTGGCAAGAGCTACCTGTAGGTCATGTGATGAAATTCTTCTTTCAGTATCTTTAGTAATCTGTTCTTGGGTAAAGCTTTCCAAAACTGTGAGGTAAACCTCCCTTGAGGAGGTGGAGACCTACTCCAGGGAAAATGTGTAAAGAGCCGTTTAGTTATATTGTCATGATAAATCCATCTACATTTCCTTGTATTGTTTTTGTTGTTCACTTGTGTTCATTTTGATGTTTAGATTTTTAGGGATGGTTTGTACATTAAAGTTACGCTAAGGCAGAAGTGGGGAATGATGGCTCCTCAGGAATGGCTGAGTATGGCTGGCTCAGGAATTCGGGGAGTTGAAGTCCACAAGTTCCTCACTCCAGCTCTAAGGAGAGGTGTGATGACAAAAAAAGAGGAACTTTTGTACGGTACAGTGGGATGATTGATATCCAATTGTTTGGTAATCTTTCTAAATCTCTTCCCGGACTCAAAGACATCTAACATTTTTAAAGGTCTCAGGCAGCTCTTTCAATCTAATCATGGTAACTTCAACAAGTAAGAGCAAATCAAACTAAATGTCTGTGGTCTAAGGTTCCTCTTAGATCCTCTCTAACAATGTTCTGATTATTTGCACCTGATTGAAGTAGTGACAAAGGTGGAGCTGTTCTTAGTATTTCCACCCACAAAATTTCTTTTTGCATTTCTTTAAATTGCACAGTGTAAATGCTGCAAGGTATTTGTTGTAACTCTTTTTTCAGTATTGTTGAAATGAAGATCAAATATCTGTTTGCTGAAATGTATTGAAAACGCCAAAAAATTCAGCCTTTTTCCATGGCTATACACACATACAGAAGTATACACACAAAAGCACAGACAAACACGCACTTGCAGTTCAAATAGAAATGGAATTGCAGAAATAAAGTTAGGCAAGGAACTAAAGAATAGAAACTTCCACTGTTACCTTTGATTCCTGGTTACTCAATGAATCTTTAGCGATAAGATGTAATTAATCTCCCATTGACTCTTGGGATTTTATTTTCAGTCTGTCCTGGAGTTTTCAGATGGCAAACTGTTGTTAATGAAGTTTAAGCCAACTTGAAAATTCAAGGCAAGAACCAGGAAGTTTTCTGAGTTTTTTTCAAAATATCTATATTGTAGGCTTTGTGAATCTGATAGATATTGTTATATATCTGGTAAATATTGTTTTTCTAACAGGCATTCCTCACTTAACAATGGCAATTGGGATTAGCAACTCTGTAGATAAGTGACACAGTCAAAGTGTGATATGACTGTGCTGACTTACCACAGCAATTGCAGCGGTTGTTTGAGACGGAATATTGTGGGTCCCCCTCTCCTAAGGAGGTACATCTGGTGGGGCTCAGAAGGGCTTTCTCTGTGGTGGCTCCCTCCCTTTGTAACATAATTCCCATGAGGTTAGACTGGCCTCCACTTTGACACTCTTTCACAAGGCCTTGAAGACCTGGTTTTGCCAGCAGTCCTGAGAAATCCAGCGTGGGATGGAGTCCACAAGTGGCTTGTTTGATTGCTTGTTGTTGCTTGTGTGTGTGTGTGTGTTATTGTTTTTATTGTTTGTATATTGGATTTTTACTTTCTGTGAGCCACCCAGAATCACCAAAAGTCAATGGGCAGCCATGTAAATTCTCTAAATAAATAAACAAACAGTTGCTATCATTAGGTGAATCCCATGTGGTCTCAGTGTCCTGTGGTCATGTGATTGACACTTGCAACCCCCTACCAGCTTCCCTCCTGACTTTGTTGGAAGCTGACAGCAATGGTGGGAAATGGCAAATCACATGAAGTTGTGGGACACTGTGATGCAATAATTGTGAGTTGCCAAGCACCCGAATTGCGATCATGGAAGCATGGGGATGCTATGATGTCTGCAGCTGTGAGGACCTGTTGTAAGTCACCCTCATTCAGCACTATCAAAATTTTGAACGGATGCTAGATGAATGGCTGTTTTAATGAGGACTACTTGTAGAGTAGTCCTCTGTGTATCTGTGTATTTTGCTTTGCAGCCAATAAATAAATAATCTCCAGGAAGAAACCAACAGATTGTATGTGAAGTTCCAATGGAATATCCGTCTTTCTAGAAATTGCAGACCAGACAGATCTGGAAGATGCTGCCTTGACTAAGGCTGCTCTGAACAATTTTCAGTTTACAGTTCAGGCCAGATCTGTGGGCTTACATGGTGCACAGAGGAAAACACTCGATCTAATCCTTTTTAGCTGTTGAGTTAATTTAAAGGAAGATTCAGAGGTGGTGGCCATGTAGCATTGGCTGACCTTGTCTGAGCTTGGAAGTTAAGATGGTTCAGACCTGTTAAATACTTGGATTACAAGGAAATCCTAGGACTATACCAAACCAAGTGACAAAGGTATGGATGATATATTCAAAACTATGAATGATATCTGGTAGTAGCAGCATTAATGTTATGTTGATTATTTCAAATAAGCCCTATTTCTAAGATGGTGATTGCAAGCAAAGGTGGCATAAATATTAAGCATTAGCATGGTTTAAAACTTTTGTCCATCTGGTAGATAACAGCCATATTGGAGGTTATGCTAGTATTGTTCTCAATTTGAGTGCATTTATTCATTCATAATTAATCTATGTATGTCAGGGCTTCAAGAAAGTATTGCCTTAATAGATTTCAAAAAAGTAAATTTAAATTATCAGTTTGTATATTCTTTTTATGTTTTCCCATCTTTAAAGTCATAAAGAATGCCTTGAATAATTGTTATTTTGTTAGAACTGCAATTAATTACAAAAATAATATATTCAGAAGGCATAGTCATATGTCAGATACTGTTCAATTTAATTGGACCTACTTAAATATAATGTAGTTACTGCTAAAATATTAATGAATTTTATATCTTTCTAAAGGAAGTAAGATTTTACCTACTGCTGCTTTTGAAATAATTAGATTTCCAAAACAACTGAGAAATCTAACATGAACAATTGTAATAAGTGGAAGGCCTTTATATTTAATACAACTTACTATGTAGATATTGTAATAACATGGTCTTTCATTGGATAAATCTTCTAAAGAGTCCAAGCATATTTTTAACTGATCAGTAAATTTTTTGAGCTTAACAGGCATCATTATCAAGTTCAATATTTTCACCAGATTTCAGTTATTTCCTTCTATTCGTCTTAGACTTCAGGATGTCTTGAATAGAAGGGAGAAGATAGTTACAATAATTTTCTGTTTCACTATTGAGTTCCTTGTGTAATGGGAACTTCCAAATATCATTTTTAAAGATAGAACTGCAGACGAAATACAACTATGTCGGAAAATGGTCTTCTTGCCCTTTCTTTTATGGGAATTTCTACTAGGTCTGTCAGCTGATGGATATAATTAGAACTTTGTTAGCATGCCAGTTCCATTTGTGCTATACGCTTCTTCTGTTTTATCCTTTCAGTCCTATAATTTGGCATTTTGTATACTGTCCACTTCTTTATAATAAACTGCATGTTTGTATGCTATTTTATTAATTTTGGATATTGGAGATATCCAATATTGGAGAGATAAATCCTGTAAATTTTATTTATTTGACTCTTTTGCTTTGATTTCTAATCCATCAGGATGTCTTCCAAATATAAAATTGCAGTTAAAATAATAGCAGTTTCAAACATTAAAATCTCATCCTTAAAATATTTTAAAGGAAATTTAATAGGGCCAAGTTTCAGGAACTCCAGGAAACCAAAGTGTGCGTTGTTTAGTAATAGGAAGGAGAAAGTTCTCGATGGGTCTATATAATTTTTAGGTATTTGATATTCATCTTTTAATTATAGATGTCTGCTTCTAAAGGACTAAATTAAGTCCCGATTTATACACAAAACCAATATGTGCCACTCAGTAATTAGATGATATTTTTATTACAACCAACTAAATATAAACAAAATTTTAAGCTGGCTTTTCTTATTAAGAGAACAGAAGATCTTGCAAACAATTATGAAACCAGGTTGGGAGAGCAAAAGAAAAACAAATACTTAAATTGGAATTCATGAAGTTTGTATGGTCCAAATCTTAAAAGTAAGCAAAGGGAAAGGCTCGCTCAGTGATGGCGAACCTTTTAGAGACTGAGTACCCAAACTGCAACCCAAAACCCACTTATGTATCATTGGGTGCTGGGTGGGTGTGGCCCTTTGGGTGGGTGTGGCCAATTGGGTGGGCGTGGCCAATTGGGTGGGTGTGGCTGCAGTGGTAGCTGCAGACTGGGTGGGACTAAAAAGTTCAATCAGTCAATTCCAACTTTGCGAGAACTTTTTTTCCCCACGAGAAGTTGATTAATTGAACCTTGGCAGCAGAGGCCTAAAGTGAAAAGGTTTTATAAAACCCAGCTGAAGGCTTAGGACTGGGGCAACGACATGCGTGCCCACAGAGAGGGCTCTGCATGCCACCTGTGGCATCCGTGCCATAGGTTCACCATCACGGGGCTATCTAATGATCTTCCAGCTATTTAAAACAGACTTGGGAGGTTGGAAGCCTGGTGAGGTCATGTTCAAAAATTGTTTACCTCCTAATTCCAGTCTTAAAAGGTTCCACTGGAAATGAGAACATTTCCCCAGTGAGGTGACACTAATTAGTTGCAACTCAAAGTGCTATTTAACAGGTTTTCATTCAGCCCACTATGAACTACTACTATTACGATAGTTATCATGGTTACTTTGGGGAGGAAGAAAATAGAAAGAAATGGGAATAAATTTCTATAGCTTTGCACTGCAGTGACAGTGCAAATCAACTATAAACACTAGCCTGCAACCTCCATTTAATAAGGTCTATTATTTGTTATGCTTCTTTTCCTGTGCCCTTAGGGGTTGTTGCAAAGTGAATCTGGGTCACTAAAATGAGTGCAACAGTTGAAAAAAAGAAATATTTTCTGCAATAAAGATACTGTACTGAGTGGCAGGAAACCATGAAAGTTAAGCGAGACCCTTTCAGCTTGAAAAAAGGCTAGAAATTCTGGCCATAAAAAAATCCTAATCTATCAGAAAACATTGTCTAATGTGTTTAAATAATCCCAATGTATTTCATGTGTTCATTGTATATTTTAAAATTCTGCCTATACAAAAATAATAAAATATGGAGGAAAAGAATTAAATTGCTGTTCAATTTATACATTTTGGGTTTTTTGTTTTTTTTACAAATCTAAGTCCTCTAACTTATTGTTGGATATTTAATTTCTCTCTCAATTCCCATTGCGGCTTCTGTCAATGCATTTGTAATGATAAGCAGTGACCATTACTGAAAGGCTAATAACTATCTTTGATTTGCTTTAGCATAGAGAAAAATGGGAATTGAGGAATGATATTTTTAACACATAATGAATAATTAAAGATGCAAATGAAGTGTTTATGTTGGGACTTTTCTTATTTCAAGTTGCCAGTTAAAATATTCATCTAAACACATTTTCATAGTGTTTGCAATAGTAATACAGGTAGCCCTCAACTTACGAGCACAACTGAGACCAAAATATATGTTGCTAAGTGAGAACTTTGTTAATAATAATAATAATAATAATAATAATAATAATAATAACAAC
Organism: Vipera ursinii; assembly: GCF_947247035.1. Taxonomy (NCBI): domain Eukaryota; kingdom Metazoa; phylum Chordata; class Lepidosauria; order Squamata; family Viperidae; genus Vipera; species Vipera ursinii. The sequence goes on from NC_139512.1 coordinate 235,422,378, forward strand.
AACAACAACAACAACAACAACAACAACAATAATTTTATTTGTATACCGCCCTTCTCCCGAAGGACTCAGGGCAGTGAACAGGGCAATAAATAGTAAAATACAGAAATACAAAAATTAAGAAGGGATTAAACAAAAAGCCCACTACCTTAGAACAATAAGTTAAAATACATTAAAACTTTAAAACAATAATAAAGTTAGTTTGGGCCCATGTTGTGACTTTTCTTGCCACAGTTCTTATGTGAATCACTGCAGTTGTTAAATTAGTAACACGGTTGTTAAGTCAATCTGGTTTCTCCATTGACTTTGCTTGTCAGAAGGTCGCAAAAGGGTATCACATGACTCTGGGACACTGCATCTGTCATAAATATGAGTCAGTTGTCAAGCATCCGAGGGTAAATCACCTGACCATGGTGATGCTGCAGTGATCATTGCAGTCACTCATCATAGTCACTCATGCGCTCGTGACCTCCCGTTTAGACTACTGCAACGCTCTCTACTTGGGGCTGCCCTTGAGGACCACCTGGAGGCTTCAGCTGGTGCAGAATGCGGCCGCGCGAGTTGTGATGGGGGTTTCCCGATACTCCCATGTAACACCTCTACTCCGTGAGCTGCATTGGCTTCTGGTTGCCCTTCGGGTGAGATTCAAGGTGCTGGTGATGACCTATAAAGCCCTAAATGGTGAGGGTCCAGGATATCTGAGGGAACACCAGCTGCCAGCATCAAGCTCCCTTCGTCCAGTGTGCTCCCACAGGGAGGGTCTTCTCAGGGTGCCACCGGTTAAAGATTGCCGGCGGGTAACACCCAGGGGGAGGGCCTTCTCAGTGGGTGCGCCTGCCCTTTGGAACCAGCTGCCCGCGGAGCTTAGGACTGCCCCTGACCTCCGTTCATTCCGCCGGGACCTGGAGACCTGGGTCTTCAAGCTCTCTGGCCCAGGCTGAGAATTTTTTAACTTTAACTGGGGTTTTTATTTTTTCTCAGGGAATGATGTAATCTTTTTAAATTGTTTTTAGCTTTTGTATTGATTTTCTTTTAAATATCCTGTAAACCGCCCTGAGTCCTTCGGGAAAGGGCGGTATATAAATCTAAATAAATAAATAAATAAGTGTGAAAAATGGTCATAAATCACTTTTTCAGTGCTGTTGTAACTTTGAACAGTCACTAACCGAACTGTTGTTAGGTCGATGACTGCCTGTACATCTACTGGTTTTAGTTACGCAGTGGCAAATGTGTCATCTCAATCCTCATTTTCTTTCCTGAAAAAATGGAAATTGTGTAAAGCAATCAGTGATTTCATTATGGAAAACACAGTCATATTGGTATAACCTCAGTTAGGGAAACAAAAGTAAAAGTGTTCATTTTCCCAATAGTTAGAAAAATGTGCTGACTCTTTTCGTGTGTATGTGTATGCAAAGGTTAGAATGAAACTCAGAGGCAGGTCAACAGCATATATTAATGGAATGTGTACACACACACACACACACACACACACACATCCCATTAATATTCCATTAATACATACTTATATATGTATATGAGCAACTTTATGTATTAACAAAATAAAGTGGTTAGCCAGTAGAGATGTATATATAAGCTTGTCTCTTCATAGTTTTGTCACTTGGGATTAAGGCTATGGAAGGAGGGAAAGCTCATGGATATTTCACACAGTACATTTTAATATTATTATATTGTAAGTTACACTGGAAATATTTGTATTGAAAAATGGGATTAAATCTGTTAAATAAATAAGTGTTTACGAGCTGACCCAGAAGCAGCCCATAGTGCACTCAAGGTTGCTAGGCAACTACCAAGTAGTGCTTTCACAAACCTGGGTACCTCATCTGTGGCTTATAATATATGAGCTAGCAAGAAACAGAATTTGACAAATTGTCAAATAATCCTAGCTGCTCATTAAGGCAGAACAGTTTAGGGACTGTTACAGCCTGTGCCCTAGCTTATCAACGCCGACTTTTGTTTCTGGCTACAAAAACTGTTCCTCATTCTTTTGTCTAACCTCAATTCATTCCTCTGACACATGAATTCTGAAAAAGGCAGGTGGGTGAAGGAAAGAGCACTAAGGTTTTGCAAAATGCTTCCAACATTTATATTCCCGTCTTAGTAAAAGGCAAGATAGAGTAGTAGTCATTTTTAATGGCAGCTCTTATCTGCCAAAGCAGGGGAAAAAAATGGACTAGGTGTGGGCCAGAGAAACTTTTGGAGCTTTGCTTGCATAACTTATTGTTACGTATTTATTACATCTATTGTTTAATTCTTTTTTAAATTAACCTAAAGCAGGGGTGCCTAACTCGCAACGTCACGTGTCGTGTCGCAACGTATCGTGACTTTTTTGCCATTGCCGGCAACGGGGTGGGCGCAGTTTCACTGTGATGCATCCAGCCCGTGGGCTGGCAGTTTGACAACCCTTACCTAAAGGCAGGACAAGAAGCAATGGATGGAAACTAATCAAGGAGAGAAGCAACCTACGGTAGAACTAAGGAGAATTTTCCTGATAGTTAGAACAATCAGTGGAACAACTTGCCTACAGAAGTTGTAAGTGCTCCAACACTGGAGGTTTTTAAGAAGAGATTGGACAAGCATTTATTTGTCTGGAACAGTATAGGGTTTTCTGCCTGAGCAGGGGGCTGGACTAGATTAGAAATCCTCCAAGTCCCTTCCAATTCTGTTATTCTGTTATTCTGACTCTTCCCAAAATAGGGATTTTCCCTTGAACCAAATTAAAAAAGGGCATGCAGTCTGTATTTTCATTGTTTTCCACCATTGTTTTCCACTATAGCACCATTTTGGTGGCCTTTCAACACAGAATCAAGTTCAAAACTTAGTGATGTAAACGCAGTTCATGCAGAGGTGGTGACCATTTTGGAGGCTTGCTGGATTCCAGTCTTAAAAAGTCCCCAGTGCTGAAGGGTCAAGACTGGACTAATGTTTTTAAGGCTCGACAACTTTAAGACTTTTAAGATTCAAAGAATTTTTCAGGCTGGTGACAATTCTTTCTCTGAAAGAAGCTTCTGGGATTCAAACCTCAGGTATTGGATCTGATGCACCCACTAGCTCTTTAATTGACAACTAACTAATTGTTAGGATGGGGTGCCCATTGAGAGGTTGGCCTTGAAACCCAGAGAGCTTTATCAAAAGCAGCACAACAAGTACAAGAGTCAGTTTTAAAAACCACTCTGCAAGACAGAGGACTACAGTTCTGTAATTGTGTGTGCAAGATGTGAAAAATCATTAAAGGGCTGTATCCCACTAGAAAAGCACAGTACTGTACAGGAAGTATTCAGACAGAAGTAAAATATTGTACTCTTGTGCAGACGTTATGTAACAGAGTGCCAATTCTTTATAGGCTTCACATTTAATAGGCAGTTATGCTGGAAAATAAGTATAACTATTAGTGGGGTTAATTGTTGAATGGAGACCAGCAGCTAATCTCTAAATTTGGTTGAGATTTATACAAGATTCCCTAACATGTTAGATCTGTTAAAGATACAAATCTTTTTACGTAGCCCAGAAATATCTTGGATCCTTTACCATACAAACAAGCTAATTTTTGGACAGGCTTTTCTCATAATGTCTGATAATCACTTGAATCGGGTTTTTTGTCAGTTATGGGATAGTTTCTATGTTTATACATTGAGCTCCCGAAACTAGGAAGTACATATTGATTTTGTTAATGTGGAGTTTACTAGTCTGAATTAATTTGACTTACCGCCCTGCTGTTCAGTTTTCACTGACAGGCAAACAACAAGCACCAAGGAGTAGCAACTGCAATAAATGCAAAAAAGAAATTTCCAAGTCAGAATTTGTTCAAGAATTCTGAAAATACTGCATATGCTTCTTCTTCTTTTTAAATAAGAATGGCTGTAGTTTGTTCTGATATGTTTCTCGTTAAGATGAAGCACTTTATTGCTTCTTACATTTCAGCTGATATAAAGGCAAATCTATAACTTGCTTATGCAGAAATATTGCAGTTAATTCTCTCTCCCTCCCTCTCTCCTCTCCCTTTCCCTCTCTCCCCCTTTCCCTCTCCCACTCTCTTCTTTTTTAACTTGGACATAAAATTCTGCTATTTTATAGAGATAAAAACCTTAACTGGAAAAGTGGCAAGTGCGCATGATTTTCTGAAAGATGTATGTGTAAGTTAATAAAATTGTCATTACTTTTTTCCTTTGCATCTTCCAACCCCAATTCATAAAGCCTTAATTCAGCATACAAACTGTCTATATCATACTTCATTATTTTTCCTTTTTAGATTCAACTCTTTGTGCATTCCCATTTTATGGATTTAATAGTACATATTTGCCACCTGAATAAAGAATGAAGCATTACGAATGAATACAAACACATGTTCTCCAGTGGTCAGTGAATATCTTTTAGAATTATAGTATAGGTAGTCCTTGACTTACGATCACGCAGCAATGGTCATAAATATGAACCAGCTGCCAAGCATCTAAGGTTTGATCACATGATCATGAAGATGCTGCAAAGGTTGTAACGGTGAAAACCAGTCATAAGTCACACTTCTCAGTGCTGTTGTAACTTTGAATGGTCACTAAATGAACTGTTGCAAGTCGAGGACTACAAGTATTGAAACTAATTTTCAGATTTTGTAGAGAGAAAATAATAATTCCAAAGACATTTTGCACTTGGTGCAAACTTGACTTACATTAGATGTCAGCTGTTGAAGTTAAATGAATCCTTAAGCAAATTTATACTGGACAAAATGAAGTTATTAAATATGGCCACAAAATAATAATAATTTTTGTTCAGTGCAACTATATGAGATTTTGTTTAATGTAAGTATTATAAGTGTACAGTATTAGCAATAGACTTGTCATTATTGAAAATGTTTCCATGTTAAAGGTTGCCTAAACTGCATGGAGGAACATAACAAGAATAATGACTATATGGTGATTGTTATCATCTATGGGATTTCTGTCAAACTGAGAGATTACCGTATATTGTTGTTCTGCTAGTGTTGAGATGTTTGCTATTTTTTTAATATTTAGAATACAAAATGCCTCTGTCAAGCTTGCTTTTAGAGTTAAGAAAATTGCTTTCTCAGCCCAATCATCTGAGTGCCAGAACATTGGCAAATGATAGATCAAAAGAAGGAGAATTACTGACATTTTTATAAAATGAATGGAACAAAAAAGAATAATTCTAAACAATTATTTGGACTATATCCAGGGAAACAACAATTACCATAGATTTCATCAACTTGTTGGAAGAGAACTACTGATGCTAGAAGTTCTCAACTGATGGATTAAAGATACAGTTATTCTTCAAATTATTGTATTAGGTTGATGAAGAAGATTTTATGTAAACATAATGGCATGGTTCCAATAATTCATCCAATTCTGTATGCTGAAAAGTGATAGGAGTTTGTATGATATTCCCAAAGCAGTTTATGTAAAATATGTATGTGGCTCTTTAAAATCAATTATTGATCATACAGTTGTTTGGACATATTTGAAAACTGAACATATTTTTAGAAGCCTACCTCATTTGAAGTGTTCCTCTTCCAGCCTATTGCATCATCAACTGCTCTTTGGGGAAAATCCCAGAATGATAAGATGGTTAAATGAGTACGAATGTGTGGTTATTAATGTTGCTTGTAAATTGCTTTTTAAGATCCGTGTGCTATAAAATGAAAACATAATAAAGAAATAATTATCATTTCATTGCATTTTTTTTCACAAGGGCAGACTGCGTTACTAGCTTTATTTGCCCTCAGGCCCCTTGCAGCGTTTTCTGCAAATAGCATCGAGTTGCCCTGACTCTACCCCAAATTAAAGGATTACAGGTCTTAAAAAGGGAACAATAACATTATTAGTCAGTTTGGGCACATTTTTGGCCAGTGTTCTCCAAATGCAAGTAAAGACTGGATTTATCTCAAACTTGCTCATACTGTTTTCTGCAGATTAAAGATCACTGCAGGTGAACCTGCTTGTGGCCTATATTCTACCAACTGGAATGGTAGATTTCAATGTACTACTGTAATACAGACTTCTGGTTCGAAAAGGTAGTGGGCAGGCATGATATGCTTGTATGATGTATATATTTAATCTGGATATAATGCATTTAATGTATTGCCAAATTACCAAAATAGAGAGATATACCAACCCCATCGCCATTCAAAAACCAAGGACCAAATCCAGTAGTACTGTCTCTTGGGTATGTTGTTACATACTGATGACAAGGGAATAGATGTTTCTGTTTGTACTTAGTTATTGCATGTTATTGTATTGTTCTTTCCATTTTGCTTAGTTCAACACTACTGAGAGTCTTTGGGTGAGGCAGTTTATAAATCTTATAAATAAATATAGAACAAGGATGTCAAACTCAATTTCATTGAGGGCTGCCATCACCATTATGGTTCCCTCAAAAGGCCAGATGGGTGTAACTGGATAGGCATGGCTGGGTGGTCACAACCGGGTCGCCGTAACTAGGTGGGCGTTGTTGGGTGGGCATGGCCAGCTCAACTGACTGGCTTGATGCTGCTCACTTGGTGCTGCTGACTCAGTATGGCCAAGTGGGTGTGATTGGGTATGTGGCCGGGTAGATGCAGCTGGTCCAGCTCCACTGACTCGGGATGGCTGGGTTGGCACAGAACAAGTCATACCGGCTAACTCGACGTGGGGACAACTCAGTGCCCTACAAGCTTCTTGCCTCTCCGAACTGCTGGCAGTCAAGCCCCAGTGCGCGAGTGTGGTGCAGTTGGGGCAGGAACGAGCGCGGCTTATTGGGCTCACATCCAGCTGGCCATTGCTATTGGCCAATGAGCAGCTGAGGGGCCAACCAGCTGCAGCTGATGCCGGGCACCACCAGCCCCTGCACACTCATCACCACCTATGTGTGCGCCCGGGAGGGGCACCTGGCCAGGCTGGGGTGAGCTGGGGCCAGTCCCTCACCATCTCCAGGGTGGCCCCACGGGTCATATCTAAACACATCACAGGCCGGATCTGGCCCTTGGGCCTTGAGTTTGACATGTCTGGTATAGAGGATTATCCCCTCTGTCATTATTTCTCTGCTCTGCATCCACCCTATTGCTAATTTGAGGTCAATTCTTTCTGCCTTATCCTTATTCTTTCTTTCTTATCCCATCCATCCATCCATCCAACTAACCAACCCAGCCACCAGCCAGCCAACCAATTTATATAGTCGCCTAACTCACACATAGTGTCTCTAGGCAGAGTACAACATTAAAAATCCACAGTTAAAAATTCACAATTTAACCTCCACCCCCAACCCATGGCACCAACAACAGAATGAAATAAGCTGCTTGATTACGTCCAAATGGGTTCCCAGGCTTGCTGACAAAATCATGTCAGGGCACATATCCCTGATAGGAGATAGGTAGCTAGGAGTTAACTTATGTCCATCCCTATTTATTTCTGGTAAATAAATTCCTTTCTGTTACTGTTAAAATACCTCCACTAATTATTATTCAGGTTAGATTGCAGCTCTCAACAATCCTGAAATATAAACATAAAACACTTCAACCTCCAATATTAGTTACCAGTAAAAATGAGTTTAAAAGTATTATACTTTTCTTCCAAATGAATTGTGTTTTTTGAAACATCAAATTCTTGAGGGTGATTTTTTAAAAATTCAGTTTAATATTTGAAAGGCCAAGTGCCAGTCCTCCCCGATTCTCTGAGATTTTAAGAAATTTCCTGCTCAGAAATGAGCATCACATAGAGAAGAACTCTAGGAAGGATGGGAGAAACCTATTTAAATATTTTTGGAGAGTTCTTGAGTGTGTGGGAATATACCATTTCCTAAAGAGTAATACTTGTAATCCAACTCTGTACTTATTTGGAGGAACAGATTTCATTCCTGCCTCAGGTAATCTTTGGAGCTATTTTCCATCTGCCTGCCTTCACCTTTTTCTCTGAACTTTTTTATGATTATTGGAAATGAAGGGATAAAAACAGATAGAGGAAGATTTAAATACAGGCAAAACTGAGGCTCCGTCTAGCATATTTTTTTCTGACAGTGCTTTCCATAGACAAGAATTCTCCTAATTAAAGGCTCAGCACTCTATCCCTAAATATAATTAGAGGCATGAATCATCTCCTTTTTGCTTCAAACATGAAAATCAGGAAGAAAAGCACCTTTTAAAAAAAACAAAAAAAGATCTCCCTTTGAGAGGTGGACACATGTGTACTTGGTTATATGGGAATTTAGCCTTTTCAGACAGCTAGCATAACTGCCTCACCTTTCCGATCTGTAGAGGTATGGCTGTCAGAGAGGAAATCTAATCTTATCAGTGAACATCTCAAAACAGCGAGATTCCTCAATAGCAGTAAAGCTTTATTAATTTCAAAGTTGGTAAAAAATAATGAAATGCACATTCACTCGCTTACATCAGTTTACACACTTCCTGTCTATAGTCGAATTGGCCAAGTTCAACCTGAATTGTTGGGGAACTCAGCTAGGTAGCATAGGTGAAAAGCTTGGACACCTGAGTCTTCTAACAGAGATTTTGTACAGCTTGTTTTTCGATCCTTTGCCAGCAGTGTCCATCACCTGTCATCTCATCCCAGATTTTTTGTTCACCTCTGAAGCTGTTCAGTCAGTTAACATTTAACCTTATTGTCTCAGATGGGTGTTGTCTGGTCCTTGTCTGACCTGATTTTGATTAATTGCCTCTCAGTCCCATGCATTGGTAGACCATCTTAAGAGTTAACTAGCCAGACCCCATTCTTTCATTCCCAAGTGATAGTAAAGTTATATGCTTTTCACATTCCATGTACCTATTCATTGGTACTAGGTTGTTTTAAATCTCCCAAATTTTGGGAGAGGTTAAAGTGAAGTTGCTTCTCTCAAATATATAACACACTGCAATTCGGCAATTGTTTTTGTTTTAAATTTCTGTGTGCATAGTTTTCTCAGTTTATAATTTTGATGGAACTTGTGGTTACAGTCAAACACATGGCAAATGCTGCATTGATATTATGTCCATTTTATTGTGCAGAAGAAATGTAGAAAGTATCTGTCACCGTGTTGTGGTTACCGACATTGTAATTTATTTATCAGAAATAATTTATCTGTGGAATATTGCAAATAGAGCTGTATGAAAACATTTGAAGGGTATTTTGTGAAGGACTCCATTGGCATGCAGGTGGGTATCTCAATACCTCATCACCCAAATTATATGACTTTTGTATTTGTGTTAGGTGTCACAAGTATATAATTACATCATTTGTGGCATGATATCATAACACATATAACTTCATTTTGATGTAATTGTGGTTTGTAACAGATACCTTTGGACTTTGAAACCTGCTGCTTAAAACTACTGTTATTTCTGCTTTGCTGCTGAATCAAAGTTTCTTGAAGTATCATTAATTTTGAAGCAAAACTTAGCACATTTATGACAGGCACTCTCACCCAGCAGAGTGAGAAATGTGTATAGATATAGTTAGAACTTAGCATACATTCTTGTATTGTAAATCTGTAAAAATCCACTATGATTATATAATGGCAAAAATGCTACTGGCTGGTTTCATTTTGGATTATTTTTTTCAAAATCTTAAAGGAGAATGTGTGAGTTAATTTCCAACTAGTATTGCATAAAGGTGCATTGTCTCCTGTGGAAATGGAGTCTACATTCTACTTTTGTTTGGGGGATGGATAGCTATCTGCTTTCTGTACAATTGTGACAGTTGCAAACATGGTTGACCACTATGCTAATTCACTGGCAGTCCTGCATGTTCTCACATCAAAACATATCATAGAAACTTAAAACCACCTAATTGCACTGAAATTGATTGGACTTACTAGAACAGACATGTCAAACACAAGGCCCGGGGCCGGATCCGGCCCACGAAGTGGTTTCATGCGGCCCGTGAAGCCATCCTGGAAACAGGGAATGGCCCCCACTGCCTTGGCCCTGGCCCAGAGACCCTCCTCCTGCCAGAGACCCTCAGATCTGTCCCACTCCTGCGCAGGCCCCCATAGGCACCATTGATGCGAACGATGTAGAGCTGGCCATGCCCACCCAGTAGGCCATACACACTCTAGCCATGCCCACCCAGTAGGCCATGCCCACCCTGGCCACACCCACCTGGCCCCCTGAGGGCAACCGCAATGCTGATGCGGCCCTCAATGAAATTGAGTTTGACACCCCTGTTCTAGAAAATTCATGTAGGATGGGAGGGTAAGCTTAACTCACCTTACTTATTCAAACAACTTAAGAATTTTACAATAAAATATGAAAAGGTCATCTAAAATGGTTTTATTCCCATTCATCTGCATCCTAATGTTTTACAGACTAGAACTGGTAATAAAGTGGAGCTTGAGAATCCATATAAAACTCCAAGTTCTTTCCGTTTCCAAAAAGCTTACTGTTTATTGAATACACAGCTTGGCTATGTCGAGGCAAAACTAACTCTGAAGGTCTAAGACCAGTTCATAGACTTAAACAATAGTTTTCCCAGCCAAAACCCCAACATCTTACGTAATCCATATCAATAAGTCCACTTTGTTATGGGAACCGTCTGCTTCATATCCACACCTGTTCTGGTGTCCTTGACAAGGCTTCAAGCTCTCATGGTCTGCAGCTGAATTGAACAACTTTTGTTTATCCATCTACCCACTTGAAAGTAACACCACCACCCTTAATCTAAAGGCAATTTGAAATGCAGAGGCATGTAACTGCTAAAGTTTCATCCTTGACATAAGGTTTAGACTCCAAAGATTCGGTTTATTTCCTTTTTAATGCTGTATTGTGAAGCATCTCTGCTTTCCAAAAGTAGAAAGTGAATCGTAAATAATATTATAACAGAGATGTACTATACTTAAGTCAATGGGATTATTGCAAAATATCTGTAAATGTAATAGCTTAACAAAGGTAAGTTTTTAATGAAACATTCTCTTTTTTTTTATTAAAGAGTTTTACAAAAACAAAATTTTACAATATATCCCCAAATCCCTCCCACCCCAAACCCCCCCACTTCCCCCCCCACTTCCCAGAGCTAAATACAGGATTATAGTTACAATAATCATATTCTAAATAAAAATTATGCATAATATACAATTAACCAAATTCATAATGCGCTTTAACTCTCTTTTAACATAACTACAAACAACGTACCAATAACAATATCCCACTAAAATCTACTCATAAGCTAAATGGTACTTTTTGGTCCCATATTTGTTTTGAATATAATTTATCCATCTTCTCCAAACTGAAATATATCTTTCCTGTGAATGATCCTTCAGAAACATTCTCAATGCATGTTTAAAAAGTAACTTTTTGGGGAAAAACATTTAAAGGGCAATTTTGGAAATATAAAAATGCAACCTTATATACAGCATGTATATAAAATGCAACCTTATATACAGTATGCTTACTCAGAAATATGTCCCATTTGATTCAATGGGTCCCATTCCACATTAGGCTATAGTTTTTTGTGTACTGAGTTCCTTTTGTGATTTTTTTTTCTCCATTGTAAAATGGTCTGAATTATCTGCAATCAGAAAGAACATTTTGTTTCTGAACTACGTTGTGAGTGTGGAAAAAAAATGAAATGGGTTGAATAGACAGTTGGCAGTCATTCATTGTCAATTATTGCTAGTCATCCATAAAAACTAGAGTTGAAAGGTGGAGTCAAAAAGAACAGCCTTTGAAGTTGGAACATAACATTTATTTGCATAATCAAAAGTGATTTTGGAAGCTTTTCAAGCAATATATGATGAATGTGAGAAAAGGTACAATCCTTAATTCCAAAATTCTTTGTAATATAATATAACATACAGTAGCATAGTAGTATATAGCATTGGGATTGTTGATGAAAAATGCTTGTTATATAAAGGATTGAATCAATATAGTAACGAGTTGAGAGTATGGCTTATTGGTCGTGCATCTTTTCATATGTTTTGAAACATTTTTTGAGAAGATTTAGTCAGGATGAGCTTTCAGGTCCCTTTCGCTTCCTTGCCCCCCCCCCCATACCGCATGCTGCATTAGAAAATGTTCATAACTGAGTGCAATTGCATTCAATGGTATCCACGCCCCTCCCTCTGCAGCTTCCAGCATTCCTTCAAAAACTGCCCTGGAGGGTTTGGCTTTCAAACAGATTTACAGTGTTAGAGAAGTGAAGCAAAGAGAAAAGATTGCTCCAGGTAAAAATCTTCTCATAAAGTGTGAAACATACCGTTTTCTCATCCTTCAAATTAGCTGTGATACTGTTTTAATTCTGGAGAAACTGCAACCCTCAAAATCTGAATGTAAATATTTCACAAAGAAGTTGATATCCCACATACACAATCAAAACATGCTTGTCATCCCATTTTTATTATTTCAATTATTGCTTTCATGAGGTGATCAGTGCCGTGTTATTGTTGTGGCTCAGTATTTCCATTTCTGCAACTGGCATTTTTTATTCATTTAAAAAGAATTTAACACCACAGTAGCATTTCTTTTGGCTAAAACTGCAGCAGTCCTATAAAATGTTTAAAATTGCAGTGTATTATATTATCCTGCATGAGAAACTATTTTGTTAAGCCAGACTAATTCCATCCCTTAACAAAATGGAAAATGTTTGCAGGAAGCGTAATCTACTTGCTTATTTAAGAAAATATGTATATTCTTCTTCTGGGGCATAAAATCATTCTGTGGTAGGTTAGAAAAGATATATCTTTAAAAAAAGAGTCTAATGGCATGGGAGTAGGGTAGGAAAGATATTGTACAGTATATCTTTCATCTTTTCACTGTTGCACTTAATTAGAGCCATAAGAGTGTCGGGTTGGCAGATCCCTTGGATCTAAACCTGTGCCCAGTGAAGGAATCCTTATACCATCGCAGACAAACGGCTGTCCAAAATTATTTTTTATTAAAAATGCTACTTTAAATGTCAGCTCACATTGTCCCTAACCCCTGCTTGCTGCAGAATCTTCACCGTTCCATTATTTTTATTAGCTTTTTTTTCCTTTCACATTTCTTATATTCTAGTGAAACATCTGAAGAGGGAAGCTGACAATGGTGACTGGTCACTTTTGATGAAGTCAGAGCACTTTGGTCTTGAAGAAAGCTGGCGATCGATTGCCAAGCGCTTTACAAATTGTGAAGCAATGGGCTTGCTGCTGTGGAGAACCACAGGAGCAAATGAACCCTCCGGCATATTTCTGCATGCACTAAAAGCTTTCTGAAATGCTTTTCAACATGGAGAGGCAATTGTGTTTGTGTGTGTGTCTACCCCTATGTATTTAATATGCATGGATCTTCAGCATGACACTTGACCATGGAGAACAGTGAGAAGCATGACATGGGGAAATAGGATATAGTTTGAATAAAATCTAGTCACATTCAGAGACCTGGACAGTTGGCAGGCTGAGTAAAGATAAGACAATGTACAGGTACTCCCCAACGTACAACCACAATTGAACCCAGAAGGTATGTTGCTAAGTGAGAAATTTGTTAAGTGAGCTTTGTCCCATTTTACGACTTTTCTTGCCACATTTGTTAAGTGAATCACTGCAGTTGTTAAATTAGTAACACAGTTATTAAGTGAATGTGGCTTCCCCCATTGACTTTGCTTGTCAGAAAGTCGCAAAAAGTAATCACATGATCCTGGACCTTGAAATTGGCATAAATGTGAGTCGGTTGTCAAGCATCTGAATGTAAATCACATGGCCACAGGGATGCTACAATGGTCATAAGTGTGAACAATGGTTATAAGTCACTTTTTTCAGTGCTGCTGTAACTTCTCACGTTCATTAAGCGAACTGTGGTAAGTCAAGAACTATCTGTATATCATCATAAGGCAACTTTATACAATATAATAAATCCATAGGCTAAGTTCCACACCTTTCTGTAGGCTGCACTGAGGCTTCGTTGCTTTGGGTTCAGTGTGCTATATGAATGTAATACCATGGTTTGTAAATCATGGTTTTTGGCTTAGCATGTTATATAAACCAGAGCGCCCCAACCTTTCCGGGTTGGTGGCCCGGAGGGAAAAAGAGGAACAGGGAAATGTATAAGCGCACGCCCCCATGCATGCATGCGCAAACAGGCACGTACACGAGGGTGCAAACTCCTGCACGCATGTGCAAATGGGCCACGCACACCCGGGCATGCGGAAATGGGCCACTAGCCCCTGCACAGCAGTGCTAGTACGAATGGGGTCTGTGTGCACATGCCAGCCATGCCCAGGGCTCCGTGGCCAATAGGACACAGCCTGGTACCAGGCCACGGCCCATAGATTGGATACCCCTGATATAAACCATTCAACAAATCAACCATTTTTATTGTAAGCTGAGGCACAATATAATCCACGTAGTAAAAATGAAAAAAAAAAAAGTGTCCTAAGAGCTGAAACAATAGCATCCGAGATATAAAGTTACTATAAAAGCTAACTAGAACAAAAGCACATCTTAATTCATTTCACCTCATTTTGTTCCATTCAACAAGATAGCTATTTTCATTCCACTGGGAGACGAGTTTAAAAATGAGGAGCCTACTTTGCTCTCGTCAGGCTCCATTTGGAGGGTGGTGTCCACTTCTGGGCACCCTAATTAAAAAATAATTGGAGAAAGATCAGAGAAGGGTTTCTGAGATGGAAAGGTCTAGAAACCAAGACCTACAAGAGTCATTTCCAACTTTAGATTCTGTGATATTTGGATAGATATGTTTCTAGTCTGTCACAATATGATTATAGTATTATAATTACAGTATAACACAAAGCAGAAGATTGAAGGCCATTCTTGGGCTATAGGCTACTTTCTGTGGCTGACACTGATCCTTTAAACCATCCACAACAAACTGTTCAAAGTTTAAAAGATCAAAGAAATCTTTTTAAACTGAATTAAAGAGTGCATCTGTATTGATATGATGGAACAGCCTGGCTCATGCATATTCTGACAGCCTCATTAACTTTAATTTCTATACTGCGTTTAGCAGTAGCAATGTACTTTTAGTATGACAAGGATATAGGCATCTGTGGGTGCATAGGTTTAAAAAGGGGATTTCCCACTTGTGATATTCATATATGAATATCTGATATTCATATACAGTATGTTATTTGCAGCAGCTTTGGAGGCCTGCATTATATAGCTTTGCAATCATTGATCTACCTACTTGGTTTTGAATAAGCACTTACAAAAAATTTATAATTTGTCTGTGTTGTATGTTGTATGTGTGTGTGTTGCTGAGCTAAACATGCCAAGAAGCATAGATGATCATGGATATGTTTTTTCCATCATCTCTAAAACTTTTGAAAGAAGAATATTGATTTGAGATAGATTAATTCCAATTCTCTCTCCTCCCCCAGCTATATGGTAAATCTTCCATTAGCTAAGTTTAAGAAACCTAAAACACTTGGTGCTGAATCTCCTATAGAAACAAGAATGATTGAGGTTTATGTATCTTTCCCCTCCCCCCAGACACACAAAAGCAGCAACAAACAGGCAATGCCCCAGTTATGAGTGTTCAGTTAATGCTCGTTAAATGTTACGTGATGAGCACCCCCTAGTGCTTACGAGCAAGTCACAATGTTATGAATATTGCAGCACCACAGCAGTCATGGTGTTTTCCAGGCCCGATTGGGCCACGGGGGAGCCCTGTGGAAGTGATCCCCGGCCTTAGATCTGGGCGACAGCAGCCTGGAAAAGGCCTCAGGAGCCTCAGATCTGGGCGACAGCAGAAACCATGGCAGAGAGGAGACGGATCTTTTCCAGGTGAGTCTAGCGCTGCAGGAAGGGAGGGGAAAGCATGCAGTATGTTGGTGGGTTGGGGAGGCCTTGGAGACCGGTTCCATCACTAGGTCCTCCATGGCCTTCCCCACCCTGAGATACCTCGTGTTCACTTAACGAGCTGCATATGTCTTAACGAGCAAGGGAGTGATCTCGTTTGAGTTACAAGATTCACTCTACAAGTTTTCAAGTTACGAGTGGAATAGGCAGGCTCCATTACACTTGTTACTCGAGGACTACCTGTACTATATTGATATGAGAAGTTTCACTTACAGACTCTCTTGGAGTGCAGAGAGGATCATTCCTCAGAAAAACTTTTAACATAACTTAAATGAATCTTAACACATACTTACCCTCTTGGAGACTTTTTTTTTAGAAAGTTCCTAATGTCAAACACTTATTTTAAAAATGTGTATAGTACATGCAAGCCTAGTGATGTGAGTCCCATCTGTTCGAATTTCATTGGTTGGCCTTCTTTATCAAGGAAAACTCATGAGTTGAATTAAAAACAGTGGCTTCAGAGCAAATGAAGTACTGTATAATCATTCTTGTGCATGTACTTTTTGAAATGTATTTTCATGATCAAGTTAACCTTCACAGCCAAGTATTTCTGGCATCTCTTGAAAACAAACGTTTTATATTTGTGCTTTAGGAAATGAGTGAATGAATGAATGAATGAATGAATGATATATAATAATAATAACTGTGCACTGTTGAAATTACATTGCCCACTTTCTAATCTTGCCTGCCGCCATAATGTGAAATATTTTCCTGAGCTGTTACATCAAAAATTGAAGGTTTTAAAAGTATTACAAGAATATATATGAAGAATGCCTTTATTGATTGTGATTGATCCTCTTGTCTCAGCATCAGCAGTTTTAAGTGCCACGGGTAGAAATAATTTGAAGTACAAATATTTGAGATTTATAACACACGATTGTCTTAAACATACAAAATAGTATTTTTTTCATTATATTCATTGTATTAATAGTACCAGCTGAACTTTCTCAGGGACATTTGCTAATTAAATAAAAAACACATTATAAAAAAGCCAAAGCCAAACTAATAAAATTGTTTGTGTGCAGCACAAAACATTGCAAAAAAAATCTAGAACTGTTTTTCCTTAAACTGGAGTCCCTTCACTATTTACATGTGCATTGTGCTTCTCAGCGGACGCTGTCCCTGTTTGGATGGGTTTACATATTCTGTTAAGCCACGGTTTGTTTTAATTATAGATTGCTGAATATATTTAGTGGTGTGCTTTATATATATTATAATATATGTTATATATACATTTAAAATTTACAGTATAATTCTAAAGCCAAATCAAACATATGCAAGCTACTGTATAGACTGGAATTCTTTTTTATTATTATTAGAGACCAAGAATAAGCGTGTAGACTTACAAACCACAGGTATCCTAACCCATGCCCAGCTTTAGTACTGTAGGAAAATGACTTTCTGTTTCCTGGCAATACCTTCCATTCCTGAAAACTGATCATTCACTGATATGTTTAGTTGTTATTCCTGAAAGAACATTCTTAGAACCCATGCTGGCATCTCTGCATATGACCCTTTTAAAAAAAAAAAGTTGTATTAATTTTTTAAAATTACAGTCTTTAGTGCTTAGTAAACAATGTTTTGTCTGGGTTCAAGTATTCAACATTAACTTCTTTAATATAAATCTGTTCAATACTATCCAATCCAGTATGTTTTCCCTGATCCTCCTTTCATCTCCATATTATTTCCATTTTCCCCTCATTACGCCATAACAGTTTTTATTTATTTATTTATTTATTTATTTATTAGTTTTTATAAACCGCCCTTCTCCCGAGGGACTCGGGGCGGTGTACAGAGGAAGGAAGAAGTATACAGACCGAACAATAAAATAATAAGAAACACTAATGAACACAAACTGGGACCCCAATTAACGCTATCATGCCAGGCCAGCCTGCTGGAACAAAAAAGTTAGATATAAGCATCTTCATTATATTTTACTAATTTCATACAAATAACAATAATATCTGTTTGTAAATCAATAATGTCAATTCATTAATCAATATCCTGTTTTTAGTGCTCTTGTTAAGGTTTGATTTCCCATCAGTATTTGAAACATCTTTATCAGTTATGATTTTCTCAATATTAATTACGTTTATATAGCTTTTATTCTAATCAATCCTCCTCCTATCTTCATATTTTCCATATCAAAGAAACAGAAAAAAATGCCATCTTAATTCTAAATTATATCTTTCATTATAAAAGTCTTATTATATCTAAGGGTCATCCATTCCTTTAATCTTATTCAAACAAGTATTTAAACATATAATGCCCCCTCTAAAAGGGGAATTCTTCTGTTTTTAAATCTGACTCTCACTTTCTTTCTTTCCAAGTCGCTTTCCAAGCCAGGGCAGTTAGATCATCCAAGAATTTTCTTTTTCTTTTTGTAAAATTTGGTTGGCATGAGGAAGACAATTGAGGTAGGGTATATTTGGGAGAGAATTCCGCCCATTTGTATTCCTTAAACAGCTCCCAGTTCCTTTCTCCCTCCATTTCTCTTTTCATTCCCTGTCTCCCAAGTTGTGATATTTCCCTTAACAGCTCTATATCCCCTTTTTTAAAATCTAAGGGATAAAAGGTCTTTTGCATTTTCATTGTTATAGTTAAGTCTTGCAGCATTTTTTTTGTATGTAGTCATTTATATTTCCCTTTTATCTCTTCCATCTCTAAATCCCTTTCCTCTGTTTCGTTTTCTGATTTCTGGATTATTTGTTCATACTTTGTAGTCGTTATCTGGGAACTTTCTAGTTATAGATTTAATTTGGAGATTTGCTCTTTTATATTGTCTAAATTGTTTTTTGACTCATTATGATTTCTTCTTATGTCCTCTTTGCATTCAACAATTGTTTGGTGAATTAGTTGTAGCGTAGAATATATTTCTTTCTGAAAGGTGTTTGTTTTTTCTTTCTTTCTCTTTGATTATGGAGTCATGGTTTTATTGCATGTTTTTTCTTCTGTCATCAAACTAGAAACTAGTGCTATCATCTGGTTAACTAGTCTATTTTCCATTAACCCTATAATTAGTATTTCCTAGCCAGAGGTTGTATGAACCTTACAAATGTTCTTATTCATATGTGACTTACATATACTTGGTGAAGTGATTATTACATATCTTGCTAAAAAGGAGCAGGCTCATTTGTATTGTTTTAAGAGGAAGAGAGTTTTAAAAAAACATTAATAATGGTCCAGTCTTCTCCAATCAGGCACCCTTCAGGTATGTTGAACTACAATAACCATTATCAGGATAAGATGACTAATGAACCAACTACAATTCCCCATGAGTAACAGAAAGTTAGGGACGTGGTGGCTCAGTGGGTTAGGACACTGAGCTTGTCAATCAGAGGGTCGGCAGTTTGGCGGGTCGAATTCCGAGTGCCGTGTAACAGAGTGAGTGCCTGTTACTCGTCCCAGCTTCTGCCAACCTAGCAGTTCAAAAGCATGTAAAAATGCAAGTAGAAAAATAGGGACCACTACGGTGGGAATGTAACAGCGTTCTGTGCCCCTTTGGTGTCTAGTCATGCCGGCCATGGACAAGCGCTGGCTCTTTGGCTTTGAAACGGAGATGAGCACCGGCCCCTAGAGTCGGAAACAACTAGCATGCATGTGCG
The DNA here is from genome assembly GCF_947247035.1 of Vipera ursinii. Taxonomy (NCBI): domain Eukaryota; kingdom Metazoa; phylum Chordata; class Lepidosauria; order Squamata; family Viperidae; genus Vipera; species Vipera ursinii. The sequence goes on from NC_139512.1 coordinate 235,441,757, forward strand.
GGGGAACCTTTACCTTTACCTAACAGAAAGTTTCCTATAGTTTTTTCCCCCCTGACAGTTTGATGATGTTATATGACTAAGATATTTTGTATGTATTGTGCATGCAGTATCTTCCTTCAAGTGCATAGCAAAGGGAATAACTTTTAGGATAGTTTCCAGCAAAACCTAGCAAACCTAAGAATGTTGCAGCAATTTAAAGATTAACAAACATAAAATTGTACACCATGCAAATTTATGTCATAATAAATTTGATCTTTAAAATACCAAACTTAGTCTTATATGTCAGTCTCTGGGGTTCCGCAAGATTTGTATTGTTTAGTTTTAAAACACCTGCCTGTTTTAGCTTTGTTTCCTTCTGACAAGGTCACTTTAAAGTCTTGAATTCAGGCCCCAGAGCCATTTTAATGGTGTTGACAAGTTGTAATTTTTAAAGTGACAGAGACAGAAAGTTGTTAAATGCAAGTAGCACTTCTGGTAAAAGTTGATAATTATATGCATATTACATTGTAATTTTATTTAGTTCTTGGCCTGGCCTTCCCATCCACTTAGCCCTGTTTTTGAGAGTGGACCCTGATGTGTCAACCAAGAGGCAAGTGCAGACTTGGTGGAGCAGTGGGCTAATGCCTCCTTAAGTAACACCAGCTGCCTGCACTTAGTGCAGGTTCGAGTCCCACCAGGCTCAAGGTTGACTCAACCTTCCATCCTTCTGAGGTAGGTAAAATGAGGACCCAGATTGTTGGGGGCAATAAGCTGACTTTGTAAAAATGCTGCTTGGGGGGGGGGGAAAGCCCTAATAAGTAGGCATATACATAGAATGAAGGCTATTGCTAAGCACATTGATTTGTGCTTCTTAGATTGTAAGCTGCCCTGAGTCTTCGGAGAAGGGTGGGATATAAATGGGATTAAAAAAAACCAACTTCCACCTGAAAAAGCTGTGGAGGAAGGCACTGTCTGACCTTGTGCAGCCTTTAGTGTTTTGCCTCTCAGTGACCCATATTTGCCCGTTTGTTGATAATGCACTTTTATGACTATGCTCTTGTGTCCAGTTTTGATCTGATTTCATCAAGACTTTATGGGAACGCCTTTTTCGAGATTATCATTTCTTAAATGAAATGTATGGACATGTTCACATTTAGCAGATAAAAATTGTTCTTGTTGGTACATATTATGAATAAATATCTCAGCATTATTTCACTTTATACGGTATTCCAGTATTGCAGCAAGAGGTTTGGTTGTTCCAGAACTAGGGAAATATATGAAGCGTAGCAGAATACAAGTAGTCCTTGCTTAGCAACTGCCTTGTTTAGCAACCATTGACTGAACAAGTAACTTTCACTGTAAAGGTAAATAACCAGGCATCACATTTACAACCTCTGTAAAGCAAAGGAAAGCTGAAGTAAGATCATAAGCATTGTTGTGGTTGCACTTAACGACCATTTTGCTTAACAATCTAATCACCAATCCCAGTTGGGTTGTTTAGCAAGGATTGTTTCTAGGTTTTTGCTCTTAAGACCAATTCATATATTCAGAGAACAGATACAGTGAGGGGGGAAAGGACACACAGTGTATCCAAGCTCTTCCTTTGAAGCTTACTATATGTTTAAAAATGCAGTAGGCTTTTCTTATGGTCTCATATATCATCTGATAGTGATCCATTGATTGATGTCCTCATTTAAGCCAGTCAAAAACTATAGGAACGAGCGACGTCTATAGGTTCTTTATTAGTAAAAATCAAAGTGATATAAAGAGAGATTTTTGAACTCAGAATGTGAATCCCCCCCTTTATATTCATTTCATGCATCATTTTCCTCCAGGCCAGTTACTTTCTCTGTTATAACCTTGGGCAATAGATTCTGAGACGATAGTTCCTACAGTACCAACATAAATAGAGATCAAGAAACTTCAAGCTAGGCACTACTATATCAACAGAAATGTAGCAATCAGAGGTATAGTGAAGACATGCTGTCACTGGATAGGTGGAACTATAAAATGAATTTATTCCGTCGAGGAAAAGGAAAATACAGAATAGTACTGAAATAATTTGGGAATAAATCTTCAATGACAAATCTCAGATCATGTGAACCAACAATAGATCATTGTGCTATCTTGGGTGTATGTTTGTCACTGAAGTTTGCATTCTGCAGTTCAGAATCCTCAAAAGATCAAAGGTTTCCCCAAAAATGAGAAGGCCAAAGGGGAGCATTTGAATTTGCAAGAAAAAGATCATGCACATGTAGCTTAGTTGTAGGATTTTGTGTCTTTTTTTGTTGTTTAATTATGAGTTTGGTGAAGAGAAAATTATTTGAGTCCAGTGAAGTTGATTGATAGGGACATAATATTGCAGATAATTTAAACTATTTTAAAGGCCAACTTAGAAAATTGCAAAACAAAAATATGATTCAAATGATCCTGAATGATATATATGACCAAAATAGTGAATAAAAGTTTAACGTGTTGTTTTTCCTGTTATTGTGAGTCATTAAATATTTGGAGCTTGCCCTGACTATTACCCACAGTTTTGAAGTTATCTTGAAATCTCTAAAAATCAAAGCCTCTATGAAAAGAAATAATTAAAATTATATCATTGTTAGTTGATAACTACCAAAGAAGAATCTTTCCTGACAAACAAGCCAAACATCACTGTTTGACTTTTTCTAATTTATTTCCTCATTTATTTTTTAATAGATCGAATAGAGTCTAATGTTTGTCTGAATGCATCAACAGTTTGACTCTACCATGAGAGATGATGGTGGTCTTATATCAGGGATCTTCAAACATGGCTCTTTTATGACTTGTGGACTTCAAGTTGAAGTTCACAAGTCATAAAAGGGCCAAGTTTGATGACCCCTGTCTTAGATGGTGACCCAACAGAGATTTTTGCACACACGCACGCGCGCTGTGTATCCTACTCAATATAAAATATAATACTATGAACTTCTTGAGTGATCAGCATCAAAAAGTGACATCCAAGTTAGGCTGACATAAGATTGTCCCACTTTCTATAGCTTCAGATTGAGATGCCAATAATCTCTTTTAGCAGTCATTAGTGCTTTTTAATTTTGGTGCTGATTACTGACATCTGATGATTCCTATCTTTCCAAGTAGATCTGTCACATTGGTACAAAGCAATGTAGCATGAACTAATGTCTATTTTGATTTACACAATATATCAAACTATAATTAAAATAAGTAGCCATAGGGCAAATCTATCTTCAGACTTCAAAGGTATAGAATAGATTATAGAGCCATGCCCTAGATTAGTATGATGTATGCTTGGACTACAAGTTAAAATGCTGTTAATATAAATCTGAAGTAAGAATATCCCAACTAACCATCAAATGTTGATACCAATGCAAATTATTTTCTTATGTGATTAGGTAGTCTCTTCCTCTCTCTCCTCTCCTCTCCTCTCCTCTCCTCTCCTCTCCTCTCCTCTCCTCTCCTCTCCTCTCCTCTCAAGATTAGATGGGATTTCCAATTGTCCAAACTGAAAAGTGTTGTATACAACATAATTAGTTAATTTTTCAAAGCACATAATTTATTATTCATTAACTGCTGCATCTGTATTTTGGAAGAAGGCACTGCACGATCTATCTGGGAATTTCTTCATTTTTTTTAAAAAAAAAGCCTGGATGACAAAGTAAATAGAATCACAGTATCTTGGGTGGGTAATTGAGAGGAGGAGGGAAAGGACATCAAAAGGTGAGGAAATGAGGGGAACAGTGAGTGCTTGATGATAAAGGTCTATAAATACAAGAAGTGTGATGTTTTCAAATTCCCTGTAAAAAAATGGCATATGAGTCAGGCTGCTGATTTGGGGTTTGCTGATGTAATATAGGACAGTTACTGAAAATATTGACAAAATTGTGATATTTATATCTTTAACTCTGAAGTTTTTTTCTTTAAAAATAATTCTGACTGACATATAGTTATTTTATTTATATTGTTTGTATTTTTATTCACATACGAAGATTTGCTCATTTTTCTTATTTTGCATAAGTTTTAAACAGTTGCTCATTTTGTATAGTGTTGCTGTTTACAAAGTAAAATGTGTAGCAAATTCAGTTCAATACAAAAATAAAACAGCAATTTTCTTATTGATCAATTGTCATGTAAAAGTTAAACATAAATACAACTATATACCAGGTTCTCTTCAACTTATGTCCATTATAGAGCCTTCCCATTGTGGTCATTAAGTAGTGATGGTTGTAAAAATAGGTCATAATGTGATCAATCCAATTTTGCAATTTTTTGTGTGGCAGTCATTAAGTGAATCACCATGATCATTAAAGGAATACATGGTTGTTAAGCAAACCCATTGTTTGCTATGGGGTGTTTTTGCCCCAAACTGGAAGTAAATGCTGATTTTTGGCAAAAATATTATAAATCTCAATCATATGAAAGTCAGGCTGGTTGCCGAGCATCCAAAATGTGGTTACATGTGTGTGTGTGTCTCACAATTGGAACTTTGGAACCAGGTCATAAGTACTCTTGGGGATCTGTTGTAATTTCAATTGGTTGCCAAGCAACCAGTCATAAGTCAAGGACTACCTACAAATAGACATGTGATGTAATTAATTGCATGAAGTAAGACTGACAAAAACACCAGATATATAAAAATGTGTATTGCAGCATCTTTAAGCGAGCCCATTCAGAAATCCAGGTTCAGCAGAGTGGATGCTGGAGCACTCATGACATCATCGTATAACATTGAATGAAAATTAATTAAAAGGAGGGGGGGGAAACCCTGAAATCTCAGAAGATTGCTAAGTCTGATGAGACGCCAGTGTTTTTTTTAAATTTTTACATTAGTTCTCCTGATCTTTTTAGGCAAGAGTTTTGAAATCCCATGAGAATTCAGACCAGGAGAGTGGTGGGAGGGAGATTGCTGAAATATCCAGAGATTTCATTCATTAAAAAACAGAAAGAGATGAAGTTAGGAAGAGCCAATGCTAGGTGTGTCCAAGCTTGGCAATTTTACATCTTGTGGATTTCAACTCCCAGAATTCCCCAGCCAGCATGGCTGGTTAGAGAATTCTGGGAGTTGATGCCACAAGTCTTAAAAGTTGCCAAGGTTGGACAACTCTAGCCTATGCCATCACACAGGGATTTTTGGCACTAGAAAAGTTTTCTGAGCCTTTGGAAAGTTGAACGAATTTAATTGATTATTTAAATTAGGACAAAATGAGATTGTGGGAGAAAGATTTTTCCTACTCACTGAGAAAGGTTTTTGTTTTGCTTTATCTGGCAACTGAGGCTACTCCCCATGCAGCACAGTGGATGGAATACTCTAGGAATGCCCATTTGGCACAATTGGCTTTTCTGAGAGATGACACATCAGAAGAGACCCCTTCTAAGCTGGTGGCCACAGCTGGACTCTTGGAAGTATGTTGTTCTGTTCTAAAGTGCAAAGTGCCTGTTTTGCTGGGCATGGCTAAGCAAAAAACACCTCTTTGTCACAAGACTAACTGGAAAGATAACTCCTTGATACATCTCCAGTCCCTCCCTGCCTTTTTTTCTGGGCACAATCTCAATAGAAGCTATATTCATATAGAGGTTCTTTTTTAAAAAAATGCCTATAGGGGTCTACATAAAACCTAGAAGCATTTCCACAAATGAATACAAGTATTCTGTCAATGTTTGCAGCATTGACATCGGAACCATGACATATTCCTTGGCTTATGCTGATTTGTTTATCATTTGTTTGAACTTGAAGTTTTGCCTGTCGCAGTGCCCCTGTAGTCACACAATCATGATCTAGTTTGCTCACAATTTTGATGTTACAGCAAGCTGCGGTCATGTGGTTGTGAGTTCTGACATTTCCTGCTAGATTCCCACAAGAAAAGTCAATGGGGAAGCCAGCAGGCAGTCAAAAGTCATAGCCATGTGAAGACCTAGCTTAATGACCTGCACAGTTTTCACTGAGCGATGGCCAGGACTGCCAGAATGGTGTCGCTGAGTGGCATGATCATGTGACATTGCAGTTTATGACTGCCTCACTTAGCAATGGCAATTCTGATCCCCAGTTGCCGTTGTTAACAGAGGACTCTCTTTATTGTGCTATATAATAAGAAGCTAACTGCCTACTATTTTTTGTTTTAAAGTTTTATTTTTAATGGCTTAGGTAACAGGTGTCAAACTCGTCCTGTCACGTGACGTGGTGCGATGTATTCTGACTCTTTTTGCATTGCCGGCAATGGGGTGAGCGCAGCTTCAGTATAATGAAACCGGCCCAGAGGCTGGCAGTTTGACACCCCTGGCTTAGGTAGAGCATATGTCTCTACCTAAAAATGTAGTTGTCAATCACCTCCAGTACTGATACAAATTACATAATTTGTACCATTTGTGTGATGACATCATAATACAACATTGTGGCATCTTCTTGGATGCATACAGTGGGCAGGGAGGTAAGTGCTGGCAGACATATTGGTGTCTGTGGCAAACATGTTACCCATGCCTGTTGTTTATTTTCTTGAAAGCATTCTTCAGCCTAAGAAAAGACTACTATTATAAGAACAGTTAATATTCTAATTGTAGCTACTGTTAAAATGCCTTTCTTTTAACTATAAAGTTTTTTTAAATTTGTTTTAGGCTGTTTTTAAAAATAAGTTCTCCATATATAATAGCAGCTATGTATTTTATGCTGCATTATCTGGTGGGAAGGGAATGGATCATTGAAAAATCAATTCAGGGAAAGTAAATAAAGTGGAAGAGGTGCATTTAAAACTAAGTGCTTTTTCTTGCTTTCAGTTTAAATGATAGATCATGAATCAAAAGCCTTGCAGAGTTAATAGTTTAAAACTATAGAAAGCGGTTTATTGTTTATTAGGTGAAATATACAATATGAACTACCATAAAGAGAACTGAGTTCAAATCTCTGCTTATCTATAAAATTCACAAGTGTGAATTTACCTAGACAAGTGTATGCTTTTTAAAGGAACTTTTAACATAGATGTAGAATAAAATTATCTAAGTTCTAAATCAGGGGACTTCAAACTTGGCCCCTTTATGACGCTGGCTGAGGAATTCTGGGTGTTGAAGTCCACAAGTCATAAAAGGAAGACCCTGCTCTAAATGTTCATCATTCTCACCTCTTTATGAACCTTTTAAATCAAGAGAAAAACATTGAATACGATGCATATTTACTGGTAAAATTTTTCCATTAAGCTATGTTATTAGAGAACACTTAAAATTGCCTTTGGACTATGGACCAAAAAATTGGAAGGACAGCAATGAAGTTAGAAGGAATGCAGAAATATACCAAATTAGAAAGCTGCATAGATAATGCATGACATCAATTTATTTTTAGCTAATTTGCTTATGCAGACATTGTATTTGATGTTAAGCCAAGTCATCATTTCTGATTAATGGATGCATTTTCTCCAAATGGGAATTGTTAAAAAAATAAAGAAAATAACAATAAAGAAAAAGAAAAGAAAAAATATCTCATGCTAAAACTCTCATGCATATGTCTGTATATATCTCTACTCAGAGATCAGTCTAATGGGTCTATGCAGTTAATTTATATAGTAGCTGTATGTGCCAGTATATATTAGCTGTATATGTCATGCCAGTATACTTCAGTCAAGCTAAATTACAATTCCTTGAATCCTCCAGTCATATGAAGAATAAATTGTTATATGAAGAAAGGATGGAATTGCATTTGACATTAATCCAGTCTTCACAGTGCGTCCTCTGCAAATTCTTTTTCACAACATGAAATATTTTATTTAAAAGTCTCAACCTTGTTTTAATAATAATAATAAAGTTGGAAGGGACCTTGGAGGTCATCTAGTCCAACCCCCCGCTCAGGCAGGAAACCTTATACCATTTCAGGCAAATGGCTGTCCAGTCTCTTCTTAAAAACCTCCAGTGTTGGAGCATTCACCACCTCTGGAGGCAGGTTGTTCCACTGGTTAATTGTTCTAACTGTCAGGAAGTTTCTCCTTAGTTCTAGGTTGCTTCTCTCCTTGACTAGTTTCCATCCGTTGCTTCTTGTCCTGCTTTCAGGTGCTTTGGAGAATAGCTTGACTCCCTCTTCTTTGTGGTAGCCCCTGAGATATTGGAACACTGCTATCATGTTACCCCTCACCCTTCTCTTCATTAAACTACACATACCCAATTCCAGCAACCGTTCCCTATATGTTTTAGCCTCCAGCCCCCTAATCATCTTGGTTGCTCTTCTCTGTACCCTTTCTAGAGTCTCGACATCTTTTTTACATCGTGGTGACCAAAACTGGATGCAGTATTCCAGGTGTGGCCTTAACAAAGCATTGTAAAGTGGTATTAGTACTTCACTTGATCTTAATTCTATCCCTCTGTTAATGCAGCCTAGCACTGTGTTGGCTTTTTTGGCAGCTGCAGCACACTGCTGGCTCATATTGAAGTGATTGTCTACTAAGACTCCGAGATCCCTCTCACAGTTACTACTATTGAGCAAGGTACCACCTATACTATACCTATGCATTTGATTTTTCCTGCCTAAATGTAGAACCTTACTTTTTTCACCATTAAATTTTCTACTGCTGGTATATTCAGATTAGTAAGCAGCATAGAGATACAAATAAAAAAGGCAAGGTCAAACAAATACATTGGTAAACAATTTAAAAAGAAGCATACTGTATAGCTACCTATTTGTCTTCAAAGTGTTAACATTTCGTGACTTCTCTAATTTAAATAATGCAGTTTTTAATTAAATGTGTTAATAGGTTTTTTTCCCCAGAAAGAATAATCTATTATTTGCCATTACTGTAAACCTTTAGGATTTGAAAAATGTATATAAAATGTCCCACATGTTTTATTTCATCAAACTATCTGAATATATATCTGCAAATCAGAAAATCTTTATTAATGGATGAGCCTAATAATTGTTAAGAAATATAAATAAATGTAAGGCAAAGAGGTGACACTATTTTTTTTCCTTTATTCAGTTCATAAATATTGCTAGCAAGTCTTTTGAGGACAGATGTTTATAGGAGGTAATGCTGTGACAACTCACGTAGAAGTAAGGTGATACTTAGTTACAAGTAGTCGGCTTACCTGGATAAAATCTAGTCACTTTCAGAGACCTGGATAGTTGGCAGGCTGAGTAAATTTAAGACAATGTACACGTAGTCCTCAGCGTATAGCCACAGTTTGAGCCCAGAATGTATGTTGCTAAGTGAGAAATTTGTTAAATGAGTTTTGCCCCATTTTACCATTTTTTCATGCCACATTTGTTAAGTGAATCACTGCAGTTGTTAGTAACACGGTTGTTAAGTGAATCTGGCCTCCCCATTGACTTTGCTTGTCAGAAGTTCATAAAATGTCATCACAGGACTCTGGGACACTGCAACCGTCATGCCAGTTGTCCAGCATCTGAATTTTGAACACGTGACCATGGGGATGCTGCAACGGTCATAAATTTAAAAAATGATCATAAGTCACTTTTTCAGTGCTGTTGTAACTTTGAACGGCCACTAAATGAATTCTTGTCAGTCAAGGACTACCTGTACTTGATGCTCAACTTAGTGAAATCTTTGAGTTCTATCTTTGAGTGGAATCTTTATGTTCTATCAGACTGTGTCTTAAAGATTGAGTTTCGAGACTTTTGAATTTTATTTCAAATCTGGCTCCAGATGCCTAGAAAGTAAGGCATCTTAGAATTGAAGAGCTTTTAAATGAAATTGTCTTCTATCCAAAGTATCTTACCACCAGTCTTTTGTAGTGTGTTTGAAGCCTGTATGAGAAGAAATGTAAAAATTGCCATTTCAAAGGGAAGGCATGAATTCATCTTGAACATCAGAGACAGATTGACAATATTTGGATGGCGAGATGTCACATCTATACTTCTTTCTTGTAGAATGTTTGGTGCCAGTTGCATATGTGGGATGAACTGGATTGTGTCTGTTGGCCTCAAGGGACCTTTTCCCTTCACTGTTGGGAGTGACTGTAGTCAGACATTTGCCTATAGATTTGCTATGCTTTACAGCCAATTTTGATAGTATTCCTTGCATATTACATTATTTTTTATTACATTACACTGCATTTCTGGTGGCTTGAGGTCGTGAGGTATATGACGGACCGGAAGAGGGTTTTTTCTGGATTTCAGGTTAGTATTTTTAACATTGCAGTACCCTGTGGAAGAGAAGCCTTACTACTAGACTTCTGCAGGAAATACTGGAGCCCCCTCCTCCTTGCTGCTGCCTCCTGCAGGAGTCCCCTGGAAAAAGAGACATGCCCCAAAACAGATGTGTAAGACAGATGTAATTTTTGTCCAGTACAAAATAACAGTATTGCTCTGTTGCTGCTTTTGCTATTGTTATGTATTGAGCTCAATGTAACACCTTAAGCACTTGCATAACAGATACCACCAGGTGGCACTGAACTGAAACTGTTGTGGCTGGGATCAGTTTTCGGCGGGAAACAGAGGTTCACCCTGATTGGTTGGATGTGTACCTGGCCAGGTATATAAAGGGCGCAGGTAACCCTTATTCCCCAGTACAGTTCCTTCACCTAATAAAGAGCTGCTATGCTGTACTCATCGTCTCGGCGTCCTTCCTGCTCTCCAGAACCCACTACGCAACAGCTACCACTATATTTCCTATAGGACTTTGTAGGAGAACTGCAAATGCCCCTTTCCTCGCCCTGTGGAGAATACGAAGAGCAGCTTTTCCCCCCTTTGATCTCAGTATTCAAGAGGAAGCTCACTCTTTCTTTCGGTATCAAATTCCTTTTGATAGAGAGGAAGGGGTAGTTTCTCTTCCATGAGCAGAAATGTTCTTGGAAGTACAAGGAAAGGAAGAAGGACTGCCAGGGAAGTTCATTGCCAGATCTCACTTTTCAGCCCAATATCTCCATATGTTCTATATCCTGTAAAATTGGGAGGGTTCCATCCTTGGACAAACACCAATATATTGATGTTA